>NC_064881.1:54986616-55286616 GCF_929443795.1 Astur gentilis
GATTATCACAGTGGCACTACAGAGCATTTGCTCATTACCTGATCTGCTTGGACCTCTAAGATTTCTCCTTATTCCTTTTGGCTATTGTCTGACTATCTGCCAGGAATGATTTGGGTGGTGTTTCACTGATGGTTAGAGGTAAAGGCAAGACTAGGTTAACCTCTTTAGGTCTCCTCTGACCTGTTACATATGTTCCCCTGAATATTCCTGGATTTCCTAACCTTGTTTCACTGTCTCTCTGATAGAAACTTGGATGAGGCAGGGAACAGTGGTGAAAGAGCTTTGTGGATGGCGAGACGTGCAGTGTGCTAAGGCAGAGGGATGTGACGGCCTGCAGAGCTCTTGCATTGCAAGGTTCTCTGTGGTTTCTGACTCCTCCTTTTTTCATTTCTAGTTCAGGGTATTTAATGGTGTATGTCTGAGCTGTTCCCCTGAGAGCTGCTTTGGCACCTTCCTATTCTTTGTACTCTTCCTGTTCAGAGGAGTTGTTTGTGTCTTCTGTGTCTGAGAATCTCCTGCTGTCTCCTTCCACACAGGGACACTTAACTCTTCTTTAAGACTTTTCCAGTCCCCCAAATGTGCTTCCATGAACTCCCCAGTGTACAGTCTGCTGTAGTCGGAGTATTCTGCTCTGTACCGATTAATAAACTTGATGTTGTCTGCCTTGTCTTGGTTTCCCAGTTTCAGTGTTAAGAGTATATCTGTTGGGGTTTTTTTGTTTGTTTTATGGTGCCTCTTGGTACTGGAGATGCATCTGTTGTATAAACTTACAGGGTGATATGATTTCTGCCTCAAGAAAATACAATTCCATTTGAAACAATTGGAACAGGTTATTGTATAACTCTCGGCATTTTTCCCTGTTGCTAATATTTGTGGCATTACAGATAAGTAAATTACTTCTTTGTAATTGCTAGTTGACCCTTCTTTGGTCTGAAGATGGTTTAGAAGAAAACTAGATTGGTAGATTGGGTCCCTTTATTGCACTGGAGACTATTCCTGAGGTGCTGGTATGCCAGGGAGGGGGTTGAGTGGGAAGCGATAAATCATAGAATAGATTAGAAAGGGGGAGAGGTCTTTGGATAGTACTTGGAGTATATTAGGTTTTGCTTCTTCACCCATAGCCAGAACACTGTCCTGTGCAATGACCTCAACAGGTCTCTCCAGATGAATGCTTTTGCTGTATTTCAACGGAAAATGCCACTGGATGCTCTGTGTCTGCCGCAGGGAGTGCCCATGTGTTGGTGGCACTCGTCCTTCGGACTCCTCCCAGCCCACTGTACAGGAGTGAGGCGGAGATCCCTTGTGCTCTGGTTTCAGTAGGGGGGCCCTCTGTTTACGCAGTTGTACACTGCTGCTTTCGGGTTTAAGATGCAGTCTGAGACCATGAATTGGTCCCGTCAGTAAACCCCCCTCCTCCGCCCAGCTCTATACAAGCGCTAGAGAGGTGTGTTAATTGTGGTGTCGTGATGTGATCTAATTCTGGCTTGGGGATTTCCTTTCCGTGGCCCTGAATTGGTTTGTCATTTCATTTGGACCAGAGATTCCGCTCTGCTCCTGCATGCTGTCCTCGGGCAGCAGCATGCTGTCTGCAGGGGAACAGTTGCTGCGTCCGGCCCTGGAGGGGACTGCATTCCTCAGTCCCTGCTTAAATGCCTGGGAAGAAGCAGCTGGTGAGCCTTTGGCTTGGAGACAGCTTGCTTTGTCTTAGTTGGAATGTATTCCCTGATGCTTAAGTGCTTTTATATATTTGAAACACATTCCTCAGGGCCTGATCCGTGGGGTTAAATAGTCGGAAATCCGGCCAGCCTGCGTTGGGGAGGGCTGCGTCCCGCAGCCAGGGAGCAGCCTGTGTGTGTGTGTAGGGTTGGTCTCCTCGCCGGCTCTGAGCTCCTGTGTGTTGGGGGGAGCATGCGTAGCTGCCCGTGTTCAGCGTGCTCCTGCCCTGCCTCGCCAGGCCTGCCCATGCGTCTCCTCCTTGTCGTGGGTCTGCCTGGCATGGGCAGGCGAGGAGCGTCCCCTTCTCCTGTGCTGGGTGGGGGCCGATGGGGAGGAGAGCCCCGCCTTTGCCGTCCCTGCCACAGCATGGGGAAGGTGGCCTGCCCTGGCGGTCTGGCTGCAAACCCGAGCTTGGCTGAAGGCCGCTTGTGCCTGCTGTTCAGCTGCTGCAGTTCGGCCAAGTCCTCTTTGGGACTCTGCTGAGTTGCCGCCTTCCAGGTGTTTGTGATTACGTGCTTGTGGCCAGAAAAGGCTGAAGCCAGTTTTGTATCTGTGGCAAAAGCTGCGAGGAGTGGAGAATGAAACACCTCCATAGTTGCAGTCAGTTATTTGGGAAGATCCCTTGTTTGGGCTGGCAAGCGGTCTGTATCCACTGCCCGTGGTCTTGTCCCATGCCTGCTCAGGTGGGTCAAACTGAGTCTCTGGGTAACTGGCAGGAGGCTCTCTGAGGAACGCCCTGGTGTGAGGGTCTACCTGGATGGAGGTAGTGGTGGCCTCCCTGTGGCACCAGGGCTGCCCGACGGGGGCTGAGGTGCGGCCTCTCCGCTGGAGCTCCGAACTGATGGTCTCATCTCTCAGCAGCGCTGATCACGTTTTTGACCTCTGCTACCATTAACTCCATTATGCTCCCTAGATTTCAGGTGGAGTGATTCTTCTTCATGAATCTAGCTATCCTGGGAAGATATATTTCTCTCAATATAGGGAAAGGTGTGTCTTGGGTTCATTGCTCTGGTGATGCAACCTGGTGCTAGCTGGAGGTGCTTGGCTCTGCTGGAAGTGGACTGACTCCTGCTCTGCTAAGGGAGCTGGGCAGCCTCTGGGACTGGCGTCTTGCCCAAGCTGCCCAGCTGTGGGATAGAAGACTTTCTGGTTCTGTGGCCTCACCTGTGAGGTGTTGGCTTTGAGCACAGTGACTTGGAAGGACTGAGTTTAACCTTAGAGAGCTGATCAACTCCCAGGTGTTTTCCTTTGCAGTTTTGGCTTCCAGCTCCACTTGAATCTCTCTCATACAGCTGGCTTTCCCCAAAGGCAATCCCACTGGCACAGTCGTCAAGGGTCAGCTCTTTCTTTCATCACAGATGTAAAAGGAAGGACCTCAGTTCTGTTCACACTTCTACCTGTAGGTCTCTGAGACTGGAAAGGCAGACACGCGTGCTCCTGCGTCCTGATGCCTTGGCTGCGGAACATGCAGCAGAGTCTCTGCTTCCTCTGTGGGCAATTGTTAAGATGTCAAGCCCGTGTTTAATCAGAAAAATGTGAATGAAACACAAGGCTCGAATATGTGATCTGGTTTTGCTGCGAGCATTTTGAGGAGCTGCCTGAGCTGCTGCATTTCACTGCTGACAGAGACCTCCTGCCCACGGTGGCAGTCGTGTGCATTCGTTCTGGTTGGGGACCAACACATGGAGTTCTGCTGCATGCTGCTGCGAGCCCAGCCCATGGTGGCATGGGAAACCAGGCCCTCTTCTTGCTCGTGAATCACCAGGAGAATTGTCATTATTTTCCTACTACACAGTCTGATCCTGCCTTTAATTAAACATGTGCTGTCCTGCTGAAAGCAGCGGGACTGTACCAGCAGGGTTTGACAGTTGGACTTGAAATTCTCTTAAGAGTAATGAGATGTAAGGAGGACCTCTCCTTATCACTGGCACTTCCAGCATCGGAAAGGTTAGCAAAACCTCTGCCTTGGATCCCCTTAGCCTGTGTTGGAGAAGTAACGCGGCAGGCACTGTTGGTATGCCCGGTCCCTGCAGCAAAATCACCTGGTCCAAACACCTCTGGCCCTGGGCCTTTGTCTCGGAGGCAGCCTGGACTGTCATAGGTTGTTTTTGAGGAAAAGGAGATGTCTGAGACCCGCTGCTTGGCTAGCAGAGCTTGTGAACGCCTTGATAGTTTTGGCTGCAGAAGGAAAAAGGTTTTGTGCAATTCCAGTGTAAAGACCGTGTTTGCAGTGTAGACCCAGTTCCTGGTCTCCATATAAATTGTCACCGCCTTATTTCAAAGACGTTGGCCTATGTGTAAGATCATTATGACTCTATGGTTGTGCAAGTTGGGTGTCTGACAACTCTTCCTCTGGCACACGTCCTGCTCCCCTTCAGCAGTGCTGCAGCCATCTCACCTTGAGAAATGCCTCATCTTTATGAGGTGTTTCAGTGAAGCCTGCTTAAAGCATGCTTAGTTGAGGGGAGAAACGTCCCTACAGCCACTCCCATCCTGCCTGCTGTTTGCAGCAGGGGTCCTGGCACCAAGGCAGCCCCTGCCAGCTGTCTGTGCTGCAGAACAGCATGGCTTCTCCTCTGGAGAAACTGGTAGAGGAGCCTGGGCATCTGTTTGCCCTCCTCTGTCCCTTTTGGCCACCTTGGAGATGACTCTTGTCCAGGTACAGGTAGGATCGTGGGGGCTGGCTGTCGGAGGAGAGCAGCAAGGTGATGCTGGGGAGCAAAGACCCCCGTGTCCTATCCCCTTCCCCTGGGATTTAGGCACAGTGCCTTTGGCAGGACTGATGTTTGGGGTGTGGAACAGGACAAATGCGGCTGCCCAGATGCATGGGACTGCTTCACGTGTCTCTTGGTGTTGTGCCTTAGTATGGGGAGCGCGGAGGGGATCTCCTTGCCGAAGCAGTGGTGGGTGAGGGGAGGGCTGGCGTTCAGCCTTGGGTAGGCCAGAAGCCCTTTTGCTGCTATGACCTCGAAAAAACAAAGCTTCAGAAAAGTCATGAAGCTAACCTGGGCCTGGGACTGACCTGGAAGGGGGGAGCAGTCTGCATGCAGAAGCAGTCAATGTTTTCCAAGTCCCAGGCTTCAGCACCCAAACAGCTTTCTGTGCTTGCAGATGCGTCTTTCTGCAGATGGGATGGGAGCTGTAGGACATACAGCCTTGTGCTGCCATCATGTGCATCGTGGATGGGCGCAGGGCTCTGGCCTTGTTGCTGGGACGCTGTGGCCGTGGTTGCCACAGGCTGGATGCCGGTGTTGTGGGCACCGGCAGTCTGCGTGGGAAGCTCGGTGGGCCTGGTAGATCTGCATCCCGGACCCTGCTGCGCATCATCAGACTGCTCAGGTCATTCCAGGACCGAAGCCCTTTCCCTCACTCCTGCCAGAGCAGCTGGGCCAGCTTCACCATGCCTCTTCCGAGCAGCCAGCAGTGGCAGCATGGGGGTGGCTGGGGTTACCCGGTGCTGTCTGCCCCACTGAGCTGTGCTGGCTCCTTGGTCATTGATCCCATTTGGGGAATGGTTGGCTTTCCAGGCCTGCCCTCAGGATTTTGTTGTTTCTGGAAAATGGCATAGTTGAGTGTTAGCTCAGAGGGTTTGTTCTGATCCTTTTATCCATTGTCCTTTCTCCTTTTTTCGTTTTCCACCTCTTGATCTGAGTAAGTGAGCAGGGGGAGGAGGCAAGGCTCTGCTAAGCATTATTCTGCAGCAGAAAGGAAGCCCTTGGGGGTGGTGCCCAAATTCCCAGCATCGCTATCTGAATACTGTGGTTCTCTAGGCTAACCTAATAGCTCCATTAACCTTTTTTTCATGTCCTGGGGCTTTGCTGCAGCCTCAGTACTAATGCTGGGAGCTTCATAGATACGAACATTGACAGTCAAAGAGGCAGGATTGAGGTTTGGAGAAAGTACTTCTTGTCAGTAAGCTGAAGAAACACAACCTAGTTGGAGGCATGCTAATTGCAGAGGGGAGGATGGAACCTCCTTCAGATGTTTTCTAGGGCCTCTGAAAGGCAAGAGACTGGGCTTACAAGGGCCTTTTATGACATTGCTGTGTGTATACTTGCAGTGTGCAACTTTGCATCTACCAGATTCTTGTGCTGCTGTTCAGAGGGATCTTTACAGTCTGGAAAAGTGGACCAACGGGAGTTTCATAGAGTCCAACAAAGGGAAATGTCAATTTCTGCACCTGGGGAGGAATAACCTCATGTAGCAGTACAAGCAGGGGACTGACAACCCAAAAAGCAGCTTTGCAGAAACTCTGCGGGTCCTGGTAGACCACAGGTTGACAAGCAGTTAGGAAGAGTATTGCCAGCTGGTCAAGGGAAGTGATTCTTCCCCTCTGTTCTGCTCTGGAGGACTGTGTCCATTGCTGGGCTCCACAGTGCAGGGGAGACATGGACATACAGGAGTGTGTCCAGTGAAGGGCCGCAAAAATTATTAAGAGACTGGGGCATCTGTAATATGGGGAGAGGCTGAGAGTGTTAGGAGTGTTCAGCCTGGAGAAGAGAAGGCTTAGAGGGATTTTAGCAATGTATATATGATGTCAGGGAGCAAAGGAGATGGAGCCAGACTCTTGTCCCTGCCATTGGACACTACTGACAAGAGGTAATAGGCACAGAGTGAAATAGAGGAAATCCCGTTTAAACATGAGGAAATGCTTTTTTTGTTTGTTTGGTTGGTTTTTTGTTATGCTGGAGGGGTGGTCGAACACTAGAACATGTTGCCTGGTGAGGTTGCAGAGTGTTCATCCTTAAGAGATATTCAAAACCCTTGTGGACACAGCCCTGGATAACTTGCTGTAGCTGACCCTGCTTTGAGCAGAGGTTGGACTAGCTGATCTTGAGAGGTCCCTTCCAACCTCAACCTTTCTGTGTTTCTGCTGGACCTGCCTCCATGACGCAAATTGCGTTTTTGAGTGAACAGCTGTATTTGGAAATCTGCATCCTTCACTCATTGTCCTGCTACCTAGTCTTTTGCAGTTTTGCAGACATTGGCTTTCTAGAAACTTACCCTGCTCTCTTAGTTTAGCTGGAAGTTCTGTGCTAGTGTTCCTAGCCAGTGAGATGCCTGCCTCGTGCTGATCAAGGCGGTGTGTGAAGGCAGTGGTGGCTGGCTCCATTCACTCTTGCAGAACAGGAGGCGGCTGATGCAGCCAGTTCTGGAGTTGGACAGTCAGAGTTCCTCACATAATGAATGAGGAAGGGGTACAAGGGACTGTCAGACTTTTCTCTCGACTCAGGAGTTAGGCATCCCCCTCTTAATTTTGGCCAGCACCACCTCTAGTGCCACCCATCTGCATTGCTGGGGAGCAGTCATGACATGTTGAGGCTATGAGGCCAGAAGCTCATTTCTAAATCAGGTGGGTATTTCCTCCTTCCTGGGCTCACTCTGCTTTCCCATATAAGAGCGACCAAAGCTGGAGCTGTGGGCTAACCTGGCTTGTTAATTAAGTGCAGGCAAAACACTTCATGTATGTATACTGAACTCCATGGGATCGGGGACTTTTGTGCTTTTGCGTCTCACTCAGGGAGAACCTCTGCAAAGTATGGTGTCGGGCACCCTTGCATTATCAGTAAGAAATGCGTCCTAGATCAGTGGGCCTCGGCATCAGTACGTGAGGCTCAGGACTTTCTCAATACACAGGTATTTCAGTTCCTCAGCAGATGCCAAAGGTGAGTCTGCCAAATGGAGCCTGTATGTGCTGCTACCAGTGTTTCTTGTTTTCATAAACTGGCTGAGCCTGTTATTGTTTCTCTGGATAACCTCAAATAAAACCACAGTGTGCTGTTTGGAAATGTTCCTTAAGTAGGACTGACCTAACCATTGAAGATGAGTGCTGTGTGGTCAGGATGGCTCTCTGCTTGGCTGGTTGTAATATTTCAGTTTGAAGCTGACATTTCTTTCCCTTTGCAATGATGATAGTTTTGACTGTCATAGCAGTGATTCTGCTCTATTAGCCTAATATTTTTCTTTTTTAAAATTACACCCAAGGCAGTGGTCTGAATCAAGAGGTTCATTAATAATTGCACTGGGGTTTCATCCTTTCTCACTTCTGCATATATCATCGTATTTCAGTATTGTAGTATATTGAAGTAGGTCTTCCAAAGTTGCTGAGGCATCAGTCATTGTTAAGGCAGAAGTAAAGTCTTTCCAGTTTAATTGTTGGTAGCTGGACCTAGCTGATAAACAAGTGTCATGTACTCTCACGGGAGTAGAATAAATAGCTCAGGGTGGTCCATTAGCTTACCTGGAGTTTCTTGGGTACCCAACCATTTATAGCGGCTAGCTGTGTAACTCACATAAGCGTAGCTACTAACTGACTGTTGTGGTTTGATTGTGAAAGGTTTGTCACAGTCAGGGGTCTCCTAAAGTTTTGATGGTTCTCTTCCTTTGTTTATATTGGTTGCACACTTCAATGTTTGCCTGGCAACAGCAAAAAGGGACATTTGAGGCTTTTTATTTGGTTATGCAGACGGGCCTGTGAGTTTGACTTCGTGTTGCATGTACTATTGTTGGCAACGTTCTTTGCATATCGTATGTGGCCACCTCCTCGCCGCTCTTCCCGTCGGATGATGTGCTAAAGGTGCTCGGCTTCCATCCTTGCTCCATTTATTCAGAGTTCAGCTCCTCGCAGGGTCTAGCAGGGTGCCCTGGCATCGTGGAGGGCCAACAGCATACTGGACGTACTGACAGGAGCACACCCAGAGACTGGGGGAGTGATTTATTGCCCTCTAATCAGCACTCCACAGACCACTCCTCGGTGCCGCATCCATTGTGGGGCCCACCGTACAAGAATAGCGTTGCCAAACTGGTGCGAGTTCAGGAGAGGGTCCGTAGGGTGGCTGGGGACCGAAGCACTTGCCCTGAGAGGACAGGCCGCAGGAATGGGACTTCTTCAGCCTGGAGAAGACATGGCTTCAGAGTGACTTCATAGCAGTGTGCTGATGTGTGCAGGAAGGTTATCAAGGAGACGGGGGCCGGCGGTGCATGGGGGAGGACAAGAAGCACAGGGCAGCGTTGAACGAGGTGGTTCCCTCTGGGTACAAGGAAGCTTTTTTCACTGTGAGGATAAGTAATTGGCAGGCCCAGGGGCCCAGAGGGTTTTTGGATCCTCCATCGCTGGAGGTTCTGAAAGACTTGACTAGACAAAGGCCTGAGCAACCTGGTCTGACTTCATGGCTGACACTGCTTTGAGCAAGAGGTGGAACTAGAGATCTCCCGAGGCTCCTTCCAACCTGAATTATTTCATGACTCTGTGATAAAGGTCTGTGATATACAAAGGATTAGAAGGATATTACTTCATTGTCCTGTTTGACTAAAAAATCCATGGATCTAGGTGGCTTTTTTTTTTTTTTTTTTTAAGAGATTGAAGTAATCGAATTTTGGTTTAGAAATTACAGATAGCTCTTGAATGACTTCTCATACATTTGCTTTTGTCTTTAGAGGGGCTGCGGAATGAGGATGTTGCATCTGAAAACATTCTGCAGAGCCTGTATTCCACGTTTTTCTGTCTTTTTTGCAATGTTATAATTTTGTGGAGTATTTCTTATCTTTTGGCTTGTAGTGCTTTACAGGCTCTTTATACCTGTCACTAATTTTCAGCCAGTCAGTACATTAATGAGACCAATGGCCTATGTATTTTCAATGTATTCTGTTGCAGTTGCTCTGCTCTAGATATTGTAAGAGTTTATGCCCCCTGAATCTTACTTGCAAGACAATTTTGTAGTTGTTTTCCATCTTAGCCATCCCGTAACCGTTCGCACACTTCAACAGTAGAATATGTTTGTAGTATATTCTAATTTACAAAGGTTTTCTCACCCCTAGTTACCCAATGATGCTGTTAATATATTAATACACCCCCTGATCTTTGTCTTGAGCCTTTTTTTTTAATTTGTGATAACTTCCATCATACTCTGAGCTGGCCAAATTCCTGTGCACTGGAGTCCTTTTGTGTTAATCCATGTTTGCTCTATGTGGTCTTTAGGCTTCTGGTATGCCAGGAAAAAGTGAAAAATTGCTGCTTGTTTTTTTCTTCAAACTTCTATTTTTGATCTTGTATCAGTCTAGTTTGGACACTGAAAGATCTAGGTCATGCAGATTTGGTGTTTTGTTTTGTTGGTTTTTTTAATATTCAGAAAATCTTGAAGCTGTGTATGTTTCATCTTCATAGAGACATTTGGTGTAGTGCTAAATTTGTGATTATTTTTTTTTGCCAGCTGTATGAAACAGAGTTAACATTGATTAGAAAAAGGGATAATTGCCAGACTCTGAGGAAACATTTGCTTAAGTTTTCACTCTTAGTTCCAGTAATAATTTTTAAATTAATTTGTTCTCCATTTCCAGTGTCACAAATTAATCTCTTGTGCAGTCTTGCTTTGTAAAGTTGACTGTTGGACTTACAAGTTGAAGTACCCAGTTCACAAAATACTGAGCTGAAAATTACATGCGTCATGCGTGTTAGATACAGTGTTTGCAGTCTTATCAGTTCTTGATTACATCATGTTTCCATTATTTTACATCATATTAGCTGTAGTTCCAGTAGACATAAGAGCAAAGTTTGACTGCTTGCTAGTTTTCTGAAAGGTTTGCTAGCATAATTGGAAAGCACATCTGTTCTGTGCTTTTAAGTGCTAACTCCTGAAGACAGTCCCACCTCTGAACAGCAGCTGAACAACCAGCGTCTTGTTTATTTGCTTCAGCAGTGCTGGTCTACCTTTGCATTTCTATGATGCAACAGTGGTTAAGTCTACTGGACTGGTTATGGAAACATCAGTATGCTCTGTTGGCAAAACTGTTTGTGCGACTATAGTAAAGACATTCATGAGCAAAGCAGTCTGTCAAGGGAAAATAAAGACTTGCTGGTGTATCTGTGCTTCAGCTAGCAGTATTTCACTGACACAATCCTGTTGGTAAGGGGTTAATGATGAGTGAGTGGCTGGTACCTAACAATTAACAAGTAGGTTTTGCTAGTCAGAGTAGACATGGTGGCTTACTTGGATTCTGCTTAACGTTCTTCCCCCCCCCTCCCCCCGCCAAATATAAAATCTTAATTCTTGCATGGGAGTACTGTATTTCTGCATTTGTTTTCTGTGAAGTCCACTGATGACTTTTTACTAGTTTGAATTTTTGTCACATCAAATTATTTTATTAAAGTCCAGCTTAACTGAATCTTAACAAGTGGGTTGCACTACTCTTGCTGCCTTGCGGTTTGCTGAATGGAAAATTGTGTACAGATCTGATAATAGTCTGTCAGCACTGTGAGGTTTTGGTTTTGGAGGTTTTGTTTTACCTTTTTTTTTTTTTTTTTTTTTTTTTTTTTTAAAGAAAAAGCTGGGGGAGAAAAAAATGCTGTTTAACTGATATAAAAAAATAGCACACAAAGCAAGGTATTTTGGAACGTTATATTTAGTAGATGTCTCCGTGAAGCAAAGTTAATTGGATGGGAAGCATTGTGAAATTGTCATGACAGCCTAATTCTGAGGCTTGGTCTGCTCTTGGCTTCACAGGCATGTCTGTGTGCATGTAGATTCTGATTATTTTCAGTAAGGTAGTTACGCTCGTAAAAGGCCTGTTACGCAGTTTGTTCTGTTAAATTGCAATAAACTGTATGGATACAACTGCTGTGCCAAAGAAGTGTTATGTTGTTTGATTTTGATGACCTAGCTAAGAAAGTAAAACTTAACTGTAGGTAAAACCGAAGTCAATGTTCACAGCTACCAGTTTGCCCCATAGATAGTTAGCTCCTAAAACTCTATTGTGTCAATAAATGCTTCCCATATATGTTGCGCTGCAACATATAGCATGATTTTATTCTAGTTTATTCTAGTTTGTTTTTTAAGTGTGCACACCTATTTTGAGACTGCCTGAAATCTGTAGGCAGAAGTGCTAGAAGTTTGGACTTTAGATGTTCTGTTCCTGTTGTTATTTTCCAGCTTGTAGACTCTAGCAGGTCAACACAATGTCTTGCCTGGAATTTCCTTGCATTCTAAAATTAGGAGAAGGATCTAGGAAACAATAGCAAATCAAGTCTCTAAACCTCCTGCTCTGGCTTGAACCTTTGTTGTCATTTAGACTTTCACCTACTTCCTTTCTTACTACACTGATTTGCATTAGATAAACTGAATTAAAAAGAACTTATGCTGTTCAGTGTCAAGAGGACTTTTTTTTTTTCCTTCTTTTTTTACTTATTATGGTCTCCTGTACTACTTTAGGACCTCAGGAGTATGAATTTTGTATCACTGCTGTTTGTCCCAGAGCACTTCTCCCTTTCAGTATGGGGAGTGATGTGGAAGCACGACAACCTCCATGTAGCAAAGGCCGTGTTGTGTTTTGCAGTCCCTCAAACGTGGACTTGCACCCAGCAGCGCTTCCTGACTAAGACATCTCTATGGGAAACTGCAGAGGTTTCAATCTACAGCAGAGAAACTTCTCAAGTTACGTTATTAGACCTCATCTTCATCCCTTCCAGTGGGGCAAGCTGCTCTCTTTATGGCCTGTGTATCTTTTCATGGTTATGTTGTGTATCACCTTTTCTTTCCCTACCCCTCCCTTGTCTGGTCTGTATCATCGTTCTTTGCGATGTTATGGGTGATAGTTGTGGGTGTCTCATGACCCTGAACCTGAACAAATCTCAATAACCCCACAACCATGCCTGGGGAGGTACATTTCAGCAACCTTTTATACAGATGGATTACCAGAAAAGCAACTGAGAAAGAAGGTTCAGACGTCAAATTCTTGTTTGGTCCTTCTCAGTGTGGTCTGTGTAAGCATCCCTGACTCTCTGGACATGTTTTCTGATCTGTAAGTAATCCTGCGATTACATCTTCTGTTGCTTACTGTAACTCCCTCTCTGCCTCTGGCATAGGACAGACAGGATGATTACATGGATTAGAAGTGGCTTCCGTGTGTCACTTTGTAGACCTGAGCTTGTTCCTAGCTTCATCACTACTTTCTTTTGCATCATGGGTTGAGTTATTAGCTGCTTAAGGTTTGGCCATCTAAAACTCAAAGTGTTAGAGGTGACTTAGAGCACTTGTCTGTGCTGTGGCAGAACCCAAGCACACAATCAGAGACACAGTGTTACTATGTGTGTGTGCAACAGTCTCTGCCTTTATCTATTTGTGGATTATGGGTAAACTTCTTAAAACTGTCTCATTTTCTGCAGTCTGTTTGTTATTCCCAGGCACCCTGAAATGATCCAGGAAATGCAGCAAACACCACAGCCTTGGTTTCCATCCTGTCTAGTATCCTATGTCTGACAATACTTAGAAGCATCTGTAAGATTTGTTCAGTTGATAATTATAGTATGTTGTATTTAGTAAACTTACTGAGAGGATGTTGGTGTCTAGAAAGAATATGATTGATGAATCTTGTAATTTACCATTTATATCTAATATAATTGCCTTCTGAGAATAAGGATAGGTGTGAAGAAAAGTTGGATGTTGTTAGACTATGAGACCTCTAGAGGTCCCTTCCAGTCAATACTTCTATGACTGTGGTGTTTCTAGAAAGGAATTTTCTTTTCTTCTCTAATTCTTTGTTACTTGGGCCATACAGATAGTTTGCCTCCTCCTTTTCTTTTCTGGTACGAGTGGCACAAACTGTTGTTCTAGGCACCTGTCACTGATGTTCTGACAAAATGTACTGTACGGCAGATGTGTGTTACAGCAGGGACAGGACTTTGGTCTGGAAGTCCCCTTATGTTTCTCCTTTGTTGGCTTCTGTGGACCAGACCCATAAACACTGTAGTGTCTGTGGGCAAGCTGCTTTATAGTGACTTCCTCATGATGATAGTATTCGAATGGCTAAGATGAACTGTTATCTTAGGAAACAAGGAACATCCATTTTGTATCCTACAAGGGAGGGAGAAGAGCAGTGGGATAATAGAGAAGTTAAATGAATCATCAAGGTAAATTCATTAAATGCCTTTCTTCTTTTACCCTTGTCTCTTGTAGACCTTAATCGGGGTTCTAATCTGTGCAGCAACCGCACTCTGAGGACCTCACCACGACAGAGGTTATGAGAGAAGGCAGTTGTCTTCTCCAGGGATGGATGCTCAGGTTTGCCCTGAGGTGAGAAGACAGGTTTCCCACAGAACTTCTGCTGACCCAGTTTTGTTCTCTCCTGTCATAGCCATTCTTTAGGCTTCTGAACCTGCGCAAGCTGGGTCTGAGTGACAATGAAATCCAGAGACTTCCCCCTGAGGTTGCCAACTTCATGCAACTGGTGGAACTGGACATCTCCCGTAACGGTAAGGTCAAAGCTCAATGGGGAGTGGGTGCCCCACAGCCCTGCTGCTCTCAGTGTAGCAGTACTACCTTGTGCACTCATGTTCTAGAAGAGGCAGTACCCTTTCACAGTCCTGCAGAGTGCTCTCGTGGGTCCGGAGCTAAGAAAATATGTTTGTCTTACTGTGTCTTAGGCTGTCACCAGTACCTGGTGTCCCATTTTCCACATGATAGGCTCTTCTCAAGCCTCTTTTTTTCTTTCATGTATTTTTTCCAGACATTCCAGAAATTCCTGAAAGCATCAAATTCTGCAAATCCTTGGAAATCGCAGACTTCAGTGGGAATCCTCTCTCCAGGTAGGAAGGCATATGCAACCTTTTGTCCAGCTGAGTATGAGAGTTGAAGTTCCTCATTCTCCCTAGCTTTCTCTGGTCTTCACCTTGTAATTGTCTTCCCTTGAAGTCAAGGCCTAGGATCACCCTGCCTTTGCCATGATGTCTGCTCTCCTGACAGGTGGAACACTCAGCATAGGGAAGAGCTGGTGTGTGCTCCCTCTTCTGCAGAGCCTATGGCTTGGGTTGATGAGCCTTTAGTCATACTGTTGCCACTGGTGTGAATGGTGAGGACTTTTGTCCTCTTGGAATAAGTTTGTTATTCCTTCCCCA
Organism: Astur gentilis; assembly: GCF_929443795.1. NCBI lineage: Eukaryota > Metazoa > Chordata > Aves > Accipitriformes > Accipitridae > Astur > Astur gentilis. The sequence goes on from NC_064881.1 coordinate 55,001,219, forward strand.
GCCCTTCACCCTGGTGCACAAACCAGGATGGATGTGGACTCATTGTACTACAGAGGAATAGAGAAAGGCCTGCATGGTACCTTCTGCTCTCTGACAGTCAGTCCTTTTTGCTCTCTTTCTTATTTATAACTTAGGATGGCTGTCCTTTGAACTCTGTGTTTGGCCAGTTTCCCTGGTATCCCAGTGCTCAGAGCTATGTCCAAGAACAGGGCTCTCTGCCTTGTCTCTTCAGTCTTCTGTCTCTACAGCTCTTAATCCCTAATGTTTTGGGAATTTAAGTGTGGCTCCTCTGCCTTGGTGAACCATGCTTTCAGGTAGTGGTGTCTTGATGCATTGTCTGCCAGGGTCCCTGTAGATGCCAGTCTGACTCCATATGCCTGCTGCCCTTTGTGCTCCTGGGCAAGCACTGCACAAGTCACCCTTTAAATAGATTTAACTTTCTGCTTCCCTCTTGTGGTGCCAGACACTGCCAGAATGGGGCAAGCTTTCCAGCCAGTGACAATCCCTGTATCACAGGAATGACCACCACTTCTACGCTAGAAGTTATTTGTCAGAGTCTTTTTGCGTCCCAGAGTTATAAGATGTGTGTTGTGAGCAATGGGGCAGGGAAGCTCCAGGAACTGCCTGTGAACAGCAAAGCATTTCTCATTTTCACAGTCTCTCCCTGTTCTATTGCACCTTGGAGCTCTTATGATGATACTACTTGGTCCTGGGGAATGCTGCCATGTCATCTGCAGAAATATCCTTAGATGGGCATTTGGATTACTTGGTAGCCTTCCCTGCTTGCAAGTTTGAATGATGACATGGCATAATTTAGTCTGGGATTCATATTTGAATACTGCAGAGCCAAGTTTGCACACTTGGACATATAATGACTTTGGTGCAAGGGGGTATTGTTGTCTTGGAAATGGGGCATATCCTGGATCAGGAGCCAGTGTCAGAGTTGGTTGCTGCTCTTCTACTTTCCACATGTTGCTACCAATTGGGATAAGACTGGCTTTTGAGGGTTTTAAGTGAGGAATTTAGGGCTTGTTTTGTGCACAGAATTAATGGTGTTTTGTTCTGTCATGTTTTCACAGGCTTCCAGAGGGCTTCACACAGCTTCGGAGCCTCGGCCATTTGGCCCTGAATGATGTGTCCCTGCAGAGCCTCCCCAATGACATTGGCAAGTGAGTATGCACCCGTTCCTCATAATGGGGAGGAGGGGTGAGGTGGGGACGCCATGCTGTTTGGGTGGTGACACTAGCAGGACTTCGAGGGAAAGAGCATGCCATCCCAGTTATAGCTTGCCACTGTACTGAACATACTGTGTAAGGACCTCTAAGAATTATTCTTATTAAAAGACAAGCTTTCTAAAAAGGTTCCTTTCCTGGTCTCAGCTGCTTCTCCTCCTCTGTGGTCTGTGGGACAGGCAAGGAGTGCATCCAGGCTTCCCAAATCCTCTGTCTTCCCTTATTTTATGAGTGCCCATTTGCCCCTTTCCAAATAGGTGTGGTCTGTCCGATGATGTTGAAATGATTTATGCTGCTAGCAAATGGCCAAGGCAAAGCCCATGGGCTGCAGTGTCCCCACTATGGGATTTGGCTTTCTACACATGAGGGATGTTATCTTTTTGGACAAACAGTCCTGTATGTGATACCATGTTTCCTTGTCCTGAGTTTGGGCACAGTGTTGTTTCCCCATGATATTGCAATAAGCAGTCACCTTCATAAGAAGTCATTTAAGATCCTCTTTGTTTTTTGTTTTCCCCTGTCATCTCCATTCATGTGTACACATATACTCATGTATATGCATTCGTGGAGGTCATGAGGGGTGGTTCCATGGGAAGGGATATGAGCATCTCCTTGTATCCCTGAAGCCCCATTCAGTGAATCTGTCTTTCTTGCTCCCTTTTATCTTGCAGTTTAGCAAACCTGGTGACTTTGGAGCTACGTGAGAACCTTCTAAAGTCTCTCCCCACGTGAGTGTCTGTTTGTTGGCTTCAAGGAGTCTCCTGCCTGATCATTCTTACTGATTCCTCAGGGACTTGCTGTTTCTGTAGTACAGGCTCTAGCACTTTGCTTGGGAGGGCTCAAGGCTTTGCATAAATTAGCTGCAAAATTAGCATCTTGCTGGATTTCTGTAAATTGGGGTGAGGAGGGAGAGAGATGGTACAGGGCTTAGAAGGATGTTCAGTCTGCACTCAGCCTCTGTGTCAGGATTGATTTGGAATAGACAGGGTTCCATAAGAAAGCTGCTGGAAGTGGTGAGAACCATTTTTCCTGGAGAGGTGGAGCAGATGATGGATTCCTCTGGAAAAAGAGAGAAGAATGTACTGATGTGGGTATAGGAAGTTGTATACAGTGATGTTCATAATTTGAAGAGCAGCAGAATACGGCTGAAGATACATTTTGCTTCTGACATCTTTGTTTTCTTGGGTACCCTGTCTGGTTGTTCTGGCTGAGCAGTTTGTAGGAATGGGTGGGATAACTGGCTTTCCTGCAGCAGACAAAAAATAAGCCAGCAAGAGAGAAGAGGTAAGTCTTGTTAAAAGTTTCAGAGAGTTAGGGACAGAGATGAATTCCTGATAGAGGATCTGGTTGGTACAGCTGATGCTATCAGGTAGATAGGATGTGGAGAACTAATGAGTCTGTATGTTAATCTCTGGTTTGAAGCCCTTAAGAGTTGTTTATTGAGTTTTCTAACCTACATTAGTGCTGTCAGCTTTTTTTCTGCCTGCTTATCCATCCAACTGATGATTTCCCCAGTCTTCCTTGAATATATGTTGGAAGGGATTCTACCTGACTTCTTTTTGAATAGCAGTGTGTTTTGGGGCCACACAAACTCCTCAGTGAATGTGTGAAGCATGCAACTATTGTCACCTTCCCCAGTGCCCTCTTTACTATTCATGGCAAGTATTCAATTTGGCTACCTGTACTTAGCCCTGTTGCTCCTGTGCTTTATTTAAAAAAGAGGGCAAAGGAGCATCTGATGATACAGTGTTCAAACAAGGCTTTGAGACTCTAAGCAGCTAGGGCTTTAGTCTTGCTTCTTCTGTGATGGCCATGCCTCCCTCACTGTGAGATGTTGCTTTGACTCAGGCATATGCTCTTCCTGATGGTTATTTTCCTCTGGGACCTGCAAGTCCAGGCTTTGTATGACATCAGTTATATCTGCTTGTAGAATTCATGTGTCAACTTTGACCCAGAGGACAAGACACTTCCAAAAAGGAGCTGAAAGAGTCTGCACTGCGCAGTTCCCAGGCTTCACATCTGGTCATTACACAATGTAGAAGCATAGTTCAAATTAACACTGTCATCTTGTCTCTGATGCCAAAGTCACTGGATCTTTTCTGCACAGAATTTATCAGCATTGACACCCTGTCACAGAAAGGCAATATTAAGAGACCAGCTGAGGTGGCCCCACATGGAATATAGCCACAAGGGAGAACCTGAGAGCCAAAGCTTCTTATGCCAGGTTGAGAACAGGCAAGCAGGAGAAGTTTGGGTCCTGGTGTTGGGACCCACTGCTCTCTGTTCCATGTGTTCTTTGTGTTCATACAGACAGGTACCACCACTGTGATACACCATATAAATGAAGAGGTGCAATAGCTACATCCAATGTTGGGCTTTCAAACCGCAGTGAAGAATTGTCCCAATGGCTTTTCACCACCTAGGAACCAGCAAGTATCTGGAGTTTGAGAATTCAGTCTGTGACCAAACCCATATGGTTTCTGGGGAGATATCTCATGCCTAGTGCTCCCTTGTTTCCCTATGTTAGATTTGTATGCCATCCAGCAAGATACTTGTAGCATGCTATGAATTGGGTTTTTTTCCTCTGAAAGATAAGTCCAGGCTTGATAATCATTCTGCAGTACAATTCCAGCTTCTTTTCATCTTTTCCTAATTCCCCAGATTCTACTTTTGGATGATTTCCAAAAGTAGAAGAGGATCTTGAAGGCCAAGGCAATTTCACCAGATACGCCAGTCAAATATGAGATTGAAATCAATGGCTAAAGAAATTTCAGTGGTACTGTCAGGTACTTCACCCAGGTCTGAAGCTCTTGTACTTAGTCTGGTTGCAAATTGTGCCCAAGAACAGCTCTAAACAAGTCCAAGTAATCTTGTCAAAGAGTAGCATGACTTACCAAAATGGATAATGCTTTCATTTTTTCGAGGTTATTGAACCCAGTAGGTAGATGGGCTTCAATACTGTGAATTTGTGACTGCATAATGCATCAGTGTCCTTTTGATTTTTGTTGTTGTTGAGCTCCTTAAAAGATTCAGCTTGCAATGACCTTTACTTGTCAAAATTTAATTTAATTGGTTAGTCTTCTGTCGTCTGCTGAGTTCTGAAACAGTTCATCTTGTACAGCTGATTATCACTCCTCATCTCTCCCATGCAGATGGGATGCAGCTTGCCAATAATTTAGGTCTTGTTGATGTATTCTCACAGAGTAGCGGAGGGTGATCTATACTGAGGCATTTTGCAAGACCTCATATATCAACATGGATTCCACAGCTCACTTGTCCCTATTTTGGGAATTCAAACCATGAAGGTGTGAAGGGACGGTCAAGGCTGCTTCATCCTTCAGAGAAGTCAAAGAGCAAATGTACACTCATAATGAGAGACTGCTGTACGACAGAATTCTTTTGATGATCCTGTTGATAAACCTTTGCTTGAGTTAATACAGTATCTCAAAATCCACCACTGCCTAAGGTAAAAACTTGGTTTTCCTGTGTAGCCCAAATATTTTTATAGTCTGGCCCAGTTAAGACAGAACTCTTTTGTTGCTTTCTCACAGATTTGCAGCTCCCAACTTCCTTAGTTTGGATGGCATTGAGATGTATAGCTCTATTTCCAGAGAAATATAGTGATTTCTATATTAGGACAATTTCTTATGAAGAGAATAAAAAGAACTGAAGACCCTCCCTACTGGGGAAGTGGTCGGGGCTGAGACGGCAATTCTGCCCTAGTGTAAAGTGAGAGACAGCAACCCCTGTTTGGGGCAGTGGGAGTTGGAGTTGATGGAGTAGGACTGAGAGCTGAGGACACATGAATACCTGGGCTATGTCAGAAGCACCGAATCCTGGTTTTGTGGGGCTGTAGACTGCAGGCTTTTATATCACCAGGTCATAATGTGTTTGGATACTTGGGGCACATCCTTGGACCACCAGTGTTGACAGGCTTTGGTTCCCATGAAAGCTTCTTGCAGTATCTTGCCTAGTGAGCTTCTTGTCTGTATGTCTTGACCTCTTCTGAGACGTCATGCCAGTGTTGTCTTTCCCTTTCTCTTACGCAGCATGGGCATCCTATTCAGGGAAACTGAGGCTGTTGAATTTGTCATTCCTGCCTCTCCCTGCAGCTGTGCTTCCCTTGCTCCCCAAATATGTATTGTCCTCTGCTGACTCTCTTCTGTTATCTGTTAGTCTGTGCCCAGGTCCCCATCCTTGCTACAAAAATGGGCAGCAATGTTAAGGTGTGGCTTGTCATCTGTCATGTTTTTGCTCAGAGTATTTTACGGTGGGAGGGGGAGAACGTAAATTGGTGACAGCGTGGAAACTGGCCACTTTGGCAGTGCTGGTGCTACTGAACCCAATTGCCCGGTGCAGGTGGTCTGGCCTGGGGAAAGGTACCCACTCCCCTAAACCGCTTGGTTCAGAGGGACTATGAAAAAGGTCAGAATTGCCCCACCTGTTTCAGGAGTTATTAAAAACTATGTAATTTGTGAGATGTGTGTCCCAGATGCTAACCTTCTATTCCTTCTTTCTTTCTCCCCCCCCTCTCTTCCCCTCTCTACTCTTTGTATCTTGCAGTTCACTGTCCTTCCTTGTCAAGTTAGAACAGTTGGATCTTGGTGGCAATGACCTGGAAGTACTGGTAGGTGAGGGGTGCTGGGGAGGGAATATGGGTGGTTGGTAGGGGCAGAACCCTGTACCTCTGTGGAAGCAAGTGGTTTTTCATCTGAAATGCAAAGAAATAGACCCACAGGTTGTTTGGGAAGATTCTGATCTGCCCACCATGGCTTAGTCATTGTTCCCAGAATAATGTTCTCTTCATGTGTTGACTCTTGTCTTGCTTCCTGCTGTCCTCATGCACAGCTTCCTCTGCTCTTTCCAAGCACTTTTGCTCTGGGATGTTAATTCTTGCTATCTAGCTGCCTAAGGATCTTCCTTTCCAGTGAGACTCTTCCTTTCTCTTCTGTGTTGCACTGCCCCCAGCTGTTGTTTTTCACTTCTGCTAGGCCAACTTTCTGCCTTTCTCCTTTGTGATTTGATTTGTCTACTGCAAAGTGCAGGACCATTCCATGTTGTTCCTGGCAGTGAACTCAGCCAAACATGGGGTGTGTGCCCTCTGGACTGGGGTGCATCCATGGAGGGCTCTGAGTTGTAAGTATGCTGAGAGCCAGTGCACAGTCTCGAAATCCTGCTTGTCTTGACATTCAGGGACCTCTGGTGATATTCTTTAATTTTGCAGCTATGGATTAAGCTGTTACTGAATCCTGCTCTTAATGTTCTGGAATGGTTTTTGGCAGAAAGCCATCTAAAGTGGGAGGCAAAGGAGTTCCTGCAGCTTGCTACGCACAAGGCTGCAGCTTACTTGTGAGAACAGTTGTCTGACATGTGAACCACACTCTAGTGGTGCATTAACTCCAAACCCAAATGCTAATCAGCGTGTGTGGTGTTTGTGGAGTGATGCTATGAATGTATGTATACTATTGCTGATGGTGCTGCTCTATCATGTTGAGTTGGCCAGTGTTATCCAAATGTTTGTTTTCATGTCTGAGAGGAGGAAGAGGAGAAAGACTAATTTCTTCCGTAAGGCCAGAATTTCCAAAACCCTGTTTAGTTCTTGCCTTGCCTGCTACCAGACAGTCCTTGCTGTTGTCTTCCATGTTTCCTGTTGGGACCTTCTGCAGCCAGTATGCCACCCCAGACATTTCCAAACACATGTGCTGCTATATTGTGGCACACCAACACGTTCGCTTCATAAACCATTTGGTGAATGGTTCTAGGAGGTGCGAAAGCAATAACAATGTCTAGTTTTGCAGAGGTGTGGTGTGATTTGTAGCATCCTAGAGCAGCTTCTCCCCTGTGGAAGGGAGTGATGCTATTACTGTCCTGCTCTGTTACAGCCAGATACTCTGGGAGCGCTACCAAACCTGCGTGAGCTTTGGTTAGACCGGAACCAGCTCTCAGCCCTGCCTCCAGTGAGTACCTGTTCAGGGCCATTGATTCACCACTTTGTTCCCTTCCTCAGCTGCTCCCTCGAGCCATAGCGTCTCCTTTCTGATTCTAGGAGCTGGGCAATCTCCGCCGCTTGGTCTGTCTGGATGTGTCAGAGAACAAACTGGAGCAGTTGCCCAACGAGGTCAGTGGGCTAGTAGCACTGACAGACTTGCTCCTGTCACAGAACCTGTTGGAATGCATTCCGGATGGGATTGGTGAGTATTGCAGGATGGGGAGCAGTGCAGGACTTCACTGCCTTGGCAGTGCTCCTGGCAGGGGGGCTTCAGGCAAGATTGTATGTAACAAGGTATTAGGGCTTGATGGACATAGTCGCAATAGTTGAGTGCAGAAGTAGTAGATGATACTGGTGAGCAGAACTCTACGGGATGAGTTCAGGTTCTTGATCTGCATAATGCTCAGATGAAACCTGTGAACAAGGCTGGTGGGGAAGAAAGGTAGTGCCTGTATTCTTAGGTTACATAATCCCTGATGAGAGGCCAGATGAACGTAGACCAGCATCATTTTCTCTGTGGCATAGTTCACACCTAGCTTGTTGCCCTGGCCAGGTCAGCTGAAGCAGCTCTCCATCCTCAAGGTGGACCAGAATCGGCTGACAGAGGTGACAGAGTCAATTGGGGACTGTGAAAATCTGTCAGAACTCATCTTGACAGAGAACATGCTGACAGTAAGTACACCAGCAGCCATGCTGCCTCTCCTGTGCTGTTCAGTTTAGCCACATGCTAGGGATCTTTTCCCACCTTCTGGCCTCTGAGCCGTATTCCTGAGCGTGCTCCAGCTGCTCTCCCTTCAGCTGCTTTGATGCACAGGGTTTCACTTAGCTCACAGGCTCTTGAGAAGACCCTGGTGGAAGCTGCTTTCTCTTAATGTTTTTTTTTTTCTCTGAAAAATTCTCTAGGATAGCTAGGATGCTGGCTCTAGGATAGCCAGTCCTGAAGCCCATCCAATCTGATGGGAGCAGGACTACATCAAAAGCTGCGTTTGGCGAGGGGCCTTGGACTAGTGTAATTTAAAATGGCCCTGCTCCAAACTGCTCATGATTTGATCGTTAAAACCCAAGCATTGGGAATGGACGGAAGAACAGGAAAATACTTGACTAGTGGTGTTCTGAGTGTGCTGTGCTGAGGTGAGGAGTTGGCATGTAGCAGTCTAAGCCAGAGGAAAAATCTGTCCCAAAGTTGTAGTGAGAACTTTATTAGCAATGTGTATGTTAGGTCAGAATGCAGGTTTTTTTCCCCAGATAGAGGGCTTTATGCCTTTATACCTTTATTCTACTGCTCTTCTCTTTTGCAACTACTGATTCATCTGCTTCCTAGGCCTTACCAAAGTCCCTTGGCAAGCTGGCCAAGCTGACAAACCTGAACGTGGATCGGAACCGGCTAACATCCCTTCCAGCTGAGATTGGAGGCTGTGCCAATCTGAATGTGCTGTCCTTGCGAGACAATCGCCTGGCCCTCCTGCCACCAGAGCTTGCCAACACCACTGAGCTTCACGTCCTGGATGTGGCCGGGAACAGGTCAGCAGCAGGAAGGGTAAACAGGCTTGTAGGCATGTTCTGGAGGAGGCTGCTGTGAAGGAGCAGCATGGGCTGGGCCCTGGTGTGTTTTGGGAGACACTGGATCTGTGCTTATCCCAGGATCCACTGTTTGGAAAAGCCCAGACTGGCTGCTTAGGGCTCTGGAAAGAGGGCATGTCTCTATCAAGCTTTGCCTGTTAAGCCCTTCTCTGTGTTTCTTGAATTCAGGGTAGAACTAGTGCAGAAGCAGGGGGGCATTTTGCCATTTGTGGAATAAAGATCAGGGGAAATCCCTGGTCCACTGTCTTCCTTCCTGCAGATTTTGTAGTTTGTGTCATCAGTCCTCAGGTGATTGGTGCCAAAGCCTTGTTTATGATGTGCATAACCCCACAGAGTGCAAATACCTGTGATCTATTCTGAAAGATTCTGCACATTTTAGCTGCAGTTCTGTTAGCTGAGGCTAGTATTTTTTGTAGCAGTTGGAAGCTGACCAGAGCTTCTGTTTGGAACACTCCCTGTATACTGGTCCATGAAAGCATAATTTTTCTGTCTTCAAACCCCTCTTCAAAGTTCACCATTTTCACATAGTTGATGGGAGTTGTCCTCTGCTAAAAACTGGTGAGGGTGGATTACTGGAGTCCAGTCTGTGGCTGTAGCAGAGCCATATGCAGCATGAGCCAGCTGCTTCAGTGTAAGAGTGAGGGATCCTGCAGTGGCTTGGCTCTGTCCTTCTCCAATGCAGGTGAGGCTGCAGCTGAGTTGAAGTTCCTTTGTTACCAAGTAAGTTTAACCAGCAGTTCTTCTTTTCTTTTGCAGACTGCAGAACTTGCCATTTGCTTTGACAAATCTTAACCTGAAAGCCCTATGGCTGGCAGAAAATCAGTCCCAGCCCATGCTGAAATTCCAAACAGAGGATGATGAAAAGACAGGAGAAAAAGTTCTCACTTGTTACCTTCTTCCCCAGCAGCCCTCTCCTAGCCTAGGTAAGAGACTGCATTATGAATGCTGTTTGCAGTGCTGTGTAGTCTGGAGAGTGCTGTAGGGAAGAGGCCCTAAACCTTCTTGTCTGCTTGGTTGGCCTGCTCTTTACTGTGATACCTGTAGCAGACCTAGGCTTCTGAATGGCTGGTGGCAACTTTCCAAGGCAGAGATTGTTAAAACTGAGAAATTGCTTATCTGCCAAGTGGTAAAGAAGCTGCAGCCTAGTCTTCAAGTCTTCTGCTTTGATCTATTGACCGAGTAGTTCATTCATTGTCTGTGAAGTTTTCTTTCTGTCATGATGATGTTCTTGTGTCAATACTTCTGATTCGTGCCTTAATCCTTTTTTCTTAGCTCTTGGGTAAGGAGTGCTAGAGCTGAACCATTCAGGTCCTTTTGTAGAGGCTGCTATAGAAATGGTGGGAGGCGTACAAGAGGGGACAAGATCTGGAAGCTACATCCTTTGTCCTCAAGGCCTCTATGGTTTGATGCCATGGGCAGATATAACAGAAGTGCCCTAGTGGGTTGAGAGCTGTCTTTCATCCAAGCCTAAAACCCTGCTCGTTCAGAAAGTAGCTCCCACTGTGTTATCTTTCTCCGCAGAGAATCTTTTGCAGAACAGTGTGGATGAGAGCTGGACGGACACCAATTTAAACAGAGTCAGTGTGATTCAGTTCCTGGATGAACCGAAAGTAGATGATGAAGAGGAGTCTGGAGCTGAGAGACGGGTAAGAAGAGTTTCTGGAGGCTTGTTAGCTCTCTATGGAAACATAGGCACAATCTAAACTTTTTTTCCTAAGATGGGGAGCCATTCGTGTTTCACCTTGTAATACACCTGCAGACATGTACAATACTTTTGCAGTCCAGAGGGCATTTGGTGCCCTGAGGAGACAAGCAGGTATGAAAGATCATTCCCTGAGAGCCTTTGTGCAGATCCTCATTTTGACTGCTGTCCCGTGGGAGTTGAGCTGTACCTGCTAACCTGTCCATGGAGCATTTGGGTGGTCTAGAGATACTAATAGTCAGAGCACTGTCAGGACTGGATTTTAGTTGACCCCCTTCATGAGGAAGAGCTGCGCAGCCAAACTCGAGCCAGGCAATCTCCACCCCTCCAAGCATGGAGCCAGATGCAAGCCCATGTTGTGGAGTATCGTATTACTAAAGTAGCTAAACACTATAGACAGCCAGCCTCAAAAACTATGGAAGATCATTTTGCTTTAATTGCAGATGCAAAGGGTAGGATAAAAGTTTCAGTTTTCAGCAAGCACTCTATTGGTTTAGATCTCCTGCAGGACTTTCTCCCCTTTTTATGTTGTGGAGAGAGATTCTCTGGAGATCTGAATCTTTCTAATAAATTGTATTTGCATCTGTCCTTGCAGCACGTGTATGCTGCTGGTGTTTGGAGGGGTTTTTTTTTGGGGGGGGGCGTTTTTGATTGGTTTTAACATTTTTATTAATTTTAGAATACTGTTTTTCTTGACTCTTAGCTGGGCTGAAACTAGGTAAGCATCACAAATTCTGGTAGCATACAGGCTTGTCAGACATGTTAAGAAACACCAGAGGGATTAAGATGTTCTACCCCTGTGTTCCTTTAGGGGTTTCTGTGTTAATAGTTTCATGTTTACTAAGCCTGAAGCACAATTTAAAACTTCACATCTCTATAATTCCTCCCAATCCCTCTATCAGATGGAGAGCAGAATAATATCCGAGAGAGAACTGATAAATGTTCTCTGCCTCCATTTCTTCCTTCTTCCCAGTTGCAGGCTATAGTAGTGGAGATGCCCAAACCAGATCCTGCAATGTGACATTTAGGTCATGTCCAGCTGGGGCTCTAGCACTCTGATAAAACATGTTATTTGAAGTGGCTCAGTCTTGAGGCATGGCACGTGTTGCTCTGAGTGTTTTTCTTTGGTAGGGCTTACAGCGCAGAGCAACTCCTCATCCCAGTGAACTGAAGGTTATGAAGAAAGTGATTGAAGTTCGGCGCAATGAGGTGTATGCTGCAAAGCCTGATGCAGACCTGAATTCTCCTAACTCAGAAGTGAGTGCTGTTCACTAAGTGGATAACCATAGAGAACATGTAGTGGACTTGGGGAATGGGGAGGCAGCGTGTGTAAGCTGGGCAGAAAGAACTTGCTTTTGGGAAAGATTGGAAGGGATTGAGCATGGATTACCTGGATTCCAAGGGTTGGAATCTGTGTTGTGGTGTCAGCTGGGACCACTGAGATAGAGCAGGAGATGTAGCCAGGTGACAGAGAACAGCGTAAGGGGAATTGTGTGCATTGGTACCACTTTTGTCATAACACAGGGAGAGGAAAAGAAGGTTCTGATATTCCCAGTACAAAATGATGGGAACGGAGTGCTCAGAGGAGGCATCTTGCTGCCCAGGTGTGTGATACTAAGAATAAATGCATACACAGCTGGCGGAACAGGGGTGGACCTAGGTGAGATGCAGCCAGCTTGTCAGGGAAAACAGGGGGCAGCCTGAAGAAAAAGCTGGTTCTGTTGGTACTGGTTCATGCCCCACCTCACACCAGTCACTCTACATTGCTCCATCTGCTGCTTTGGTTTCCATCTTGACTTTTACAATCATCTTCTCAGGAGAAGAGGCTGAGCGCCATGTCAAATCGCAGTGAGGACTCCCACCTTTCCAACAGCACTGCCTCTGCTGACTTTAGGGTAGAGGAGCAGGGAGAGGAGGGAGAGAGGAGCTGGCCAAATGGGCAGGTGCCTGAGATGCAGGAGCTGGAGAAGGAGGCAAAGCCCAGAGCTGAAGAGGAGCATAAGGAAGCTGCTGACCAAGAGGAGGAAGATGTGGAAGTGGAATACAATGAGGTAGGAGCCTAGAAACTGCAGCAGGGTCGTGATAAAAAGCAGAAGGACTTGAAAGTTTCAGAGAAAATGGTAAATGGATGTACAGTGTGTGATTTGGGCATCACTGGAGGCAAATACAGGCTGTGGAAGCCAAGTGCAAGTAGAGATTCAGGCAGCCTGTGGGAGCTGGGTCCATGGGAGACTAGGAAGGACAGTGTGGGAGCCAGACAGGGACTATGGGAATATCAGGGTTACAGGTTTGAGTGCCCTAAATCCCTGGAGCTGACAGAAGATGTGTCTGGGTGAAGGAGTCAATATGGAAAAAGGCAAGTATGGTGAAATTTTAACATGTATTCCTGCATTTTCTTTAGCATAAAAGCAGCAACACTGGCTTTGCCTGTGTTGGTAGTGGGGGAACAGCAGGTTCTGCACTACCTGAGGTTCACAACCTTTCTGGGGCTTTGCCATTGTAGCCCACTGTGCACTTTGCTGAGGACACACTAATACGGAGTGAGGATGAGGATGAAGATGAAGAGCGACCATTCCCAGTGGAGAAACAGAGGCTTATTCGCAAGGACACACCCCATTATAAGAAACACTTTAAGATAACTAAACTGCCCAAGCCAGAGGCAGTGGTGGCACTCCTGCAGGGACTGAACAGTGATGGAGTCCCCAAAGAGGAAGAGGAGTTAGGAGGCTGCAATAACAACACAGAGCCTGAGGATCAGGAGGAAGCGTGGGATGAGGATGACAGAAAGAATGGAGCTTTATCTGCTCAGCCATCAGTGAAGGTAAGGTCTTGTGGGGACGGGGGAAGGTCAGAGGGGTGCCAGACCTCCCTTCTGCTAATTTGAACTACCAACCAGGTTGATGTGGTACCAACAAAAATGTTGGCAGGAGGCTCCGGCACTTCAGGAGAGATATGCTGAGGGTGGGAGAGCTGAAGTTCATTCTGGGGCTCATATGATTGTCCACGAGCTGTGCTATGTTGCTTATGTCTGACTCCTTGCGCTGTATCCAGATTCTTGCACCCATTATGTGTGATGTTGTGTTCTGTGCTGCAGGAACAGTTCTTTTGTCACATCACTGACGGGTTCTTCCATTCCTTTCAGTCGCCTCCTTGCTTGCTGGTTGTTGCACCCCATTTGCAACAGGATGAGCTTTATCCCTGGATGTATCTAATCTCAGGCTTATGTTCAGGCTGCTTACACTTGTTTTTCTGCCACAGTGCTTCCTGGAGAGGAGTGGATAGTGAGAGCAGACAGGAGCATGCCCTTCCCGTTGGTTCCACCCTCTGCCTGCCCCAGCGCAGATGCAGTCTGATGAAGTGTGCATTGGGATTTAGGGGAACTTATGCTCTGGAGTTTTGCCATTGCCATGGGGCCATGATGGGCCTTTCTGGTTATGCTGGGGGCTGATGAGATATGAGGTCCTTGGCTCTACTCAGCTGAATCGCCACATTTGGTTAGGGACACATAGAGATTCTTGCTTGAGGAAGATCCTCTCAGTGGAATAAGAATATACTGATGAGGGACACTGCATGAGGTTAGACCAGTTCTTAATGAAGTTGGTGTGATGATTTTGTGAGGTGTATTTGCCAGGCAGGGATTAGGATGTAGCTGAATCGTCATCATACACCGACAGATCTCATCAGTGAGGTGTGAGTCTCTGAACTGGTGGAAGATGCTGGAGTCAAACCTGTTCTTGCTGTTACCACATACGCTCCAGACTGTTGGGATCGTTTCCACCCCACACTGGAGTTCAGATTGCTTAGGGGAAGGTTCTTGCACTGAAGTTAGCTTTGGAGCCTTTCTTTCAGTGGATGCTTGCCTTGCTGTATCTAAGCTGATAAAGCTTGTCCCTTGCTCCCTAGGGATGATTTCCTTACTGTTTGAGAAGTTCTTCAGAATGAAAAGAAGTTGCTGCTGCTTGTAAGAATGTGTGAAGCCATCTTGAGTCCCCTTCATCCAAGAGCTGCCATACTTGGGAAATGCCCTCACCCAAAAAGCTTATTTTAGTTAGGGACTCAAAAGCTGTGGATGCACTGACCCATTGGTAAAACCTGTAAAGTCTACATAGATGTTGAGACCACAGGTTTGGTGTTATTTATCAGAAAGTTACCTTTGTTATCGGCTAAGCCTTCTGCCTGGAAATCACAGTTTTCCTTTTGTGGGGCTGAGTTGGATGCCTGCTCCATGAAGGGAGATTTATTAGCTTGCTTCCTGAGCTGCCTTTGAGAAGTGGGAATGCAGGGAGCAGTGTCCCTGTGCAGTGGAGATTCAAGTAAGAGGTGCTGCATGCATGCATTGAAGAAGGTAGGACAGGGTGTGCAGAAGGCTGAATCCTCAAACCAGAGGGTTTTTTTGAAAAGACAGTTGGTTTTCAAGAGAAATTCTAAGGTTTCCTTCATTTGGGAGCAGGATCGCTGGGTGTCTGGCAGGATGCACTGTTCCACCAGAGGCTCCTTCCTTTGCAGGAAGGACCAATGCAGTTTGATTTGGGATTGCTTCATTCCTGTGCAGCAGCTGGGTGGCACCAGAGGTCCCTTTGTGCTTTTCTCCTGTGTTGTTTAATCCTTCTTCACTGAATGTCTTGGTACAGAGAGGATAAAATCAGTTAATAGTGTTCAGCTTGTGAGCTTGGTGGTCACAGCCTCAGAGTGCCAACACAGACAAAATATGGCCTTAAAGATGCAGCTTCCAGTTAGCTGGGCCACAGAGCGCTGACACTCTGCATGTTGTGAGCCCTGGGAGCAGCCCTGTCGCTGGTACTTGCTGGTAGGTGGTAATCAGGAGTGGCGTGAGTGGGGTCTGCTCTGGTGCTGTGTGGCAGACCTATCGGAGTGGTGTGCATTTGTGTGTTGGGTGGTGGTGGTAGTGGTGGCGGGTTTGGTTTATGCTCCACTAATCCGCATGCCTCTTTGCTGGTTCCTGTCCTAACAGGGGGTGTCGTTTGATCAAGCCAATAATCTGCTGATTGAACCTGCTCGCATTGAGGAGGAAGAGGTCTGTACCACTCCTACTGTTCTCTCTCTGCCAAAAATCATTCAGTCTGCTTGATTTGCTTCCCAGGCTCACCCATTGTTGTAGGGGAAACTCTGATCTCTCTGGGTCAAGTGGCTTCTGGACCTGACTGATCACAAACACACAATGATTGTTTCTTCCCCTGCTTTCACCTCCTTTCCCTACTTTTCCATACCTGAGGTGAGAATGGCTGCTGCAGATCAGGAGTGAGATGGAAGAAATTTAAAAAAAATAAAGCAGGCTGAGGTGGAAAGTTCAGTTCCTATTTGCTGTGCACTGAGGAAAGAGAAGGTGGAAGAAAATAAATGCATATTTCTGGCAGTGGTGGGTAACCCTGAAGGAGTAGAGGCCTCAGGAACCTGTGAAGTGCTGTGTATGACCCTTTGGGAGAGGGAGGAGGATCTAACTCAGGACACTGTGCATGAGAAAGGTGAACTGGAGCTAATGATTTGTGCATTTCACGCAACCCCCCTGTAGAATCCCCTCAAGTCTTCAGATGCAGCACTTTGGGTTGTCATAAAGGGGCAGGTAGCACTCGAGAGTCCATAAAGCCCCTGGCACATGTATGGTGTTCTATGCCAAAGTTTAAAGTCCCATGTCTTGCTGCGCCTTAGCTCATCCTCTGACTATGATTAACTTCCTGAATTTGTTTCCAAGTTTTCAGTAGGCTTGCCTGATTCTGTGGGTCAGTGGGCTTTCTGCAGGCAGTGTTTCCAAGGAATGGTTGGAAGCAGAGTGCTACTGTCACAAGGCAGAAACTGTTGTCAGTACTAACGGCTTGCATGAAGGTTTCTTCCCTCAGGACAGTACAATGGTACCAGTGCTGGCCTAGGTGTGTCTGTGAACTTGGCTCTTTGCTACTCCTTCAGTTGTAAAATGGAGGCTTTTCTTTCTTGGTTTTGGAGTAAGACTTTCTGGGAGGGAGGTGGCAAATACTTGCCACTTGAAGCGAAACCTGTTAGTGTGTCCTAAAGATTTCTCCATCGTAGCTCTAGATCACTGAAAAACATATTAATATTTCTTGCATTTCTCTTTTGCATAGCTCTTCTGTTACTCAGAGGCAAAACTGAGTATAGCCAGGTGCTTCCTGATCCCTCATTTGGGAAATCGCTGCTCTTGGTCGTCTTTCCAGCTCTTAGACATCATGTTCCATTTGCAGAGTTTTCTTGCTTCTCGAGGTGTAGTGGCCCAGGAAACCTCAGTCTTATAGTCTTGTCTTGGGAAACAGTCTGCTTGCCTCTTCCTCAGCTCCTGCCCGTGCTCCACCTGCATCTGATGGAAGCGCCTAGAACTTCTCCGTGATGGCTGGAGAGGGTAGCTGGTTAGAGGCCCCAGGTTTGCTCTGGTGTCCCTGCAGTGCAGCCTCCTTTGTGCAGGTCTGTTCCCTCACTGTAAAGAGCAACGTGGTAGTGCAGCTCCCAAGGACAAGCATACTAGGGATCCACCAGACGGGTGGTGATAGCTGAAGTCACCTCAGAGAAGACCAGCTTTGGGAAGCAGTTGATTGTCCTACAGCTCTGGGGGAATGCTCAGCTCAGTGGATGGTTGCTGACCTCTCCAGTCAGTGATACTCTGTCATTTTAGTAGAATCATGCCAGACACCTACCAGGACTGCAGCTCATGTGGAAGATTCAGTCTCCAGAATCATCAGTGACAACAAACTGTGGGATTCAGGCTGAGAGTGCTGTAAGTGAGAGCTGAACTCAGGCATTGTGCAGTTGGGACCCCTCACTCACACAGAGAGGGGTGCCTTGCCAACTTTTCTAGCATGTCGGCTGTGAAAAGCACATGACTCAGTGAATAGGTGGAGGACAACAGGAGAAATATTCAGGGCATTAAAGACTACTTAGCATCTAAGTAGAGAATTAGCTTGGGAAGTGACTGATCCCAGAAATTACATCTACCTGCTGTTTCCAGGGATGATTTCATGTCCTTGAGAAGAGCCTATTATAGCTAAACCAGTGGCTGATGACACTGAGCAAGACCATTGCAGAGTGGAGAGCCCGGCGCCCCTTGAGCAACACAGTTTAAGTTCATAATGCTGCTGTTGCATTCTTTGTGTAATTTTATACAGCTCTTAGAGAGAAGACTACTGATTGTGTGTTCTTTAAGCCTAAACCATAATCCTGAGACAAAGAGTAACCTTGCCAGAGTAGAGCTGGAGACATCTGCCTAACTTCTGTCAGCAGCCCAGCATCAGGGTGTAGGTGCTATGTATGTAGCTGGTACTTCTAGAGCTCCTTTAGTTGTTAGTGCCAATGGGACTCTACTACAGTGAGAGAAATAATTCTGTTAAAGCACATGATATCTGATAGCGGATAGCTGGATTCCACTGCTGACTCTGTTCCCAATGTTTTAGTCTCCATCTGCACTGCAGAAATGGCTGTATCTGGATTGTAGGGAGGCTTTTGGAGGATAAAAGAAGCATATCAAGCTGCTATTTGAAGGCTTGAGGTTGCAGCTGAAGTCTGTTTGTTTTCAGATAATTTTTGAAGAAATAGTCCAGAAAAAGCTGCTATGCAGATTGAAGATAAGTGTTAAGAGAGTCCCAAAATCTGTTTAAGTGACTGATGCTTCTTTGCAATAATGGCTGATGTCATCCTTCTGTGTTTTCCTAGGCTTAACCCATCTTATGCAGAGCACCTGAAAATATAGGAGTCATGAAGGGCTCTGCACTGGCAAAACTTGTGCTGACTGAGGAGCTTTATAGGTTTTTTTTCTCCCATGATGCTCTCTCCCAGCTGCACAAGGCTACCTAGAAAGTATATGCCACTAATTTCCCTCCCTAGGAAAAAGACAGGCTGATGTTAGATGTTCAAAGCACCTTGACTTCCTTACTGGAGGGTGGAAAAGATCCTGTCAGGTGCTTCTGCTCAGGTGTTGCTCTGGAGTCAGAAGTGAGTCAAGTCGTCTCCTTAAAGGAGTTTTGTCCTGTGGAAATTGCTCAGAAGTATTACTATTTGTGTTTGAATGCAGGCCTCATGCTTGGCTCCACAGTCATTGTTTGGTAGAGGCAGATGGTGACAGCACAGCTTGGTCCTGAAGCATGCAGTGTTAAGGGGGTTCAACTTTGAAAAGGTTGGCCTGCTTAGTGCATAGCATCAGGGTGCCCTGCTATCATGAGCAGTCCTGTTATCTCAGGGGTGCTGCTGCAATGCTCCCTTTACACTTGAACCTCTGTGCCTTGGTCTGTTTTTATTGTTTACTGGGTGAGACAGCATACTCATCGGGATATCGTCAGACTTAGAATTCTTATGTAGCAAATTGGTTTCCCTGCAATGTGACCTGTAAATTTTAAACCCTGAAAAGATTAATAAACCTCTCTTGTATAATGCAAGAAAGATCACGCCACTTGTATTTGCTCAGCTGGCTTGACTACAATACACTTTCTGAGTGTATTCTCTTGAAGTTGTGAAAAGATACAAAGCTCTGCTTTCTCTCATTTTTTAAATGACTAAAGTTCCCATTGAGCAAGGAAAAATATGCCATATTTTCTGCCTAAATTTGGCTTTTAATTTATTGCCAGAGGAAAGTTTTATCACCTTCTCCTACTGGGTCAAAGGGCCCTTGGTATTCTTTCTTATGCTGTAACCCTCCAACAGTTTGGAGGTAGGGATTGTAATCTTTTCTTGTAGATGTACAATTTTGCATTCAGGTCTATTATGGCACAGTTTGAATACGATTCACCTATGAAGTGACAGAGATGACTTGTGTGATTGCTGCTTTCATCATAATATATTACTGTGTCAACTGCAAATTTTATCTGATCTGGAGCTTTCTTAAGGACCAATTAGCAAACTGTGGAATGATTTCTCACACAAATGCAGAACTATCTGCAGAGTTTCCTTTTCCTGCTCTAAGAGTATGGCACAATTATCTGATTTACTTTCTCAAATAGAAAGAACAGAAAGCAATAGAGGAGTGTTTTTAACAGAGAGAGAGAAAAGATACCAGTTTTAAACAAAACACTCCACTGCGAATCTGATTTTTTTGTTTTGAAATAGGAAAATGCAGTATATGTAACAGATATGGGTCTTGCTGCTTAGGACAAGGATTATACAAAAAATGTAGGCATTAAAATAACCCCTGTAGAAATTAATGGGGCTTAAGCATTTGCATGCCTCTAAAAACTGGTCCCTATTTGCAAGCTCAGTAGTATTTTCTGGCTGTGTCAATAGAGGAGAAGGGTAAGTCCTGGAATAGTTTCGAGACCTTGTGATGGAAGACGATCACCAGCTTGGATCCAGGCACTGAAATGAGGCAAGATTGGGATAGGTTGCCATTTCTGAAAGATAACACTTTAGCCAAAAAAGTACTGTGCTCAATTCATGGGCAAGAACCTAAATTTACAATGAAGATAACATAGATTATTTGGAAGAAATCATGATGTCAAGTCTCCTGCCACCACTAGCAACCAGATACTATACTGTATTTCCTAAGTCAGTCAAACTTTTATTAAATATAGGTTGTTTCTTCCTGTTACTCAAGATGTGTGCACACACACTCAGGTTCCTCCTACTGGGAAAAAACAAAAACTTCCCCAGATTTCTACTTCTTGAATGATTAGGAAACTTACTTTCAAGCTGAACTTGCATTTGTTAATTGTTTTTGTTATATTTTATCTTGAAAAATCTCTTTCCTGCTGCCTGACCCTTTGCTTGTCCTTGGTATATTTTTATGGACATCAGTAACAACTCCTTCTAGCCTTCATTTTGGTAGATTGAAGAAACCAAATTCTTACAGTGTTTTCTTTGTAAGATAGATTTCCATTCCTTATCTTTCTTGCTGCCTTTTCATTCACCTGTTCTACTTGAATTCAGGTTTGTTGACTGTGGGTAGCATGACAGAATTTATTCAGACTTTAGTTCACTGAATTCCATAGTTTTTCTTCCACTTCAAATGTGGTAGTTTCTGTTCACGTATGGGAATTCTCTTTATCTACCCAGCTTTTGTCCCTGCATTCAACATCAAGGTCCTCAGTGAGTTTTGTCTTCCAGACTGTTGGTGTACTTAAAGATGTCTCTGCTTGTATGTTTTAAAATGAGTGATGCCAGGTTTAGTGCAAGGATTTTCCATTTATCTCGCTGTCACCTTGGACAAATGCTCTCCTACTGTGCTGTCTGCCCTTAGCAGCACAAAGTTGAAACAGATTTTAGAAGAGAGTCCTTTCAGTCTTTTAATAGTATATTACATGATGGGCTAAAATGGACCTTTAGAACAGTAAGAAATTATTGGGCTGAGAAGAGTTTCTAAGTGAAATTTTGTAGTCAGAATGATGCAGGATGAATGACTATACCAGTGATTTTACCACACAAAAAGAAACAATAGGATAAAAACTCTTTACTGCTGAAGAGAGGAAGAAACATACCATGTTTCAGTGCACTCATTGCAGCTGAATCCACAGGACTTCCATGTCTAGGTTTTTGTCCTGTTTACAGTTCTGGGAATGGTTCAAGGCTCAGTAGCTTTGTCCAATTTTCATTTTGTTTCTCTTCATCTAAAAAGTTGAATGTTTTCATTTCCAGAGAGGCTCTGTCCTGTTGCATTCCATAGTTTAGCCAGCCCAGTTCCTTTCAGGATCCTCTCTTTTGCTGTTGGCGTTTCCATGCCTGTGGCATACCTGGGCACCCATCATGATGAGGAGGAAGTACTACCTTCTTAAATCCCTATTTCTGGAATTCATTAATGAAAGAACTAATCATTGAATCATAAAACAGCCCAGGTGGGAAGGGATCTCGAAAGATCCAACTTTTTGTGGGAAAGGGAGCCCAGATGAAATTATCTAGCACCCTGACCGATTGCCTCTTGAAAACCTCCACTGATGGGGACTCTACCATGTCCCTGGGGAGTTTGTTCCAGTGAATGATTGTTCTCACTGTAAATGGTTTTTTTTTGGTTTTTTTTCTTATATCAAGATTAAATCATATCTCTATATAGACAGACATATATAGATACAAATTATCATATATATCTCATGATACATGATTCACAGGTGTAGGATAGCTAGTATTCATATCTGTTTATATTCATATCAAGACTAATATCTGTATGAACCTATTTTTTTATGTAAGGTTCAAAAGTCATCATATTTAATACTTTAAAAAAATGCATCCTATGCATCCTTTCTTCATCTTCACTTAATGAAATGCTGTTCACTGTCTTGGAATCTCTTTGGGGAAGGAGTACACCAGCATTTAGCATAGCAAGTCGCCTGTCCTGTCTGCTTTTAATGCTGCTGTCAGTTGCTGGGGCTTGCAAACCTCTCTTATTTGGCACTCTCTGGTTAGTACTAAACTGGGTGGAGAGATGTTTAGCAAGAAGGCTGTAAAGTTCTTGACTCCTTTTGATCTGTACCCTACCATCTCTGCCTTGCAAGTATCCATTCCCCTGGTAACTAAAAAACCATCTGAATGGAGGAAGAAATAACATCAGAGCCAGAAAATCTTCAGCTCATACCTAGCAGGCTGCTCCTCTGCCAGGGTAGGATCTTGCTGTCATGTTCCTTTTTCCATCGTTTGTTTTTAATTTAGTTCTCAACAGCTCATGCAGTAATCTCCCACCTTCCATTTGGTCACTGATATTTTCAGCCTATCCCCTTGTCCTCACGAGTTATTGCTTACTGAAGCCAGACAGATTTAGCTCTTCTAATCTTTCCTGGTGAGTCAGTGCCTCTGGCTCCTGAACTCCGGTGTCTCTCACATTGATGTGCTCTTTTTACCTCTCTTTTGTTAAGGTGTTCCTGGAAAAAGGAGGCACAGAGTTGAATGTGTAAAGATGTCTCTAATGGTGGGTGTAAGGGGCCTTCTTTGGGGATTAGGAAGCACAGACCTTAGTGAGACATGGTGATGCTTTCACTGGTATTTTCCCAGGTCCTTGCAATATGTAGGTCAGGATTTCTGGACCGTTCATACTGTTGTACTAGACACAGTAGAGCTGCTGTCTATGAAATTGTCTGATCTCTCCAATGCCTTTTATTTGTTTTAGTTCCACAGTATTCAGTGGTAATAAATTATGTAATTTACTTGTGCTTTATATTAAAAAGCACTTTTTTTAAGCCTGCTGTTGGAATTTCATTGGGTATCCCCAATTTGTTTGTTGTTACAAACATGGAATGATAATTTCCTGTAAAGATATTAATGGCATGAAAAGATAAAAAGATGTCTATCCCTGCCCTTCCTGTATTTGAAGGTTCCTAGCCTCCCCTCATAGGGAACTGTTAATGTTTTTACTGTCAGTGATTTGGAATAAGATCAGGCCTGATGCACGTCTTGGCAGAACCCTACTTCCTGGTTCTTCACCGATAAGTAGTATTTGACCTCTGCTAGTTCTTAGCTTTTATAATATAGACCTAAAACCAGCATCATATGATGTCAGTAAGAATGTCTCGTGATAACAAGTTTCATGTTTTACGAAAGTCTGCTTATTAAATCTTTACTATTACTTTATCAGCCAAGTTTGGAGTCTTGTCAAAGAATGAGAGAGAGATGTGTTTGTTTTTTGAGAGACCTAATTTTCATAAAATTCAGCTGTTTGGCATGAGTGCTATTTCTGTGTGCCTGGTAAGAGGCATGCATGTTCTTCAGTTACTTTTCTGGAACTGGTGCTGGGAAGAGGAGCTGATAGTTACAGGCATCATCATGTGTAATGTTAGTTTAACAGGACAATGTAAATGCTATTTCAGGGTATCAAAATTCCAGAATTTTATAAATGCTCTGTAAGCATATCAGAGATCTCAGCCAGTTGTTAGAACTCTTGGGTACAAGTTATCCAGTCCTTTTGACTTTTAAAATGGTTATTCCTTATTGATGATACTAAATGGATTCTTCAGCTGCAGCTGGAGTGAAGTGTGATTCATCACCTTCATGTGATGCGTGTACATCATCATGCTTCTGTCCAAATACAAATCAGAAGTATTTATCGCATGTTTGCGTTTTCTGTGACATTGTTGACAATCCAGTCTCATTTGAAGTTTCAAGTGATGTAAATGCAAGGATTAGACACTATTTGCCTTCAAATGTATAACAAGTTATAAAAAGATGCCTGTGCATGCAGGAACTTGCTGCCTTCTGGAAGTAAAGCCCTTAAAACCCCCACTCCCTTGAGTACGTCTGGCAGAACAACTTGGTCTTTCAGCAGGTTCTGAAGTACAACAGCTCCATGCTTTGGCAGTTGAATCCTGTGAATGTCTAGTTTGCTACCTCTGTGTCTGCTGTGCCCCTACCAGGAGCAGGTTGCAAAAATCCTCAGTTAGCCATTGGAAGGCACAGCATTGAATACTGTTTCAAGTCTGTTGGGCAATACTCAGCCAGATATCCCTGGCTGCAACTGAAAAATAAGCTTGTCCATGTATGCAACATTTCTTGTTTCTCCAAAATGGTATATGTTTACTCACCGCAAGTCAGAAAATCTCACAGGATCAAATGAATCTGTTAAAAGATAGCTATATTAAAAATGTTTGAAAAAAATAGGTTGAGATGGAATCAGTCCTTGTTTGAGAGTATTCCCCGGAGATTTAGAGGCAGAAACACAAATGGGACTGAGGGGGATAGAGGAGAGGGGAGGGAGGTATAACTGCTTCCTTGGCTTGTGCTTTGGTTCCATCGATGATAAATGGGTTTCCCCCTAGTCTCCAGTGGGAGTTCAGGGAGATGACAAGTTAAGGCTGAAGTGGCAGCTTTTTCATTTTCCCCACTTTTCTCCCTCCCCAGTAGCACTTTTCTATGGAGGGCATGGATGCTTGTCTGTCTGGGAGGAATTAGGAAGAAACTCTGGATATGTTGCCCACTTGAAGGTTTGCCCTTTCTGCAAAGGAAGGAGTCAGAATCAGTTGAGCAGTATGTTTCTAGGTGGGGAATATCACAGATCAGTTGTTAGGTCCGAGATGAGCTATTGCTGGGCAGTGGGTGGATCCCTGCTTCTAGGGGAAAAAAATGCAAGAAGAGGGAAGGAAATACCCAGGAAAGTCACTGGCAAGAGCGATTGCAAGTGTGGAAGCTGTGCTGTCGCTGCTGTTAGGGCAGCTGTTTGCTGTGCTTCCAGAGTATCAGTCTAGACATCATGGAAGTTAAGGCAAGTCTGAAGCAACCTTAGGACAAGTACGCTTTTGGGAAGAAATAACTTACTGGTTTAATGTGAAAAGCAGTGTCTGAGCTGTAATGTGAAATATTGAATATGAAACTGAAAGGACACTATAGGCTACTGGATCCAGTTCCTTCTTTCTCAGTTTCATATTCATGTCAATTATTCTTTTCACAGACTTCACACAAACTTTCTTACCACAGTGTTTTTATGGGACAACTAATTTGCTTTGGGAGTTTGAAATCTTCTTTCCAGCCTAAATGTATTTCTGTCCAATTCAAGCCCATTTGCTGTTGTTCCAGCAGTGTCTTTAAGTTTAATTAGGTCTGATTCCTCCTTGGTGTTTTGGTTTTTCAGTGTATCTTGATAGACATAAGGTTCTTAACCCTCAGTCCAGTTGACTTTTCTGGCAGTTTTCCCCATATTGTCAGTCTGGTTTCTATGAATTTGTGAAATACATGGGTTTCGTTGTTTATCTTTCAGTTAGTTTACACAATGAACTTACTGTGCAACTGAAAGTGACTTTCTGTAACCAGTGACATTGTACATTCCTCATTCATTGTCAAAAATAGCAGTCTGGTCCTATTGATTCAGACACTGAGCAAAACCATCAGCTATCTTACTTGGAAATACCTGGATCCTGCCTAGTTCTTGTCTGGAGACCTAGTTTCCATTGCCTTTAGAACTTTTTGTGCTAAATGTAGATAAAAGTCTTTAAAGCATTACTAAAATCCAGTGAAGATGGAAGAAAAAAAATGGTATTTGTAGTTAGATCCTAACAGACTTCTTCATGCAAGAAGCATTAGTCTAATCTATAACTGGTTTTAAAGTATGCTATCAATGACATGCAATGCTATCGCATCAATACCACATTTCTCTGTCTCACCTGAATAATCCTTGTCTTTCAATACTTGGATTTTACTCAGTCTCTAGGTCTTGCACCAGAGACGATGTACTTATGGTCTGTCTGGAATCAGGGGTTTCCTTGTGAAGATGACAGCAGCTTTTGCTATGCTGTTGTCTGGGCACCAAAGGAAATGGCAAGGAACCTCATTTTAGTTCTGCGTTTCATGTGGTGTTTTTTTGGTTTTGTTTTAAACTTAGCGGAATGTGAAGCCCCATAGGCTGTTGCTTCTGTCGTTGTAGAAAGTGAAGGGAGGGGTTAAGGAAAGTGAGCGTCCTGCTTCTCTTGCTGCCCACACTGTGGCCCGACCTAGGCCAAGCGGACCTGATGTTGAAGCTAGACACCTCTGCAGCAGCCGCTCTCTGTTCGGGACTTTGTTTCCAGATAAGTGACATCTGGAGGACAGCAAATTTGGTTCTCTCCAGGAGTCTATGTACATTTCTGTCACTTACCTGTCCAACTCCTTGGTCCTTGGCCCTGACAGATCCCCGAGAGAGTCCTATCTATCCCATTCCTTTCCCCATATCCTACCACATGCTCCCTGTCTTCCTTCTCATGAGTGGGGCAACACGAACAGTTTATGCTGGTGTCCTGAATATAAGCAATTTCAGTTCAAGTTTGACCAAGTTTTGCTATTGGAAGTGGGCATAATTTCATATGTAGAGGTGGGAGATAGGAAGGAGAGATGAGGCTTCTGGATTGCACAACTACAGTCCTGGGCCTGCCTGTGCAGAGGGGAGAAGAGGAAGAAGTCAGCTGGACAAAGCAGATGGCTTTTCTGGAATCCCGCATTGATTTCCATCAATAGAGCAAAGTCAAGCATCTGTCCAGAGGTGCCATTCTTGTTAGTGCACACTATGTTGGGCTGACCCTTAATCTCCCACTAGTTGTATGGAATTACACCCCAAAGGGAGCCATGTGGTAGAGCTGGGCTGTGATGTGCTTCTTTATCCAGTTCCATCCCACTGCTGCTCAGTTTACTTTGTGGTGGACATCTCGTTCCGATGTGCTCATTACAGGCAAACTGACTCTTGGTCTTGAGATATGGTTCAGGACTCAACTGTGAAAAATGATTTGTTTGTTTAAATATATTGTGACTTTGGTGCCTTTGAGGCACGGATAGCGCAGCTTACACAAATACGTGAGCAGATGCATGCAGATAAAGTTTATACTCTTGTGCTTATTCTTTAAGTTGTTGTCCCTTTCTCTTCAAGATGCTTTAGGCATTCTCCCGGTGTGCACTGACCTGTAACCTGTGTCCATTCTACTTCCAGTTGACACTGACTATCGTGCGGCAGACGGGGGGGCTGGGCATCAGCATCGCAGGGGGCAAGGGCTCCACCCCCTATAAGGGTGATGACGAGGTAAGACCCTGGACTGTGTAATTATTGAAGCACCCACTTTCAGGGACTAGTTCTCTGTAGGTGGAGGTTGGATATCCATATGTATCAGCTTTGTGTCTGGGCTGGGCTTGGCTTTCAGAGCAAGGTGGGAGCAGCCCTCAGCCCACCCTGAAGCAGGAGGCTGGTGGGGGCTGAGCGGGCTCTTGCCTCTGGGGCACTTGTTGTACCTTCCTGCTACTGACCACAGAGAGCAGCAATGAGAATGGCTGTTCCTTTCCTGTCTGTGTCCTGACGTACAGGACTTGCAAGGCAAAGAGTATGGAGTTGTCTTCCACACCTGTGGTGGTATCAGCTGTCACGTTCTTGTCCCACTGGAAAATTATTAAAGTGTCATTCCTTTTCCCCCTTGTCACCTGCAATGGTATTTCATTCCCCTTTCTATCAGCTCCTGAATGGTGTGATGTGGCTGTCCTGTCCCCACATCCAGGGTAAGGGCCTGGCAAGGGATTTCCCCTTTCCCTTAAGTTGAACACAGTGGAGTGGTCTCTCTAGGGGGTTGAGGAATGGGCTCCACCTCTTCTAACAAGTAGTTTTGTTTCCAGGGCATCTTTATTTCCCGTGTGTCAGAAGAGGGTCCTGCAGCTCGTGCAGGGGTTCGTGTTGGGGACAAGCTCCTGGAGGTAAGAACCTAAATACTGTGAAGAAGTAAATGCTTCTAATGAGAGTGGAGGGAGAAGCATGGTTTGGTATTTATTTGCATTGTGCTAGTTTGTTGGCCAAATTAAGCATCAGGAGCTGTGCAAGAGTAAAGCAAAATTCCCCTGATTCAAAGAGTTAGTTGTTTAATTAACATTACTGCTAATCTTCTGCTGCTTTATAAGGACAGAAATTGCTCCTGCATTCACTCTCCCCCAACTCTGAAGTGTTGGTGTAAACTAGGTGGGAAGAAGTACTCAGCAGTGTGTGCCCACATCCCCAACAGGCCAACCACCCGGCCTCTACACAGCTGCCTTCCTGTGTGGGGCAAAAGCAGACCTTGTAGGATAACTTCTTAACCAGGGAGCCAGCCATATGCCATACCTGCCTGTCTTCAAATTATTTAAAAACATTATTAATCATACAGGATTGAGATGCACTTGAGGAAGGATTGATGCATTAGGTAGGGAATAGATGTCACTATAGTGCTGGACAGAGATCAGAGGAATAAGTGCTCTGTATTTGGGGCACTGGCCTGTGTTTTTGCCATCTGGTGTGGTGTCTCTAGGTATCTTATGCACTCCTACTCACTGCAGCCTACATGTTAGCAGGAGAGGCCTGGGCATTTGGCTGAGTAAATGTTCCAG
Organism: Astur gentilis; assembly: GCF_929443795.1. Taxonomy (NCBI): domain Eukaryota; kingdom Metazoa; phylum Chordata; class Aves; order Accipitriformes; family Accipitridae; genus Astur; species Astur gentilis. The sequence continues at coordinate 55,029,444 of NC_064881.1, forward strand.
TCTTTCCCACCACTTATATGGCAATGACCATGGTCGAAGTCAAAGTGCTATGTGGTTCTGTAATTAGATGTTTTTATATTGCTTCATGAGAAAAGCTTGATTCTGGAATTTCAGTAGTTACCATGTTCACTTCTGCAGTTATCATAGGTTTGTCTTGATAATTCCATGAAGTTCAAGTCCAAAAAGAAATAAGCGCTTCATCTAGCTTGGTCTCTTGTATGTTTTAGGGCCTTAAGTGCCACCAAGCATCCTTGTGCTGCGTGCATCATACTGCATTTTGCTGCAGAATGACCTCCAAAAGGGAGTCAGATCCTGAAGATTTTGAGATGAATGATTATTCCCTTTCCCAACAGTTAAATTTATGGCACCCTACCATTTCATTTAAAGTAGATCCCTCTTCAGTTACAGCTTTGGGAAGAGACTGTTTTTTCAGTTCTGATTGACTTCCCATGATTCCCATTCATCTATGCCTCCTGCAAAAGTGGATGTACCCTCACAGTATAACTCACAGATTTGTCATATTCTTTCTAAAAGACTGTTACATGGCTGAGGCACATCAGACTTGGGTTCTGTTCTCATTGGCTACGAATTGTAAGGAATACCTCTTTACACCTAGACTAGGGATACAGAGCGTTGCTCAGTAATGAATGCTATGATGGGAAGAAAGCCTAACTGCCACGAACTGGAGGAAATAGATTTGAACATCTAGTTTTCAGGCTGAGTGCCAGACAATCTTTCCTGTAAGTGTGTGTTAATATGAAGTGAGGTAGCTGCTATGAAAAGAAGATTCTTCAGCTTCATGGGCCCCTGCTTTGCATTTCCACAGTCTTGTGATGTGGAAGGACTTTTTTTTTCTGAAATCAGGGAAGCAGGAGTGTCAGGAATCAGGTTGCTTCCCTGAGAGCTGCAGAACCTGCAAGTACTGTACTAGTTTTGAATGGAAGGGAAGGAAATGGGTGTTTCAGGGTAGGAGGAGGTAGATGTCCCTTCTTAAAGGTGAACAAGAAGTTGTGTCCACTTGAGTTGTACTGAGATTTGTTGGGGGAGATAGTTTTGTGTGAGTGGTTATCCGTCTGGGAGTTTGTTGCCTGCAGGGATGATACAGGTGATATGGAGGTTGGAGCTCCCTGTGGGGGGAGAGTTTCTCTGAAAGGGCCTTTACTGTGCTTGGCAAGGGCTGCCCTGGTCTCAGACAGGCAGCGTGCGTTGCGGGAGCCTCCTGTGCTGCTGTGCGAGTGCAGAGAAACTCCCTTGTGGGCAGCAGGCGAGGTCTGGGTACCCCTGCGGGAACAAGGTGTCGACCCAGGTCTGCAAGGGATGAGCTGTGCTTTTGCTGGGCAGCAGTTGCTAAGGCTGGAGTTGTCTGTGCAGCTGTTGGAAGAACTCCCCACGGAGGTAAGGGTTGTGCCTGACTCTGTCCCCAGGTGAACGGTGTGTCCCTGCACTGTGCTGAGCATCACGTGGCGGTGGAAGCTCTGCGTGGATCAGGAAGCTCCGTCTCCATGACGGTTCTGCGGGAGCGGATGGTGGAGCCAGAGAACGCCATCACCGTCACACCGCTGCGCCCTGAGGATGACTACAGCCCTCGTGAGAGGCGAGGTGGTCTACGCTTCCCAGAGCGACCCGAGGGGGCACCTCCCACAGAGAGATATTCCACCTGCCTCATGCGCAACGAGAAGGGCCTGGGCTTCAGCATTGCTGGTGGCAAAGGCTCCACACCCTACCGGGCCGGTGACACGGTCAGTAATGATTCCCTGGGAAGGAAGGTGCTTGATTCCCGAGTCTTGGCACTACTTGTGGGAGCAGCGTGGGGTCTTCCTCACCCATGGGCACGCAGCAGGGCAGCGCGGCCCTGAGCTGGTGGGCCAGGCGGGCTCTGAGAGCCAGAATCTACTCTTAAGTCAGGGAAGGAGAGAAGTTTATAAGGAGGTGGGGCTGGGGCTTACAGTCCCTGTCCGTGACATTTAATCTTGCTGCTGTCCTCTTGACATGTATTCTGGGCTCTCGGCCATATGGAGGCTTTGCAGCAGCTGGAAGTTTTGCTAGTGACTCTAGAAGCAGAAGAGGGTTTGTGCGGAGTGAGGAACAAGTGGGAAGTGCCAGGGCAGGGGAGGGGTCTGCGAAGGGTAAAGGGCTGAGACCAGGCCTGGTGTCCAGGAACAATTTCGGAAAGCCAAGCCCTGGCGAGGGGAAGCACAGGCTGCTCTGACCCTTCTGACTGTGTTTCAGGGGATCTTTATCTCACGGATTGCAGAGGGTGGTGCAGCCCATCGGGACGGGATCCTGCATGTAGGAGATCGGGTCATCTCGGTGAGTGTGGGCGTGCAGGAAGGGGTCTGACTCGGCTCCCTGCCCTTCCTCATACAGGGGTTGTTTTTCTATCACTGAAGCTGGATTGTGGGGGTCCTTTTATCAGCTCCTGAGCCTTCTGGGAGAGCATTTAGTCTTGGTGTTCTACCCCTGCCTCTGACTGGTGGTGGGTGCAGTTAATGCCTCCCCTTTTCCCAAGTGTTGCGTGTGAGCGCTTCCCTACAGGAACAGCATGTGGCAGTCCAGGCTGTACTGGAGAGAGACGATACAACAGCACTGCCCTAGCCTGGTGTCCCTCCAGAGCCTTGTAGCGCAGCCTCAGAGGGCTCTGCTGCAGCACAGCATGTGGGGAGGGAAGCCTTTTGGGGCACAGCTGACCGGCTCCCCGCAGAGAGTGGGGTGGCAGGGATCAGTGTGTGCTGAAGCGGAGGGAGGCTACCTGAGGGTGGTGTGGAGCGGGGCAGGGTGTACTGCAGTGCTTCCCCCTGCTTTCATTTGAAACTCCAGCCCCAGTTTCCCTTCCTGTTTGTGCCAGTAGTATGGATCTCACTGCTGCCTCTAACCTCAAGTGTCTCTGCCTAATGTGTCACTTGCTTCCCCTCCTGTGGGGAGAGTCTGCTGAGTCTCCTGACCCTCTTCCTAAGCTCGCATGCTGCCTCCGAGTGAAAGCTCCTGCATCCTGGTGCTGGTGGTGGGTTTCTGATCCAGCTGTTGTGGTAAGAGCACGTGTTACCACAGAGCTGGTGTGAGTAAACACTGATACAGCCTTGTCAGTGCTGGCTTCTGTCTGCTCTATCCCTAGGCTGGGGGCTGTGTTGTATTTGCTCTGGCACAAAATTTTAGTGGAGCTCTGGCCCAGGTCTGACATTCATATCTTGGCAGGAGACTTGAACTGGTACAGCATCTCTCCTTGCTAATGCTCCCCCCTCCTCCCAAAATCAAGCCCTTACCCTGATTGTTGCTAGATAGCCTAAATTATTTTGGTTTTGCTCATCTTTTGATGCTCCACTGGTACAGAGGCATGACTGAGAGGTGCAATTGCAGGCACACAGCCTATCATGTGGTGTTGATTTGCTCTACCTGTGGCAAGAAGGAAACACAAGATCTCAGAATAGAGTCAAAAGTCAAACCTGTCTCCATCCCCCATTAACAGCTCTATTTATATCTGTGGGCAGCTTCATAGGAAAATCAGATCTATTTCCCTAGTAGTAGCTTTCAGTGTCTTCAGACTGCAGTGTATGGGCTCAGGGCTTACAGAACTCAGGGCCTTTGTTAGATTTTAATGTGGATGAAGGCTGTGCTGTCATTAGTCCTCTGACACACCCCGCTGCAATGATGGGTGCAGTATTATTGCAGAGGTAGGAAATATGTCTATGCTTGAGACCATGGTCCTCTGCTCTCAAGGATGTTACCTGTGCTGAAGTGTGTAGTCATAAAAGGTTTGGTGCTGAGCATCAGCTGCAGCTCAAATCTTGTGCTCAGTTATAATGAAAACAGGAACAAATTATTATCTCCTGGGGGAACATTTACCTAGTCTGGTATTCACATAACTTCCATGCCTTCCAGCAAGTGTCTGACTGTCGCTTCTCCAGCAGCCATGCCACCTGGTAGCAGTTGCCATTTTGCCTTTCCTACTTGTGGGTTCACTGCTAAGTGTGATATCCACATAGTGGTAGTGTTACATCCTGAGGCCTCTCATATCTTCTTGGTGATATTTGTACTTGAGAATATCTGCTTGCTCTAAGAGATACATGAGCAGCTGTGTGAGTTTCACTCTGTCTCTGGTGAAATCTGGTGCCAGCTTAGAGCTGTGGGGCTGCCCTGGTCCAATGATGCTGGACGCTGGGAGAGTATCTGTTCACTTCAAAGCAATGCCCGCATAGCATCCTGTAAATTCCCTCTTTACCATGACCCTCTTGAAGCAGTGATTGCCCATTTTTATTGGAAAGCTTTTCAGGATGTGGTGATTCCTGGGATGTGCAGTACCGGTTGCCTGTGTTCCCCTGTATCTGCATGGGGAAAGCTGGAGGGCCCTCGTTAGGATACAGGTGGTTTCATAGGTCCAGCAGGCAGAGGCCCATTTCCAAAGCCATAGTCATGCCTCAGTTCTCACTTCGCCAAAGAATTTTTGTTTTCTTAGGAAAAGAAATACAGCACAGCTTCATACTCTTCCCCTGTGCTCTAAATTGTCCTGGACTTCTCTGCAGGGGAAGGACTGGGATAGCTCCTTTTACTTTCTTAAGGGAGCTTTGAGTACATGGATTGAAGAGCCCAGCCTAGATCTCTCTCCAAAGTTAACACCCCACAAAACTCACCAGTAACTGACTACTAACTCTTCAGCTTTCCCCATATTCTAGTGTCTTGAGAGTCATTTTGGTAGTGGAAGACATGGGGCAGGGAGCTCCAAGGGGGGAATGTTGGAGAGTTTAAATCGTGGGATGGGAACCTAGCAGGGAGGGTGCAGGATTGTGAGCAGTGGTTAAGGGCAGATAGTTTTTTGGGGTGGGACTGGGAGTAGACTGAAGGAAACTGATTCTGTGGGAGATTTAGGACAGTAGTAGCACCAGACGACACATGGGGGTCCTACTGAGAGCAGTCTGATCACTAAGAAATTTGCCAGAATAATGTAACTCTCTGGCACACAGAAAAATGTGTGGAGCTGGGAAAGGACAGATGACACTCTTTTCCTTCCTCTGGGCACTTAGTCAAACTGCACTGGCTGGCCTTGTTCTCTTGCTAAGCAGAGTAGCTGTCCAAAAGCTGGGAAGGCATCATGATTGCCAGGTAATGGAGAAGTTAATGAGTAAAATGCCATCACGGTCTGTTATATGTGATATACTTCTGATTCGGGGAGTTCCTGTGTCCCTGTTCACTAGTCCACGGAAGTGCCACTGTATACTTTTGGTCTGACCAAGTCTGACCATTCTCATCTTCTTGTCAGTGGCAGAAAAATAACAGAGGGGAATGCGTGAAGTCAAGAGTGCATGCTGTTACAGCAGGTCTGTCTGTGGAGTATGTTGGGCCTTGATCTGGTGATAAGAACCTAAGGGCCAAGTCTCTTCTGCATGTCATCTTTGTTAAAAATTGGTGTATCTGGCAGATAGGAGGACCCAAAGGCATGCTCCCTTCCCAGTCCACTGGACACAAGGGTGCTGCTTTTCCCCATTCCCAGGTCCAGTCATTAGGAAGGCTAAGTGCAGATTCCAAAGATGAACACACAGCAGACATGGCTGGCCACAGATTTACACAGACAAAAGGGGGGGGCAGTACCTATACAGGCGCACACATAGACACAAACAGTCCTCATAGGGCATGAACAACACAGACACCTTAATCCTGTTTCTCCCTTCTGGCTAATCAGGTTTAAGGTTTGCTAGTAGAATGTGCACTCAAATCACATAAATATTCATGTTTGCAGGTCTCTTCAGTCTCTAGCCCAAGCATCAAGTTCTTCAAGGCTCTTTGGTCAGACCCTGAGCCTTTTATCGAGTTTCTGGGCCAGCTGTTGGGTCTTTCCACATTTTGCATTCCTACTTGCTGGCTAGTCCAACTTGAATTTTACTAGTAGATCTAGCACACTTACCCAGAATAGAGAGCAAACTCATACAGTAAGCACAAACAGAGTTTGATAAAAAGATAGAGCAGGCTATGGTGATCAGGTACAGGGCTTGGCCAGACAAGCATACTGACCAGCAACCTGCTTGTGTGTGATCAGCCTCTTTTATTTTCCATCCTCTCCATTTTCCCTTGCTTGTTCCTCCCCTCTCCTCCTTGGCCACTCCCCTTTCCCACCTGTGATCCTTCTGCTAAAAATCCCATAATAAGTTTTGCACATTCCCACAATCCCCCTTAAAACTTCCTGTAGCAAGTTTGCTCTTTCCTGTGAGAGCTGTTCTGGTAACCCATGGTAATCTTGATTTCCCCCACATATTGATTACCAAAGTTTTTGGTCACACTTCTTTAACATTACCATTTGAGTGATTCCTTTCATGATCCATCCATGAGCACCTGGAGTCTTGTTTCTGTTATCTGTTATTAAGGTTTGGACACCTGTGTGTTTAATTTATTATCTTTCCTGCTTATTGCCTTGTCTCTTATGCTCAGCAGCCATTACCCAGGTACCTTTATATCCTTCCTCTTCCTGCATGCATGTGCAGGCTGGCATGCCTTCGCATCCTTCTGTTTGTCCTCTATAGTCGGTGCTAGAGGTGTGTCCTTGGGGACAATCCTCTGAGTAGAGGAGATGCTGTGGGGCTGAGTTTTCTGTTTATGTCCAATGCAGCATAGGGTTGTCTTGCCTGTCTTCTTCCATGTTGTAAGGGGAGTAGCACTCTTGACTGGGGATGGGATGGGGGAGGTCGGGTGAGGGTGGTGGTGGTGTTTATGGAGGTTCTGGACAAAGCCTTGTCAGACTGTATGCAGTCAGCTTTGTCCAGAAACTGCTTTCTTGGAAGGAGCTGGGGAATAACTACAATACTTCTAGGAATCAGACAGTGAGAAATCAGGCTACAAAATCCAGTTGCTGTGGCTGTTATAAAGTCACATTATTATTTCATAAGCTGATCAAACTCCCATCTTGACAGCTGTTATTTTCGCATCCTCATTGTTCGTTTTGGAAAGCTTTTCCAGAACCTAAGGACTAGAAACCTTTTAATTTTCAGCTTCAACTTTTTCATGGCAAGTTTTGTCCTTTTGGCAGCGTTCTTCTAGCTAAGCTCTCCTTTCAATAGTCTGTCCCTCATACATTCATGGAGAATAGTCACATCCATTCTGGTCCTTTGAGTTTCTAGGCAAGCTATTTCAAATCTTAATTTTGTAGTAAAGGCTCTCTGTTCCCCTGCCTGTTGTAGCAGCTTTTCTCTGCACATCTTGTTAACTTATGTTAGATAATTTTTTTGTGTGTGAAGGATGAGAATAGTATACAGTTTTTCAGATGAGTTCTCCTCGATGCCTTGTGTGAATGACATTGCTGCTTCCCTGCATGTACTGGAAGTACCTCTTTGTCTGAAGCGTTCTTTCACTGATATCACAAAACAACTGTAGTTGTATTCTTCAAATTATTTGGTGTAGCATATTGCATAAAGTTCTCTTGTCCAAAAGAATTCTAGTTTTCCTTTTGTGTCAGCTAGTCAGTCACTGTGGACTAGCAGAGTCTCAGTGCTTCCAAGTCTTTTTGTACCTGGGGTACACTTCTTGGGGCTTAAAACTGACATCTTCCCCAGACTGCCATGACCTTGCCCAGCATGGGCGGACAGCAGCCCAGTGGCCAGTGATGGGTCCTGTCACACATCAGATCGTGCTCTTCAGTGCCCGTGTCTGGGCTTTGAGAGTGATTGATAAGGGCAAATGGCCTAGTTCAAAGGCCATTGATGCTGTGGCACACTAGTGTGTTGTGGCATCACTTCTGGGAGTCACTGTTTTGTCGTCTTCCCACACTGAGATATTTGGACCCATTCCTTTAATGCAACCTCTTGGGCTTCTTTTGTTGTGACCTGGTAGGAAAGCTAAATGCAAAGCCAAGAAGGAGTGACAGGTACTCTCCTGGTAACAAGTGAGCCACAGCATAGTCCAGGCAATAGCTAGGTTTGTAGTGCTCCAGGAGGTGGAGCATTGTACTTGATCTTCATGGTCCCCTGGAGCATCACTGATGCTGTTAGGGCTTGGAGGTGTACAGGGAAGGTGGGAAAAGGTCTGGTAAGCTGTCTAGAAAGAGGATTGTGGTCAGGTAGGAATGAGCAGGTGCCTGTGTCCCTTGCCCAGATAGGAAGGAGTGGGGTAAGTTACAAAGTGCTTTGGGGAACAGACTTTTGAGAAGGAACAGTGTTCCAGCAGAATGGGGTCCCTTAGGGTGCTTGGCAAAGTGCTTAAAATGACAGGGTGTACTTGGGTGATGGTCTGACACTGAGTTTGCGGGTTGTTCTAGATCAATGGGGTAGACATGACAGAAGCCAGGCATGATCAGGCAGTAGCGCTGCTTACCGCATCCTCCCCCACCATCGTGCTGCTGGTAGAGAGAGAGGGTGCAGAGCAGCTCAGCGAGGGAGACTCGCCAGGCGTGCCACGAGTGCGCATGCACTCCCCACCACCGCCTCCCAGCCATGGGGAGAGCCCACCAGAGGAGACGCCTTCACTGCAAAGGAACCATCTGTCTAAAGGCCTGGAGGATCAGTATCCCATTGAGGTGAGTCTGTTGCAATATGGGATAGTGTAATCTTGGGTGGTTTTCATTTGAAAAATTGGTAGTCTGATGAGGACTGGCCCACTGTGTTTTCAGGGCACTGAGAAGTAATGGGGAACCCCCTTGTCCTGTGGGTGCTTACCTTGTGCTCACTCATGCAAAACATCCTTGACTGCATGTTTTTAAGTGTTTGTGCTTCTTTTGTGATATCCCTTATTCCCTTTGACTTTGCTTCTTCTTCCCTTAAGGAAATTCACCTTGTAAAAGCAGGTGGCCCCCTGGGACTCAGCATCGTAGGAGGCAGTGACCATTCAAGCCATCCGTTTGGGATTCACGAACCAGGTGTCTTCATTTCAAAGGTAGAGTCCTGTGTGAGCAGCGTAACAGTGGACTTTCCTGAGCTCTTTAATTATTGGGGTTAAGATGAAGGATTTTGATGCAAGAGTCTGAGAAGTACAGTATAAATTAAAAAAAAAAGGGGGGGGGGGATGGGAGAGGGATGTGTGCATATGTAAAGAGTTAGCTTATAGAACTAGACATACTGCTGCTGTTGTAGAAATCTAAATGGCATGTAAAAGCCTACAAACCTGTATAATTCATGCTGAACTGTTCGGGGAAAGTTAGCTTTTGAAACTGCTGACCTTATGTTAGATTTTAATGAATCCTGGAAAGATGCAGGCGTTTCAGAAAACCAGTCTTTACTCAAAGTGTTAGCGGGATGAATGTGTATCTGCACAGAAAAACAGAAGTGCTCTTCTGCATTCAGGCCAGTGTCCTTCAACCCCACATTCTCTTTCCAGTGGTGGCATTAGCTGATGCTATTTAGAGACAGCACACAAGCTGGCCGCTTGCTGCCGCTCATTCCCTTCTCAGTCCCACACATCCACACTCATTGGATTAGGGATGTTGGAGAGGATATCCCTGCCCAGCCCCTTCTGCATCCATATGTCTCTTGTCCCTTGAACATGCTGAATCTGTCTCCTCTAAACCCATGGCTGCAAGTCCCAGAACATCATTACCTGTCACCTGAAGAAGCACTCTGATCTGCTCTGAACCAATGCCCCACTGGTTACGCTGAGCGCTCCTCCATTCTTGTATTGCCCATTAGAAGTCCTGTATTCAGCTTATTCACCACCTTCAGTGTTGTAAACCTCATTCATTCTCCTTCCTCAGGTTTCTCTCCAAACTCAAGAGTTGTGGCCTTCATTTCTCCTTGCAAGGTGCTGCTCCATCCCCTCATTATTTTAGTTGCTTTTCTCTCTGGACCTTCTCTAACCCCACTATGTCCTTCTCAAGATGTGACATCACAGGATCATTCAAGTTGGAAGGGACCTGCGGAGGTGGTTTGATCTCACTGAAAGCACAGGGCCAGCCTAGATCAGCTTGCTGAGGGTCTTGTCTGGTTAAGTTCAGAGTATCATCAGAGATGGAGATCTCTCAGCCTCTCTGGGCTCCTCTTCCAATGTTTAACTACTATTATGGTGAACATTTTCTTCCGAATATCTAGTCAGAATTTTCCTCGCTCCAACTTGGATCCTGTGCCTCTTTCCCTATACCGCTGTGTACCTTTGAGAAGGGCCTGGCCTCTATTTTCTCTGTACCTTTGTGTTAGGTAGTTGAAGACAGCAGCAACGTTGCCTTTAGCTTTCTGTTCTCAAGAATGAAAAACCCCAGGTCTCCCTGCCTCTCTTTGTACAGTGTATTTTCTACACCCCTGTTCATCTTCTTGGCCCTCCGCTGCACTCATTCCAGTTTATCAGTGTCTGTCTTGTACTCCAGATGTAATGTCACAAGCACTGATTAATGGGGGATGATCACTTCCCTAAATTCACTGGTTACACCCTCCACTGTTGCTAGGGCACACTGCTGACTTAGCTGTCTTTCACAGTACACAGGATCCAAGCCTCTGGCCAGCAACAAGCCTCCTGAAACAGCAAGTTTGTTTTACAGATGTGTGCCTCTGTCCTTTGCAGTAGTGGTTTCCAGTAGGTTTTACCTGACGCTTCCTGTTGGCGCTGACATGTTGTTGTGGTTTAACCCCAGCCAGCAACTAAGCACCATGCAGCCATTTGCTCACTTCCCTCCCACCCAGTGGGATGGGGAGAGAATTGGGGGGGGGGGGGAAGTAAAACTCGTGAGTTGAGGTAAGAGCAGTTTAATAGGACAGAAAGAAAAAAAAAGACAATAATAATAATAAAAGAATTAGAATATACAAAACAAGTGATGCACAATGCAATTGCTCACCACATGCCAACCAATGCCCAGTTAGTCCCTAAGCAGTGATCCCCCCAGGCCAACTCCCCCCAGCTTGTATACTGGGCATGACATCACATGGTGTGGAATACCCCTTTGGCCAGTTTGGGTCAGCTGCCCTGGCTGTGTCCCCTCCCAACTTCTTGTGTCCCTCCAGCCTTCTCGCTGGCTGGGCATGAGAAGCTGAAAAATCCTTGACTTAATATAAGCATTACTTAGCAACAACTGAAAACATCAGTGTGTTATCCACATTATTCTCATACTAAATCCAAAACACAGCCCCACACTAGGTTCTATGAAGAAAATTAACTCTATTCCAGCTGAAACCAGGACACATGTGGTTCATTCTGGGATGGTTCCAGTGCCTCCTTTTGTGTAGTTTGTCCTCATCTGCTACAAGGCACTATACCTATTTTTAGATGCATGTCAGTAGAGATGAAGGCTCTTTGCTCTGTTGCCAGCAATCTCGAGCTCCCAGCCTTCCCCAGCTTGGGACCCTCTGCCATTTGTTCAAGCATAGCTCCTAGCTGGCCCTTCTTCTGTACAATGTGGGATTTGGACTCTCCTCTCTGCAGGGTTTCTGCAAAGAGCCTGTTGCTGTCCTGTTCATTTTCACTGACACTATGCAGTCTGCTCATCTCATCCTCTAGCTTCTTCACCGGCCAGCTCAGCACCTTGAGCGGAGCACACCTTCCACTGGTGAGGCCACCACCAGCCTCAGGGAGAGGTCCCAGACACTCCTGTAGCCCAAGACCCTGAAAGCTGCATCCTTCCTCTAAAGCGCATGGGATACTCCGGCTGCTGCTGGGGACCTTACCCTGTGGCATATCACCATCGTCCTTGCATGGTCCTCGGCACAGTTTCTGGGTCCCCTTCTGCTCTGCCTTTTTCTGAGCAGAGAACTGAACAGTCGTGGACATTTGGGTGATTCCATCTGTCTTGGTCTCAGTACCCTTTCTGATGATGCCCAAAATTTTGTTGGCTTTTTTTTTGCCTCTTCCTGCATGTGGAGCCCATGATTTCAGAGAACATGTGACAAAGTCTCTAGGAACTTTCCTGAGTTACTGTTTCTGAGTTCAGTGTTGTGTGTGCATGGTTTTCGGTGTTTTTCCATAGACTCGTTGTCTGTGCTGAAGCTCATGCCATGTCCTTTTGTCCAGTTTTCTTGACCCCTTTTGAAGTTCACCACCACCAGGGTGGTATTTGGCTGCTTAGAACAGCACAGTATCATCTGCAGACCTGGAGATTTCACTGTTCACTACCTTTTCCAGGTCACAGGTGGACATGCTGAATAACACCAGTCCTGCACCAATCCCTCAGGAACCTCACCAGTGACTCTTTTGTGTCCTGAGCAGCAGCTGTCCAGGCCTGCCCTTTGTTTCCTCTCCTTTAACCAGCTTTCAGTGCATTAAGATGGCCTTTCCTCCCATCCAGTGGATATGGCTTCTCTAATAGCCTTTAGGTTCAGACCTTGCCAAGGTCCATTTGGAAATCTAGAAGTTATGCCTACCAGACTCCTTCCTTCGTGTGTTCATTGTTTTTCTCAGTGCTTCAGCAGGCCAGTGAGGCAGGATTTGCTTTTACCAAAGCCAGACTAACTCATTCCCAACACACCCTGCTTATCCACATGCTCACAGATCTTACTCTTTCTTTGTTGACTCTATTGTTTTACCAGGAATAGAAGTTAGGTTTCTTGGTTAGTAACTCTGTAGTTCTCAAGATCCCCTCTAGAGCAATTCTTGACGACTGGAGTTGTACTGACACTGTCAGTCCTGGTACAGTGGCCATTTGTAATGGTAGATGATGCACTTCTGACAATGGCTCTGCAGTTTAACATTTGAGTTCCTTCAGAGTTCTTGTGAGAAAGCTGTCTTCCGGTTACAGTCACAGGCAAAATAATGGAAAAGCTGACGAAGGATTGTTACAGATGAAAATGATAATATGAGAATATAAGAACATACCGAATGACACCTTAAAGCAAATCTTACTTCATTCTTTGTCACTGTTCACAGATATGTTACCTCTTGGAGAACTTTGGTTGCAGAGAGAGAGAAGTCAAAACAGGCCTCAGAGGATGTTGGAGGATAGCCTAGGCACACAATCAGTGTCTCTCCAAGGACAAATGGAATTTTCTTCTCCAGTTGTAACATTAGTGATTCTTTGTAGGTCATTCCCCGTGGACTGGCATCTCGCAGTGGTCTCCGTGTAGGGGACAGGATCCTGGAGGTAAATAGCATTGACCTGCGCCATGCTACCCACCAGGAAGCAGTGAATGCCCTGCTCTCCAACACTCAGGAGCTGACTATGTTAGTAAGGCGAGATCCTCCACCACCTGGTATGCAGGTAGGTTCTGAGTAAGAGAACTGGGGGGAATTGCACCTTTCTTTATAGAAGGATCACTTTTGAAGGCAATTTCTTATCTAGCTGGAAATCTGGGACTAGGGTACAACCAAACTTCTGGTTGAAATTTCCTTCTCTTTTGGTAGAATCCAGTCTCTTGTAAGTATATATCCAGTTGAGGACTGTGGAGGGTTTCTTGCCATGCCCATGGTGATAACTGTGATCAGAGAATGATCAGATTTCATGAACACCAGACCTGAGCAGGAGACAAATACAGAAAAGGGCAGAGCCTCATCAGAAGGAATAAACTGTGCCAAATGAGTGAAAGGTCTAATTCAGGTCCTTTTCGGGGTATTTAGAATATGGCCAGCTACTATTCCCTAACCAATTCCAGTCTGAACTTGACCCAGAAACAAGGATACCTTTTCTGTGTTTACAGGAAATATGCATTGAAAAGGCTCCAGGAGAAAAGCTGGGCATCAGCATCCGGGGTGGAGCAAAAGGTCATGCTGGAAATCCATTCGATCCCACTGATGAAGGCATCTTCATTTCTAAGGTACCAGACCACTAACTCTGCAACTTGGTTGCATGCAAGGACTGCTAGGGAAAAGAGTGATCCCTGTGGAATTTGTTCAATATACTCTCTCCACTTTTCACTGGGTACATAAATTCTCCTGGAGTATTCTCCACCCACTGAAGGAAGTGCATCTGTTTCATATTTCCTCCTCTAGAACAGCTACAAAATTTCTTCTTTCATTTTCTATGTTTACTTTTATTTTGCTTTGCATTTCTTCTCTTGCCTTTTTTTCTGTGACGTAAACCCATACATCTTTCCTTTGCCCCTCCGCTCCTATTGCTTCGCCAAGTGCTTGTGGCCTTCCTGCCCACCCAAACATGCATGCTCTTTCCTCCTTTCATTGAAAGCATTATGAATTGCTTACCTTTCCTCCTGTGCCACGCGCCGTGTCTGTAATTTTGTTCCCTTTCCTTTGTAAATGACTGCTTGTGTGCATATTTATTTGTCATGTCGCTTTTCCCCGAGAAGTAACACGTTTTCTTTTCAACAATATACTGCGTATAAGCTTATGCTCCTCCTGACCCTTATCAAAAAGTATTGCCGCCTCTTTCTTGTTAGCAACAGAGCATAGTGTTAAGTGGTGTAATTTTTGGTCTTGCTGCTGACCAAAGGGGAATTCTGGATGTTCATGTTAGTGTCACTGGTTCCCTCTTTAGCTGGTATGGTAGGGTAGAAACTCAGCTCTAGCTCTAGAGGTCTTAATCCTTGCTGGATGGTGGCTACTTTCAAAGAAAGGGAGTACTCAACATTTGTTACTACTTGGATATAACTTCTTTATCTGAGTTCTAAAGTTAAAAGAGTAAATTCACTCTATCAAAGTAATAGTTGCACATTCAACTGCAATATTTGTAATAGCTGTAAAACAAAACCTCAGATTATTGTAACCTACAATTATTTTTAATGATTAAGTTTGGTTTTATCTCCTTCAGTGTTACAGCATTTAGGGGTTTGGAAGGCTTACATTTTAGTCCCATTGCAAGGTTAGTTTATTTCCTCCACCCCCCCCCCCCCCCTTTTTTTTTTTTTTTTTAAATAGTATTTGTTTTGGCCTGTGGAGAGCCAAAGTACTGAACTTGTCTGCTCTCCCTTCAACTGTGTTACTTCAGCTTGGTATCTCTTCTTGGTCCTAACCAGAGTCGTCTTCTTGCTTCTCTTATTTTGTCTGTGTATTTCCAGTAACTGAGAGACAAAGTAGTGCTTTTTCTTATTCCTCCGCTTTGGATGTCTGATTACTACCTTCTTTCTCATAAGTTTTTCTTAATTTGCATTTCCATTGAGTCCCTTAATTGTCATTTTTTAAAAACTTGTAATCTGGTTCTTCCTTTTTAAAACCTTCTTGATGAAGTGTTACAAGTTGAATACCGTGAGAAGTATAAATTATATCTACAATTTGAAATTCATGATCTGTCTCAATGGGGATAACTCAGTGTCCCTCAGTGACATATCAATAATACAGATGACAGTTGGCATTAAGGACATTTTTCTACATTAACTTCACCTCCTCCCATTATTTCTGGGTGTTCTACTGTCACACTTATGCACTTGCTCTCCCTGGAAAAGAAATTGTGAGTATTCGGTCTTTATCCATTCATCTGCATGTGACCACTTTTGTGCATGCACATGCATTCACACACACTTAAATGTTTTCCTTTACAGCCCTGGAGAAATTATGTGTAGGCATGCATGGCTGCTTTCCCTCCCTCCAAACCTTTTTTTTTTTTTTTTTTTTTTTTTTAAAAAAAAAAAAAAAAGCATGCAGCATTTTTTCTCTTCTTTTTACAGGTACTTTATTAAACATATATCCGTCATTTTTTCTCCAGAACAGCTCTCATAAATCAAATAAACACCCATACAGTTGGTTTGTTTGGGTTTTTTTTCACTCTCTGATCCTAGTAATATGTGGTGTGCAGTAGTTTTTTGTTTCTTTCTTTCTTTCCTTCCTCTGATGTTATTTGTGGCTCCATCCTACCTTGACAACCAGTCATGCATGTCCTTGCATTTCCCCCACCCAGCAACCAACTTTGTGTGACCTTGTGCTCTCCTTTATGTTCGTCATACATCTACGGGCTTTGCTTGAGATCCCTGACATTGACATATTCTTTCTGCGAAGCCCTTGTGTAGCACTGGTCACAATTCTCTTTGTAAAGTGTAGTCATGTTGGTTCTTTTGCTTTGAGACTGGGCCTTTGAATTGAAGCTGTTCGTTTGTCTCTGGTGTTCCCAGTGAGGTGTGTCTGTGTACCAAATGTACAAAGGTCTTCATTTGATCTAGGTTGACTGTGTGTACATCCCATTTTGTTCCAGGCCTTTTGGTTTCTTAGAAAAAAGCAATGCCCATTTGGTGATTCCGTTCCTTTCCCTAAGGCACTTTAAGTTGTATCCTTTATTTCTGTCTGGTTCCTGATAGAAGCTTCTCCTATTGCCATTGTTCAATTTTTTTCTCACTTCCCCAGCTTGCATATTTCTCCTGAGCCTCATGTTTGCATGTGTTTGGGTTTTTGTGGGGGTTTTTTGTTTGTTTTTTTTCTTCTCTTTCACTTTGTACCCACAGCATGTCCCACAGTCTCTCTTCCCTGTTCTGAAGGGGAAAAAAAGGAATAAACCTCTTTGCTTTTACTGCCTTTGTTCTCGTGGCAAAGCATGCACATTCATTCTCTCCTCAAACATATATGAGTGCTTGCACTGTTTAAGACAAACTCTGGCTTTCATGTGTCTTATCAATATGCTGCATGCAGTTGTTTCCCCTGGTGACAGCTTGTGTACATGAGGCAAGTATGAGTTCTTGTGACATGCTGAGGAAAGAAAATAGGAGTTACACATTATTTCTCTGAAAGAGAGGATGGAAAATGACAGACATGCGTAACTTGTTACGCCTGTTTACCACAAAGACAGTGAAAAGTCTTTATGCCTCATTTATCTTTATCCACAAAAATTATCCTTATGCTTGCATTTTCTGTCGCTCTCCCCCGACAAAAAACTATTACACTTTCCTTTCTGTGAAGATAAATCGTAGATGCGAGAGCTTGCTTTCTCACCTGCTTCATTGACAAAACAAAAGCAGTTTCTTTCCTTGGGACAACACATTTCAAATACAGATTCTTTTTTATCTCCCATAAGAGGTTTTTTTCACACCTGTTTCCTCTACCAAACTGTACATGTTCTTCCTTTTCTACCCTCTCCGTAAGTACTTCCAGTACTTCCAGATATGAGTACTTCCAGATGCTTTCCCTGACATGTAGCCGCAGCCTTTTCTCCCTTTTTCCTTTGTATGCTGTTCTCTCTCATTCCTTCTTCCTGATACTCCCCATGCTCTATAATCTTCTCTTACCTCCTTACATGATATCTTGATTCACCCCATTTGTTATAGGTGAGCTCCTCTGGGGCTGCAGCCCGGGATGGCCGTCTGAAGGTGGGAATGCGGATCCTGGAGGTGAATCATCAGAGTTTGCTGGGAATGACACATACAGAAGCAGTGCAGATACTCCGAAGTGTGGGTGACGCGCTCCTTGTGCTAGTGTGTGATGGCTTTGATCCCAAGGCTGCAGCTGCTATTGAGGTGAGAACTGAAATGCAGGGTGCCCTTGTACTGACCAGTACCACAAGAGGATCCCACTTCTTTCTTCTTAGAAGATTGCTGGATTTTTCCAACCTTTTGCTGTAGTTGGTTTTTTTTGTTGTGGGGTTTGGGTGTTTTTGTTGGTTTTGTTTTTGAAGTCCCAGATTTCAAAGTCTGGTCTTCTGCTATATGAACTGCAGGTGGTTGGCAGTTCATAAAAGCAATAGTCTCTAAAGACTGTCTCTCTTCTGCTGATTGCAGAACTGTTTCACAATATCACTGCACTGGTTAGAAATGTCGTTTTCAAGCTAATTTTCTCCAGGCTACTTATGCCTATTTTTTCTTGTGCCAATGTTATATTTAAAGTAAATTGCCTGTCTGTTTATTGGTGTTTGCCTTTCCCCACAGGGTAACACCTACCCATAGCAATCCTGTGCTTTCTCGGCTTTCTTTTTTCAAGGCTTACTAAGTAAGCTTTTTTATTCTCCGGTAGAATATGTACCTAATCCCTGGTCACCTTATCCCCTTTCTGTACCTGTTTCAATTTAAATTCATCTTTCTTATACCTGAAGTTCCTTGAGTAATTGACAGCTGAAATAATGTTTCAAGTTGTGAAAGAGTTCTGACTTAATTAGGATGGTCTTGATACTCTGTATCTGTGAGCCCAGGGTATGGAATTTTTTTGTATGGCATGCTGAGCGCTTCCACCGTGGTTTTTGCCTTTTTGCTTTGTAGATGTCCCCAGGAATTATTGCAAACCCTTTTGCTGCTGGTATCGGACGCAAGAATAGCCTGGAAAGTATCTCTTCCATTGATCGGGATTTAAGCCCTGAAGAACTGGAGATCCTACAGAAGGTGGGTATTTTGGCTACAACTGGGAGAATGTTAGGCAGTGGAAAAAATTTATGAAAAACTCTAATGTCTCCCTTGGTGCATGGAATCTGCAACATAATGGGTAGTGGACTTCCTTTTTATGGGATGAGCAGGTCCCAGCACTTTCATCAGGAACACGCTAGGACGGGACTCTGAAATATTCATGAAGTTACAGGTGCTCCGAGTGAGGAGAGAGCACTGGGTGAAGCGGCTCTAACTTTGGTCTCTCCTAGGAGATGGAAATGGTGAGAGAAGCAACTCAGTGGGAGAGAGAAGAAATGGAGAAAGTGGTGAGAGATTTTTCACATAGCAGAATCTGTTCTGACAGTGGTTCTGCCAAGCCTGTGAGCCCTAAGGAAAATGCCACAGATTATCTCTATCCTATTGTTAATGCCATGGGGGGCTTTGGGCCTTCTCTCTTCATAGTGCACCGCTCAGTTATTCTAGCTGCTTTTTGGCTTTGCCATATCTTCCAATGTACCTCTTTGGTGGTACTCTTCTGTTATTTGCAGAGTTCATCTTTGTTAGTTGCTGGTACATTCTGGCCAAGCTGCAACTTTGAGAAAAATGGCATATTAGCTTGGAAGTCCCACAGTTCTCTCGGTACAGCACTCCATGCCCTGACAGAGCTTTTATGAGCAAAGATGAGAACGCACAGCTCAAAATTGCCCCGAATTGAAGAAGCGGCACTGTTAATCAATCACGAGTTTGTGCTCTTCAGTTTACATTATCATTTTTCTTATTCATTATGAGAATTTTGTATTTCTGCCCACTATTTCAGCCTTTCACAGAAATAGATTAGCAGAGTCAAGCCCCTCGGGGACTTGGGTTTTCTATTTATCCCACTTAAAACTAATTAATATTATTCAGTCAGATTCTTTCGGAAGATGAGAGAAAATTGAATTTTTCAGTATTGTCACTTAGGAATCTGCTCTCCTGGCAGATCAGTATGTGTACATTTTGCAGGTGTTTCTTCAGGCTTCCAATTTAGATATACCTAATATTTCTCTAGGTTCTTTCTGTAGTTGTAATCACTCAGGTTTTGTTACATTTGCTACCCCACAAGGTTGTAGTTATGTTGGCAATTCTGGATGGAGGTGAGCTTTATAATTTAGTTAACACTTGAGATTTTACTTGTTTTGGAAAAAAACAGTCAAGGTTTTGAATAGACAATGGCACAGACTACAGTCCATGAACAGGAAAACGAACAAGAAAATGGCCGTATGACCTTCCAGGCGTGCAATATGTATAATCACTAAATACACACATATATTTCATATTTATATAGTCCTACTCTGCCTTCTGTCAGTGACTGCAATGGGCTACGCAGGGTACAATTTTACAAAAGACTGGGGGAGAGAGACAAAAAGGGTTCAGCGTGTTGCAGACTCCCTTTGGAAGCTTTGATTTATCTTTGCTGGCCTACAGCTTAGATCACTGTCAGCATGTGCAAGAATAAGACAAGGGATTTCTGTCCTAAGTATCTGCAAGGTGTTCTGATGGTGTTGGAGATCTATACTTAAATGGGAGTTCTTCCAGTGGAATGACCTTCTAGAATAATCTTCAACCTGATCAGTTGAAGATGTCCCTGCTCATTGCAGGGGGGTTGGATTAGATGACCTTTAAAGGTCCCTTCCAACCCAAACTATTCTGTGATTCTATGAATAATTTATGTAGAAAGGGACCTCTACAGGTCACTTGGTTCAGCTTAGAGCAGAGCCAATTTAGATCAGATTTAGGTTTTTCCTATAAAATATCTTGTTCCTTGCTTAGGAAGGAACTGAGGGTGATTTGTTGTGGTTTCAGAAAAACTGATTTTGTAGTGTTACTGTTACAGCAAAAGGTATTCCTACCAGTTTTATGCTGGTAGCATGTGGATTTGAATATTCTCTAGGAGACTTCGGGTACTATGAGTCATTATCAGCATTTCTAACACCTCTGGATAAACCAAGAAGAGCAATTCTGGCTCCAAAACCATGCTACTCTGTCTGAGCAGGTTGCATTAGCTCAGTCTTGGGTAGATAAGGCTTTTCCAAAATTTATGCTGAGATTACTTTAAAACACTCCAGAGACTTTGTCAAAAAAAAACAGAAAAACCTTTATGATTGATGATACAGCCTTGGCCATATCTCATTTCAAAAAGTGCTGATGGTATTATGATAGCTTTTTATGGAAAACTTGAACTTGAAATTTTATTAAAATGGTTAATGTAAAAGAAAAAAAACTTGGCAATAGCTAGTCATTCAGCTATCAGCAATATTTCAAAACAACAGTGGGCATCTCATAACAAATATCATTATTCTTCCTGGAGGCTGAACAATATACAGTAATCATGGCTCATCTTTCTTCAATGTTTTATTTTTGGTAGATTTTTAAAGCAATATTTTGAGGTTGCAGTGACGTGTATTTAGGGACTTCTAAGGTCTGTATTCCTATATACTGCCTTTTCTCTTGCTATAGCGTGGCTTAGTATAATTACAATGTTGTCTGTCCCAGTCTCTGAAGAGCTGAGAAGTAGGCCTGTAGCCTGGTGATCAACAGAGACCAAGAGTCTCCTCCAGAATTGCCTGTGCCTTTAAAGGATTTCATTTTTTTTGGTGCCCCTTCCATTAGGGTACTAGGAGGAGGTAGCAATGAATGCTCCAGACTTGTCTGACATCTTGGGATCCATGGCCTGAGACCAGTGCGCAAAGACACGTTTTTCTGCTGTTGTCTTTTAGTGTGACCTTGAAACTGGGATTCTGTCTCTAATACTGGTTTTGATGATTAAATTTGTACCAGTGATGGAGCCAGCACTGTATGGTAGCCATTGTAATGCCATAGGAAGTTCCCACCTCGGTGCCAGATGCTCAGTAATACTATTCCTGTCACCATTTTTGGACTGTCCTCTAATACTTCAGTGTTTCATGTTTGGTTTTGCACAAGAGTGACAGAGATCAGATGTGCCTCCTTACAGTAAGCTTGTGAATGGAAGAAATGGGAAGAATTTTGGCTTTGCTATACTCACAGTTAGTCCTGCAGAGGTTTTCAGATACCACTATTGCCCTCACTCCATACATCTCTCAAGTTCAGTACTTTGATAATTCAGTTTCTAATAGCAGTATTAGTAACTCAGAATCACCGTGGAGTGATTCACAGTGCATTTCTCTATCCCAACGCTAGAGCTGTACTTATTTTTCTAATCTTAATCCAGAGCTTCTCCAGGCTCCCCAGATGTTGTCAGAGATGAACTTTGAACATTCTGTAGCTCTATCTGGGCTGGCTGGTGCTCTTGTCTCTTTTCAACTTAAGACCTCAGAGGAGGATCACATACACGTTTAATGTCAGCTTGAACACTCACCTTACAGATAACACTTGTCCAAAATAAGTATAACCAGATTCAGAACAGACTTTAACTTAAATATCCGTAAATAGCCCTTTGGGTCTTGTGATCCTCCAGAGCATTAGTTTTTTCTCATGATGCTTTTTTTTGTTTGGAGATCCGAGGGTGTGATGTGGGACACTGATTATTTACTAGTGGTAATGCACAGAAGCTTTTGAAGAGAAGGGCCTAGGTGCTTAGCAGAATTTTCGGTTAACTCCCTCTGTATTTCTCGGATGCCTTTCGCCTCCCATGCTTCCAGCCTTGGGACTTCTGGACCACCTGGTTGCTACTGTTTGGGAGGAGCAGCCAGGAGGGTTGCAATGCACAATAGGATGCAAGAATGATGCTGCTTTTGTCCACAGCCCTCGCTCTGCAGCATAGGTGCTGGGCAAAAAGTCACAAAGGTATAAATGCACAGAAATAATTCTTTAAGACAAGTAACATATTACTACCTTCCTCTTGCAGCTTGGAAGCAAGCCCATAGCTGGGGCTTGTGAGATTAGTCACTGGTCACTCTTATAATATTCCTGTGCTGCACTGAATGACTGAGAGCTGACCAGCTGATTTTAAGCTCTGCCTTATGCTTATACAATTTCTGTCTCTATACATAGTCTTTTGGCTGTGATGCTATAAACAAGCACGTGATTTTTTTAGGTCTTTTTCCTTAGTGACAACTAGGCCTGTGCTCTGTAGATTTGTTTTTTCATTCCCTTCCAGCCTCTCCAGTCTGTGCTCTGTCAAGATGTCTCTTCTCACAATAAGCAATCTTCTACTTTCCCTTGGTGATGGCGTACCTTGTGCTTGGGGGGTGGGGTAGGGGCTCTATCTCCTTTTGCTTTTCCCCAGGATTGACCCTGCTGAGGATCTTAGAGATGTCTGCTCTCTTCCCCTCCTCTGGTGATACCTTGGCCTGTGTTGTACAGGTTGTCCATTCCTGTCTGTTTTGCTGGTGATAACTGAGCTCATGCAGAATTCCAGCTCCTCTGTCCCTGGGCCCAACCTATGCGCTGGGTTTCTGCTTGCCCTGTCCTGCCGCCAGTGCTGTTCCTGCTCCTTTGTCCCCACTTTGGAGTTGCTGCACAGCACGGTGCTGACATCTTTCCCTCTCTCTTTGCCTGTGCTGCTTGGATGCTGCTCTGACTCTGTCCTGTCTCATGGAAGGAGTGGATGCGTAGGGAGCGGGAGGCAGCCACACAGCAACTTGAGGAGGAGGCAGAGGTGAGGAGCATGGTGGGAGGGTTGAAGAGCGGCAGAAAAGGGCTGAGCTGGACTTGAAGGCTGGCAATACCTCTAAAAGTGCTCATGCCCTGTAACTTCTGTTGTCCACTCCCCCACCCCCAAAGACTTGACTTTTGAGTGTAAGAAGATACCAGAAGTGAAGAAATCTGTAATGTGATTGAGGAAGGAATGGTTAAAAACAACGGCTTGAATTAGAAAGGCAGACATGCAAATGGGAAGGAAAATCAAATGAAATTATACAATGAGTGTGAATTAAGGTTGAGAAAAGATACTGTACAGGAATTGTAGTTTTGCACTCTCAAATGTCTCCATATCCAGACTGGAAGCCTTTCTGGATGCTATTTGGAGAAAACTGGTACGTATGTCACATTCTCCTCTCCCCCTATAAGGGAGTGGATATGTGCCCATGGAGGCAGGAAGAATGGTGGGGATCTGTGCACCAGTGGGTGACCAAGGGCCCAGAGTGACCTGTTCTCTGCAGTATTTCTCAAGCCTGGCCTCTGTCATGGGTCCCCGTGCTTGTGCTTGGAACAATTCCAGGTTCATTTCCAGGCAATGGGAATTTTCTGCAGAGTTTGGAGATAAGGCCTTGGTTATTACTAGGGGTGGTTTCCTTTTAATTGCTCTTTCTAGCTGATTTAGTTGACTTCTGGCCTGATCTCTTCCTGGTGTTTGTGTTTTTCTTGCTCCCCCCCTTGCCCCTCTCCAGAATATCACCAGTGAACCTTTGAGACTGGACTATCGGACCCTGGCTGCTTTGCCCAGCAGTGGCTTACAGAGAGTCAATCGCACTGTAAGTGAGGGGCTGTTGAGATGTGGGTCCTTGCGTGGGGGAAGCCGTGGTCGTTCTATTACCTGCCCTCTCCTTGTGCCCTGATGAGACAGATGACAGTGCTCTCTGCAGGGGAAAACTGGGAAGCAGAACTGTGGTAGACTTTGACACTGTCTGAAACAGGAGGCAGCTACAAAAGAAAGATTAGAATAAGAAAATGAGGAGAGCAGAGAGCCAGGTCACTTTCCATTTTGGAAAGGGAAGTGGCCTGTGTAATTGCCAAGACGCAAAGGGAAGCATCTTGAACAAGGCAGAAAGAACAGCCCAAGAGGAGAGAGGGATACAAGTGAATGGGAGAGTGCAGGAGATTTATCACGGAAGGAAGCCCCTACTGAAAGCTGCAGAGGAGGGACGGGAAGATTCTTCCTGACAATGTGTACATAGCTTAGGTGTAAATTTATTGTGGGATGGTGTTTAGGAGGAGGGATGCAGGGTGCTGATACCAAAAGTATTAAAAGAAAGTCAAGATCCATCTAGGACTGCAAAAGTCAAAGTGGCAGTGATTGCATATCATGACTTAGCCCTGATATGGCCTTGGATACTCCTGCCCATGACCTGCATTTCAGTCCCTGATATGTAGTGGTGGCTCAGCCAAGAGAAAATCCAGATTTCAGAAACTTCACAGATTACAAAGTCATCCGTTTCTCCTGTGTTGTTTAAAATCTCACCTCACCTGTCCATCGTTTTCTTCCTTTGGTCATGTTTTATCTTCCCTGCATCGTACCTATTTCACTGGGTTTCTGCCTGCTCCTTCACAAACATCCTCAGTATTCACATCCATTTCTTTCCTCCTGTTGCAGCAAGACCACCCATTGCTGTCATCATCAGATTCTGCATTCCCATTCTGTTGTTTCAGGATCATCTCTTTTACCATTACTGTCTCCATCTCATTCTATCCAGACGGGTCTCCTCTCCTATTCATCTATCCTCTCATTGGCTTCAGGCCCTCTTGCTCTTCTGCTTTCACCCGGATTAGAGCCCAGCTTTGTCTCATTTTGTTCCTTCCCATACTCCCCAGCTTTTGGGTTTTCTCTCCTGGCTATTCACACAGAAAAGTATTATCGGGAAAAGGTTTAATGTATTTTTAGCAACTCTTAGTGTAACTTAGTAGCTGGAAACAAGGAGAGAGCCAGCCCCATGCAAGCAGCTGGCTCTTTGCTGGACAGCCCTAGTGTTGTTCAGAGCAGAGCAGCATTTGGGAACTTGTGCCTGAGCAGTCCATGTCAGCCCAGGAACGCCTGGCACTGGAATGTGGGGCTGAACATGCTGGAATGCCGGGCTGTATGGGCGGCATCTATAAATGTCCTGTTTCAGGGGAAGGGCCAATTGGTGCCCATGTTTATCTTTTTCCAGCTGTCATTTGCCCAGCCCTGTCTTTGCTCTGTTTGAATAAATATGTCTGCCTAGATCATGAGTACAGGGAGATATGGGCTTTGAGGACAGCAAGGTTCTGGTGTTCCTTCAGGAGCCTATTTGGTGACTGCCTGGAAGACTCAGACACAGATCAGTCCGGCCAGCAGTAAAGCACGCGGTTCAATTGACAGGTTGTCCATCTCCAGACAGTCTGACTGAATTAAGATGTCTAATGCTATTTCCCAGTTCCCATAGTATTTTGCCTCCTCTTCCTGTCTCTAGGCCAACTTTCTCACCATGTACATTCTCCTCTAAACAATGTCTACATATCTTTTGTTGCCGTATAGCTCCCTGCAAGGGAGTTGCAGGGCCTTGCTGTTCTTCACACTGTCGAACAGGAGGAGGTGCAGACCTCTGTCATGACTGCTGTAGATTGTGGGTGGAATTTGTCATGAGGATTCCCCAAGAATTGCCCCTAAAGAAGGGGGCAGATGGTTGTGTATCTTGGATTAATCAGTATTGCTGTATATTGGTCCTTTTGTGAGCAAGATTTAACAAAGGCTTAATGAGATGCAAGCCTGTTTTGTTTGTATACTTTTAAAACCCGAACTGAAAAATTCCAGTTGAAACCTGCATGAGAATGCTCGTCTCAGTGATGCCCTCCGGCTGTGCCAGCTTGTCAGTAACCTGATGTCTGCAGAGTACCCAATGCACTACAGTGTCTGAATACTGCCATCACAGTAATAAAAGAACTATTATAGTCTCTGTCTCCTGCATAGTACAGGCTTGGAAACCATATCCATGAATGACTGCATCTAGCCACAACAAAACATTTAAAGTCTAGTTTTGCTTTCTGAACTATAAGAAATGGAGAAGATTTTACATCTCTCAGTAGCGTGTCACCATGGTTAGTTAATTAACAATCTGCACTTTCTAGTCTGAATTTATTTCTCTTCAATTTCTAGCCATTGATTCTTTCTCTGTACTTGTTCATTAGATTTAAAATTAGATTTCTTTCCGTGTCTGGGGCGAAGTCACAGATCAGAACTGCAAATGCATTTCTTCTGTATTTGCCTTGGAGGATGCAGGGTAAAACGCGATTGTCCTGTCTGCTAGACTGGGGAGTGACAGAGGCAAGGCTGGGAAAAGCATACAGCATTGCCAAAATCTTTGCTTACCCAAAATAGAAATTGTTGCTTGTCTGATAAAAATAGCCTGCTGTGAAGTAGAGGGAGGGAGGCATCCTGCACTGGAATACACTGCTGCAGCAGAAGCGCTGGAGATTAAAGCAAGGGGTAGATGAATCTCAGTTCCAGTCATGTCCATGAACGAAATAGGGATTGTGGATCCCCATAGACTATCAGACTTTACGCAGTCTTGGTGAGCTGCCCTTTGTCACAGTGCCATAGAAGTGTTGTTTACTTTTTCCCTTCATGCAAAGAAAGTAGGCCTTGGTGGTGGGATTCACCTGGAACCCAGGTTGGTCAGTGTTTGTGCTCTTCTGCTTGGCAAGGCAAAGCGGCAGTGGTGTCGGATGGGCCTGGCTGTAGGACCAACAAACCCACTTGGCGGTGGTGGATTGCTGGCAGTGTTTTCATTACAGCATCCCCAATGAACAGATAAAGTTCCTGACAGTACTTTTTGCCTGGCGTAACTTTGTGTGCACTAGAGCTCCTGCTAGTGTAGTTTATGGCACTCTGGGAAAAGAAGGTTGGAATTCGGGGTCTTTTTGGTAGGGTTTTTTTATGTTGGAAAGTCACATAGCTACAATAGCAAAATTTTTAAGGGTAGCACAGGCTTCACTGTCTGAAGAAATATGATATGAGCCAGGGCTCTGCCAGCCACTGCTTTGGGTTGGGTTGGGGTTGATGGGCTAGGGGAGGGCCTCAGAAATTCCTGAGCCTCTCAGCTGCCATTGTAGTCACCAGCCCACCCAGCCCTTGAGAGCTATTTTTGTGAATGCTGCCATGACACAGGAGTTGGAGAATGTGCTCTGAGCAGAAGAGGTCTTTCTGCTCCCCGGCAGGCACTTGGATAGAAGGAGATTTGATCATTGCTCTCTGATTATCTTTGCTTCCCTGAAGAAGGCTTTGGCTGGCGTAACAAACTCTCTTTTATAGTATTAAAAGAGGAAAGGTCAGTGCTTCATCTTGGATAGGTACAGTTGAGCCTAGGCAGAACTGAAGCTCTGTTTCAGTCCTGCCTTCAGTAAGAGCGCTCAAAGGGATCTGTGCTCTGTTAGCTGTTACTTAGCTCTCTGTTACTTGTTGGTGTGTATTTTGATGAAGTGGGGCCATAAAAGTGTGTTTGGCCATGCAGGTGTGATGGAGATGCATGGGGTAGATGATATGGTGATAACTGTGTATCTGTACGGAAATGCGTTGGAGTGAGGTGAGAGGTGTTATTCTGCATGAAAGTGCTGGAAAGTATGCTGGGGTCAGACAGTTGATGTTTGGCTATGTGATGGTAGAGTTGAATTGAGGATGTGCTGCAATGAGATGGGAGAGGATGTGTGCTTGTGCAGGTTTTGGCAATCAGTTTTGCTAGAGAGCAGCAGTGTTACTGGTGAGCTGCTGAAGTGCAGACTGGATGTGTATGAGAGCTGGAAAAGTGCGGGGAGTGTGCCTGTGCCTGTCAACTATTTGGTGTATGTATTGTGTGCTGACAGCAAGGTTCTCTCTTGGAAGTAGCATTCGGGATCACAAGTTTGGTGGTAGAGTAGAAGAGAGGGAAGGGATAGTCGTGTGGGCATTAGTATTGGAATTCTCTCCTCTGTCCTTCCGAATCCACAGCTGCTCTGTATTTTCTCCCTCCTCTCCTTTACTCTGTTCTCCTTATTTCTTTCTGATCCTTTTGTTTTCCTCTCAGCTTGTTCAGTATAATAAGGCCAGCTCCAGAATGGAGGGCGACTGCGCTATGCTGTCTCTGCCAGTGGCGCAGGACAGCTGGGATTCATACACAGAAACAGCTGCAGGCCCAATCATCGGAAGCGCGGCTGGCCTTCCTCAGGACCATGCATCACCTGACAAGTGCACGAGCGGGGCAGAAAAGCCCCAGCTAGACAAGCAGGACCCCACGGGTTGCCCCTTGTCCCAGGACCAGATGCCAAAGACGCCAGAGCAAGAGTGTATGATCGACTCTCAGCCGATCCTCTTCAGTGAGAACCCCTTTGTGGTGGCTAACCGCAGGGGGAAAGCGGCAGGCAAGGCTTGCCTGGGGGGCCCGCCCCTGGGCTATGGCAGGGAGGGAGTGCTGAAGACCAACCTTTACTCCAAGGCAAGCAGTCCCACCGCATGCTGTGTGTGGCATGCAGTCATGCAGTTAAAGCCGCTTGCGTTCTACTAAACCCCTGCGCATGCCCTGAACCCCAGATGCCAGGCAGCACGAGGCCTGTGCGGGGGCTCGTCCCACCTAACACATGTGCTTCTCCAGTGTTGCGTGCGGAGGCTGTCAGTCGCTGACGGTCAGTGAGTTGTCTTCCAGCCACTAATGTACCCCAGTTATTGCCAAGTGCGCATGCTGCTGAGCCCCTCTTCGAGGGGAGGCAGTGATGTCGGGCGACTTCCCCAGTGTCTCTCGGGGTGGGTGAGGGTCAGGCTAGGAGCAGCAGTGTTCCCTGTCTGCTGTGGTTGTGAGTGGGGAGTTGGCAGGGCTTGCAGAAGAATGGTGGTGGTGTCACACTTATGTATCTGGGCCTGAACGAACACAACTGTTTTTAGACCTCTGAAAACTAAGAGGCAGTGCAGCTGACAGTTAATCTACAGCCCAGGAGCGTGCTGTTCCTTGAAGTGACATGTTACAGTATATCTAGACTTTCAGATTTCAAGGAAGAACTTTGCTTTCTGCTCTGGAAAATCTGTATTTAACTTTCTCACTGCTGCACAGGAAACCTGTGGCAGAGCAAGGACTAGACCCAAACATACTATGTTCTAGATTAGCACCACACCACTCTCCCCTTCTTCCTTTCTCTGCCTTTTGGGAAGCCTGAAAAGCAAGAGAAGCAAAACAACCGCAAACAAACAGCCCACGCGCAGAGAAGAAAAAGCAAACAAACAAAACAACAGTCAGCTGTAGTTCTCTTAGGTGTTTTTTAGCCTAGTGCTTGGTAAGAATTTGTTTTTCACAGATGTGTAGGCAGGCAAGCAATAGAGCAAGGCATGTAGTTGAATATCTGTAACCTCTCGGTATATTGAAAGTCAAAGGCTGTGGTTTGGACATTATAGACATCCAGCTTGAGAGTTCAAAAAAGATCAAAAAAGCAGTGGTCACAAAGCACTGACCCTTTTTGAAGGTAGACTTTATGCCAGATCAGCTATCATCAGTCTGGAGGGTGGGTGTCACAGTTAGCTGGAGCTAATCTAATTCCATGTTGCTGTCAGAAGGGATCAGTTCCCCCTGTCTGCATGTTCTCGTCCTGTGCGCTGACACCAGAACTGGAGCAGTCCTGTGTCAGCTGGGTTAGGGAGCTGAAGTCCCTGAAAAACAGTATTGTAGAACAGCTCCTTCCCTGGGGATTGGTAAGCTGCATGTGCTGGCACACAGGAAGACTTGGATAGCAGTAGCCAGAAGCAGGGTGAGCAAGAACACTCTGTGGTGGAGGCATGGAAGTAGATCAGTTGCTGCTGCCGCATTGTCTGTCATTACAGTGCTAAGAAGGGTTAGATGTTTTCTGTGCTCCGATATGAACTTCAGATCCCATCTCCTGGCTTGGTCAGTAGAAATAACATTGCCCAAGGCTTTTTAAATCATGCTCCTTAATACTGTGGACAGACTGCAGGTAATTATTGGGACTGCGGTCTGTTGTTGTAGCTGTTGGGGCTGGCTGTAGGCTGGCTCATCCTGAGCGTTGGTGATCATGGATTCCCGTGGAAGGGGCAAGAGCCCTGTCATTCCTATGCTCTGGCCTACTCGTAAAGGTCTTACTAGTAGGCCAACAGCAATGGATGTAGCTGGCTGGTAATGAATCTTGTCCCCTTTCAGTTGGCAGTGGGTTCTTTTTTGCTCAGTGTCTATACAACAGGAGGTTTGCCTAGACTGTAGCCCAGTCTGTTAAGGGCTAAAGAGAAGTTAGGGGGAGAGGATTCCTGGGGATGTCTTACAAGGCAGAAGGCTTGTAAGTTGGCCTTGCAGGGTGTTTGGATATGATCTCAGTTCCAATGTTTAATGTCATTCCCTTGCTGTTTCTAGTGCTTTTTGCAAGTTTCTACCATGTGGCAGCTGCTGTTGGGCCCAATGCTAACTCTGCTCTCTCACAGTGAGGTGGCCCATAGTTGGCCCCAGGCTGAATGTCAGTGGTCTCCTTTGCCTCCTGGTCTCACTGCTAAGGGAGAGGCATGGAAGTTGCTGCTGTACAGTAACTATCTAGCTTTGTCTTCTCTCTTTCAGGCTCCTGCAGGCGAGTCTGGGACAGGAAATTCCAGGCGTGAAGCCCCCTATTCTCCTAGTAATCAGCAGGTGAGACTGCTCCCAGGACAGGCAATACGGGGAAGGGTAGGGAGGCATGCTTCCAGGGCAAGGTGGCACCAGGGCAGAGGAAGCTGTGTATGATTTCCATCCTTGAGAGTGATACTTTTGAGGTGGAGGGGTATCCATCACAGGAGGCAGTTAGAGAACTAGGGAAGGAACTCTTCTCTTTCAAAATATCTCAGAGACCCAGGAGTATAATTAGATAGTCATAAACTAAGTGGAAAATAATTGCTCTGAGGGGTGACTTAATTTGCAGGGTAATGATCAGGGGAGTACCACCTAGAGTGACTACAAAATGGTAGTTGTCTTTTTTGAGAAAGGCCTCACCAATGCCTTATACAGAGACTGTTTAATTCTGGCAATTGGTACATCAGAAGAAGTGGAGAAGTCAGGATTCGGAGAATCATCTCAGGTCTGTAAACCAGTGCTACTCAGTCTCCCAGACAGATCCTGAGTTTTGTTTTTGACAGTGCTGGCAACCCACATCAGCAGTTTGAAGAAAATTGAAGGATCCTGCAGCAGACAATTATAGGTTAGCCTACCCTTAGGCAATGATTTTCTAAAACTCTAAGGTTAGAAGCCAGCTTTCACTCTGAAATGGAGTTTCTTTATTTCTTGTAACTTTTTTTTTTTTTTTTTTTTGGTAAGCATTACCTATTCTCACTAGCAGTTCTTATTTCTCATATCAACTCTGATCTTTTCTTTTAAATCTTGCCAAGTCTTTGATTTCACTTTTCATCCTGTGGTAGTAGGTTTCACAAGTTAGTTGAGCCTTTTGAAGTTAAATTATCTGAAATGGATTTTTTAAATTTTTTCTTCACAGTCATTACATGTTATTGTTTTTTATATTAAGGGGCTGGAATGAACTGAAAATAGTACTTTGTACTCTATCCTTAGTCATTTCGTGTCTGTTGCATTGCTTCTGGAGTGCAACTGCTCTCCAACTATTTGGTCCCACTAGCTCTGGCACTTACCTAATCTTTAGCTGAGTCATTTCAGTTCGCTAAGCTGGACAAAAACTGTCTGCTTTTTTGCTAGGTTAGTTCACCTTAGTGAGATGAATTGCATCATCTTGGGGTGAGGTGACAATTAACACTGATGCAGGAGAAGGGTCAGGACCATGTGGCTGGGAGCAGCAAATAGGACAGTGGAGCTGTAGTAAGCAACAGTTCAGTCCATCTTCTATTGCTTCCTTGGCCTATCTTGCATCTCCCTTATTTCTTAGATCCTTTGAAATGGAGTGACCACCAGGGGGACAATAAGATTTAGAACAAGATACTATTCATTACAGTAACACTTTTTCAATGCTTTCTGTTCCAGCTGCATATGTTTACTTACTTGCTTTTCTGACAGCAATTGCATACTGATTGGAGGTTTATTTTGGGCTGTTTGTAAGTTTTCCTTTTACCACAAGTGCAAATTTTATTTTAAATTTGATTCTTTCTGTCTAGAAGGAATGAGATGGGGCTAATACTCCTCATACTACAACAGAAAGAGATCTAGATATTAATTTGCTCTGTCTTTAAAGATCCTCAGCTCTCAGTTGAAAAAGAAGCCCATATCCCGAAGGGTGGCCATGTAGCTGCTTATAGAATGATTTAGGATGGAAGGTCTGGTTTAAGACGGCACTCACAGAAGGTCCAATTAGATCAGGTTACTCAAGACCATGTCCAGTTAAATTTTGAACACATCTAGAGATGGAAAGTCTACATCTTTCTAGATGCTGGCTCCAATACTTGACTACTCTCATTGTGCTGGTTTTTTTGGGGGGTTTTGGGTTTTTTTTTGTTGTTGTTGGTTTTTTTGGTTTTTTTTGTTTTAAATTTGTATTTGAATGGAATGTCCCTTGTTCCAATTTGTCATAGGCAACTTTCATAGTACCTCTGCTGGTTTTATCAGTGCTTTGGCATTGGAGGCTCAGTGCCAATGTCCTTGCCACTACCAACCCTCTGGCTATAATGTCATCTGCTCTTCTATACAGAGTCTAACGGTTTGTCATTAACCAATTCCCGTGGCAACAGTTGCTTTGTCTTCTCATAGCAGTCACTGATCTGACAGGGGAAGCTTTCCAGGTGAAACTGTTCACTTTCTCCTCGGTGGGCTCCGAGAAGAATAAACAAGGTCTCACTAATGCATTCTAAGGAGTTAAGAGCTCCCTAGCAGCATTTTTTGCAGATGCAGGCATTTGCCTTTCCAAGTTGGATGTCTTAAAATTCCCTATTATGTAGCACTTGCTGTAATTTGTATTCTATTCTATTGCTTCGGGGTTATTGTATCATGAATTCTCTGTAGCTTGAGCAACATATTGAATAATCTATACAGCTTTTGTCTTGTTTTTCTCTTTTATCTCTCTGTTCAGAGGTGTGTATGCCATGAGAGATTCTATTAATTTCTTAAAGCATTTATAGCCAATTTCATGATTTTGTTCTTTATTTTAGCCTTTCAAGGTCCTCAGCAGGTTTGCTCACTGCTTTCATTTCTGAGAGCTAGTCTGTGTGTAATTTTGGTAGCCTTCTTTCCTTACTTGGTCTATGGCTGTTATGAATTAGTGACTCTGGCAGTTGTTCTTGAAGATGCCTTGGTGTCACAATGCTGAGCCATTAGTCTTGCTAGTGGCATTCTCAACCCTGCATATTCTGTACATGAGCTTTCTGTCACATTTACATGATTTAATACTTTTTGGATCAGAGCCTTCCGCAGCAATCTCCTGCATGTCAGGTAAGGCTGTATCTGGTAGATTTAGTTCCCTCTGTACAATGAAGGTTATACAGAATGGAACAGGTCCAACAGATAATACTGAAGGACACAGGGCAATCACTAGCCTCGTGGCTTGTACATTTTCTGGGGATTCAGGAGACTTGATCTTCAGGTTGTTGCTCTGGAGTAGAAGTTCCAAGGAATTGCATCTCTAATTCTCTGCCACCATCAACTTTTAATGTAAGTTCTTTGGTTTTGACATCTTGTAGTCCAGCCAGAATTTATTGGCTTATTTCAGAGCTCTCACAGAATTACTAAGGGAATTTGAATCCTTTGTCCTTAGGCTGGCATCATGATGGTCTTGCCTGGTCTTGAGTCCTGCAAGCTTCTGGGAGGGGAAGCAGTTGGGGGGATGAAGGAGGTGTTTGTGGTGGGTTGGTGTGTGCGTGGCAAGGAGGGCAGAGGGGCTTTCTCTGTGACAGGCAGCAAGGAGCTGCATGGGGACATCGACAGCTCTGGGTAACTGCAGTCTCTGTGCTGGGAAACGTGCTTGTCTCAGCCTCTCACGCAGAAAACCCAGTCTCTTCGTTTTCTCTCCCGTTCTCTCCCCCGATGATCCTCCCTGGCATTGCCCCTCTCCAGACGCCTGCAGCCCCTCGGCCTGCTCACCTGTCAGGCAGGGAGACCCGCTTTGTAAGTGCCTGTTGGTGTGCAGTGTGTGCTGCTGCTCTGTGCTGCTCTCACCCGGCACTGCTGCTCTTCGCCCCTTCCTCCAGCTCTGTGTTCCCCAGCTCTTGGGCTTGGTGTGCACCGAGGGCTTGCTGCGGAGAGCAGTGCCCAGGGCGGCAGGCCAAGGCACCAGACGCTGTTCCCTGCTAGCCACTGCTGAGATGCATCTGTGAACGCTTCCTGGCAGAGAAGCTGTGATGGCTTTGCTCAAGCTCAGTAGCAAGTGCAAGGGGCAGGGCTGTAAAGAGGGGCCAGGGCCAGCTGAGCTGGAGCAGAGACGGGGAGGGTGGGGGTCAGTGCCCGGAGATGTGCAGAGAGAGTTGCGAGTGCCCCCTCACATAGCAGAGGAACTGGGAGAAGCTCTTGTGGGTGGGCTCTGGACTGCTCCCCATGTGAAGAAGAAGGTATGGCAGGGGTTAGTTCGGAACGTGGGGGCTTTTCCTTGTACAGGGTGGGCGGCAGGGCAGGGGAGGGGTTGGGGTGGGGATTTTATTATTTCTTTTTGTATGGAGTAGGGTAAACTAAAGGCTTCCTGTGTGGACTCCAAATTTACACCTGTATTTCTGTTTTCAGGCTTCCATTAACTTCATTACATCACAGGATGAGAGTAAATCAGTAAGTACATCTGCCGTGAGACCTCGTTGTAGTGTCCCGGTGCATTCTCCAGCACATAGAGCTTGCCTCTTCCTTCTGTGTGTGCTCACTTCCATCCTTGCAAGTCTCACGGTTAGCTCTTATTCTGTCTTCTCTGGTCCTCCACTATACCTCAATCTTGTACAATCTTGCACTTAGTCTTAAATATTGTCAATTTGAAAACTTGATGCAAGTGGTTTTGGAGCTTTTATTCCTGTTTACCCATGCAGCTTTCACTCATGTGCTTTTTGCTGGCTTACTTGATTCCTGCTTCTACTCTCTTTAGTATTAGATGCTTTGTTCACTTCCACACAGCCTCCAACAGTGATGACATCTAGATCAAATCTCAGACTCCTGTCTCTGCTCTTATGTCTGTATTTCTAATTGGAGCCCTAGCTGGGTCTCAGTTCATTTTCATCCCCAGCTTTTACCAGTACCCATTCCTGGCTCATGTTTCTGTCCTGCATCTTCCATTCATGATGCTTACATTCTCCAAGCTTTGACGCACTCATGTCATACCCCTCTGACCCTTGCAGCTACTACTTGTATGGCAGATTCTCCCTTGTGTCCTGGCCTTCTCTGTAACCCATTGGTCCTGTCGTGACCCTGACTTGTCTGAATCTCTTTGACTGTCCAAAATACTTGCACCAGAGGCATTGTTTGGTGTTTGCTTCAGTAGCTCTCCCTCCTGGTCTGGTAGCTGGAGTCGGCAGCACAGCTGAGGAATTGCGCTCAGGTGCATGGATTTGTCTTGTTCACTTGCATGGCAGAGACTTCTTGCTGCCCTAACTGCTCATTTCTCTTCTCTCCCTCTCCACTCTCTCCCCCCGCCCTCCCCCCGCCCCCCCCCCCCCCCCGCCCTTTCCTCTGCCTTTCCCCCTGTTGTGTGGTATTGACACAAGCAGACCAAGCCAGGCGTCATTCAGCCTCTTTCCCGAGTGCGACAAAATGCTGCCTCACATAATTCGGAGGACGGGGACAGCCCCAATCCCTTCCAGCAACCTGACCTATGCTTCAATATCCAGAACTCTGTAAGTGGCCTGCAGTTCCTTCTTGCTAAGCTATGTCTATCTGCCCTAGATTGCTATAGTGCCACTTTTTCTGGTGGGTAGGCTGAACACACCCTCCCAGTGGTGATTTTGTAGTTTAAAGATCACATGCCTTAGCTAAGGCTGGCTTTGTTTATGCATCAGTCTGGATGCCCTGGGTAAGAACCCATACTCTTCACGAGTAGCGTGACGGTCAACACATCCCATTCATTTTTCCAACATAGATGAGCCTCACCAGCCTGCCGTGTGTCTTCGCTTACCCATTCAAGAAGTTAGCATTGTTGAAACTGTATTGTGGCTGAAATCCCGAGAGAAGTTACAGTTTTAGATCCTTATTTATTAGGTGTTGCATTCTGTTGAGGCATAAATCTTTCAGAACCTTTGTCTATCAATGTCTTGTATCTTGGAGCAAGAGCCAATACCATCTTGCTGATAGTAAGTTTTATGATTTGCAAAATGATTGTTTTTGAAAGATTCATATTTCCTGGGCTGTATGTTGATGGGAAAGAAAGATTCAGGTATTTTGGTCTTTGTCATAATTCAAGACTTGTATACCTGCAATATAGCCCTTCTCTTTATTGAAGTTTGTATGACATGATACCAAATTAGAGAGCTGATTTGCAGACAAACAGCTATATAAAATCCGTGTAATTGGCCAAAATTCACATATTTTACAGTCTCTTCTGATCTTGATGTGCTGTTCTTTAGCCTACGCAGAAGGGAGCATCATCAAACAACATAATTTATCCTCAGTCCAGGACAAAGTAAAACGACAAACACCTGAAACTGAGTTAGTGCAGCTAGAGGGATTGAAGGAACGAAGCAGCTAAAGGGGATTTGCTTTCTAGTACGAAGGAAGGTGGTGGTGTCATTTCTACCCTGCTCCCATTCATTTCTGTGATGCTTTGAGCAGGTCATCCCAACTCTCCTTCCTCCTTGAATATGATAGGAGGGGTCACGAGGAAGATAGGTGAGGAAAAGACCAGCAAAGACAAGTGACAAGCAGTAGGAGGGTCCTCTTGGACCTTACCAGATGTTTCTGAGTAAGTGGCATTCTGTGAAGGGAAAATTTGAGATCAAAGGCAGGTCTTCTCCAGATTATAGATCCCTGATTGGGTTGCCACTTTGGATTAGGAGACTGTGACCATTAGACTTGAAGTATGTAGAAGAACACACTGGTCACTTTAAAAACAGAAGTACAATAGCCACTTGAAAAAACAAATGAGACTAATAGATCCCTTCCCATGAAGAAGGCACCTTTAGTCAGAAATGCCTGATAAGGCCAGGGCTTATCTTTAATTTTCTAATAAACTAAATGTGGCTTGTTCAGTCCTAAGGTAGGGGTCAGAGTCAACTGTATAGCTGTCCTATTCCAACCCCAAAAGCCCACTGATAGT
Source organism: Astur gentilis (assembly GCF_929443795.1). Classification (NCBI taxonomy): domain Eukaryota; kingdom Metazoa; phylum Chordata; class Aves; order Accipitriformes; family Accipitridae; genus Astur; species Astur gentilis. The sequence continues at coordinate 55,066,289 of NC_064881.1, forward strand.
AGGCATGTGCTAGTTCAACTGGGTGGAAATCCTCAAGGAGTGTGACAGCAGTATGGCCCCTTGGCCAAGAGATCAGTCACAAAATTCTGGTCAAGTCAGTGAGAATCTGTATCACCAGAAGTATCATTCCTCCACCATCCAAGAAATAAAATGGGGCTGTGATACGTGTGCTGCTGTATATAACGTGTACAATATGCTGCTCGTGTTTCTGCCTAAAGCTGCAGGAGCTGTCCTTTACATATTCCACTTCTCAGGCTTTGCAGGCTGAGAGTTGTGCTGTGTTTCCCCTGTGTTTGGTTTTTTTATAACATCTGTGGTTATCTTTACCTTCTGTTTTTGACCCTGTAGCAAAAGCCACCTTCACCACCTTCTCCTGACGAGATCCCCATCAATGTCAAGCAAGCATACAAGACCTTTGCAGCAGTGCCCTTGTCACACCCTCTGCTTGAGACACAGGTAACTAGTGCTGGCTGGAAGGGATGCTACAGAAACAGTGGTACAAACAGAAGATTGAGCATTGTAGGTGAGCAAGGGAAGTGTGAGAACAGGAAGGAGATAGTGATTTGTTTCCTCCAAAGAAAGCTGTTGTGAAGGAGGGACATGTTGAGGTCGCCTTGGAAGTTGGAGTCTATTCACGTTGTGGACAGTCACCCTGCAGAGTCCTGTCCATAAACGTACTGAATCCTGAAAGCTTATTGAATTTCACGTTACTGTTATTCTCCCTGGACATTAGGATGCTCTTGTATAACTGTGCTGTTCTGATATAAAGAAACTCTTTGAACTTCCAGAGTCTAGGCCCAGGCTAAACCTGTTCTGAGGAACTTTTTATTAGATTTTGATCTTTAACTTAATTGGAACTACTCCTTCTCCCCTCCATGTATTTGAATCATGGAACCATTCAGGCTAGATGAGGCCTCTGGAGGCCATTTGCCTTGGTCCTCCATGCAACACAGGGCAACCTTTGAAGTTATATGAGGTTGTTCAGGCCCAGTCCTCTTGAGTTCTGAATTTCCAAAAATTGAGATTTTGAGGTCACTCTGGGCAGTCTCTTCCAGTGTATGACCATCTCTGCTGTGAAGAGGTTTTTTTCTATATGTTTTATGAGAATTTCTTTTAGTGCAACTTATGTCTGTTGCATCTCATCCTTTTGCTGTGCACCTCTGAGAAGTCTGACCTTGTGCTCTGTAACCTCCATCTAGGAAGTTGAGTACAGGAATTAGATCCCACTCTCCTGAGCCTTCTCTTTTCCAGGCTGAACAAGCACAGCTTTCTGAGCCTCTTTTCAAATGTCATGTCCTGCAGCCCCCTAAATCATTCTGATGGTCTTCCACTTGACATGCTGCAGTTTGTTAGTGGCATTCTTGTACTGGGGAGCCCCAAACTGGGCACACTGCTCTTGTAAGTGCTGAATAGAGAGGAAGGATTGCTTCCCCGGACCTGCTGGCTGCACTCCAGCAGCCCAGTATGTGGCCAGCCCTTACCCTCCAAAGGCATTGTCCTGACCTATGTTCAGCATGCTGTTGAGGCATCACCCATGCTGTCTTCCCTGCCTGTCCTTCCTGAAGAGCTTGTATCCATGCATGGCAGTGCTCCAGTTACGTGAGATCTCGTGGAGCTGTCTGTTCATAGACATACTGTCACTTCATTTACTAAACTGAAGAAGCAAGACACTGTCCCCTTGGACATCTCATGTTTGGAAGGACCCACTGTTCTCTTAATCATCTTACTGCTTTCCTTTTCACCTGTTCCTATCTGAATTCTTGCTGGCACGTCTTTGATGCAAAGGAGATAGCCTGTTTCACAGATTTCTTTCTACTGCGGTATTGTTTGTTGTTTTGTTTCTTTCTTTCTTTCTTCCTTTCTTCCGGAATCTTAATTGTCGATTACCTTAACTTACATGTCCATAGATCACACTCACCTTTTTTGTAATCATGCTGTACTGGGACCTATGGCTATTCTGCAGTGACTTGTGACAGCAACTTTGTGTTATCTAAGCTAATTCTGTCCTCCCACTGTCTACCTTGTCCTGCATTAGTGCTCATCTGGCCTCATATTGATCTGGCTTGGTGAATTAATATGGGTCACAGGTTGTTCTTTACCGTGTGTAGGGTTGATTTTTGGCCATTTTAGCTTTATAGACTGATCTACTCAGAGTTAGATGACTGTCAGTAGAAACCCAGGGAAGTTGTTAGTTAAGTCCAGGATAAAAAGGAAATGGAACTTGTCTCTGGCATCTGCAACCCACCAGATGACCTAAGTTCATGAGTCAGCTTGTACCTTGTACACAGATGGTTTCTCTAGCTTCATAGCCTCTAACTGATGTATCGTGGTTTAAGAAACAATTACTGATCTGCAGTAGATCACCTTGTATTCTGCACTATTAAATTAAATTATTTTCATCCTCCTCAAATCAACCTGTCATTCCAGGATGGTATTCCAAACTATTTTGAATTTTGACAATGCTTGTCCCCATTCAGTGGAGTGGGATGAATGAAATAATTTGCAGAGGTCTTGGACAACTCTGCATTTCTGTGAATCTGTGTTCTGGTCTTTGCTGTTCAGAAATTCTATTCACACCTTCCTGGTTTCTGAGTCAAATTTGGCAATGAAAATGTTAAGCAAGGCTGGTCACAAAACTGATCTTTGAAGTCTCAGATAAATCTATGCAGTTCCTTTGTTTCAAAAATAATTTATATTGTCAAAGGAGGATATTAGATTAATCTTCTTTGCACCTGTTCCATTTTAATCTTTTCTATTTATTTCTATTTTAATTATATTAATCTGTGAATCCTTGTCCTGTTGAAATTGGGCAGACTGATAGCTCTGCTGCTGAAATTATTTTTGCCTGCTTCTTGACTTTTAAGAATATATTAGCTATTTTTTAGACATGAACTGCCACCCAATTAAACAAGTCAATTAAAAATCTGTGCTTGTCAGACTTGAAGTTTCATAAGTCATTTCATTCAGAATTGTTGAACAGTGATTATCTTGTCCCTGCAGATGAGTGTATTGAGCCCTTAGGTCTTCTTCTGTGTTAGCAGCAATAAGTTCTATTTCCAGACATTTGCTTCTTAGATAGCTGCTTTTTTCTTTTCTTTTCTTTCTTTTTTTTCCCTTCTTCCCTTCTCTGTTATTGTGCTCCTTACTCTTATAAAATTAAAACTTTCTGTTAGTTTTTGGAGTGCATTTGAATAAATTGAAGTTGAAGATAGTCTATTTGCTCTCTTCTTGTGGTTCCTTTTCATTTGTATAATTAAAAAACTTTCATATTTTTAATAACTTTTTGGCAGTTCTCACTTTACCTTTACTGATTGCTGGTTCATAGATGGATTTTGTGGATCAGTTTCTTTTTCTGTCCCCTGTAGTTCTACTAATCGAATATTCTGTTATTTATTCTGGTAAATATAGATTTCTTCCTTTCCTGACGGTGTTTCTACTACTTAGAAGTAAATTTTCGATAGTTGTGTCTGATTTAAAGAAAGTCCAAGCCTTCTCCATCTTAAGCTAAGCCCTCTGCTCCAGTTCTTCACCTATTTCCCCGTGTTTTTCATTTTCTGCCCTTTTAAAAGTTGTCACCATCTGTTTCTGTTTTGCCCTCAATTTAATGTAAATCCTTATTACTCATGATTGCTAAGCCTAAAGTGGCATCGTCTTGTGTTAATTCTGGGACTGCTTTGTGAACCAGTCCATCAGCTTTTGTCCGGGACTGCTGCTGTTTATGTGGCGCTGGCGAGACTTGGCTGGAGGGCAGGAGCGGTGGTAGAAAACTTTCTTTTTAGAACGTGCCCATTTCTCTGTATTCTTAGGAATTGCCTGGTCAGACCAGCACAGAGAATTCCAAAACTGCCCCGGAGGTGAGTTCTGGTGGCTGGAGCTAGAAGTAGGATGGGGACTCGCAGAGGATTTAGGCTTTTGGGGCTGTGCATGTGGAGACAGGATCACAGCGTGGGCACACAGGGGAGGGGTGGGGAGGAGGAGAAGGGTGAGGAGCATGTGGCTGGGGTGGGCAGGTGTGGAGCACGCACTGGGGATGATGTGGGGAGGGAGGTTTGGCTCGGTCAATCTGTGGGCAGTGCCGGTGTGGCTCTCGCAGGTGGCCACGCACAACCCCAGTGGACTGCACAGCCCTGAGCAGAGATCCTTCCGTGAGAGGCAGAAGTATTTCGAAATTGAGGTGAAGCAACAGCAGATGGATAAGCCTCCCAAGCGTGTCTCCTTGGTAGGAGAGGATGATCTGAAGAAAATGAAAGAAGAGGAAGGTATGTTGGAATCTGCGCAAGGAAATTCAGCCTGTTGAGTGAATTCTTTCTCCATGGGAGGCATAAGAGAGCACACACACCAGAAATCCAGCACTTCTAAAAGCCCATGGGTGGTTATTCATAAGGCCTGGTAACAGCTCGAAATAATCGAATGTTAAGGAGTTTTGTGGATGCTCTACTGTTACTTTGTGGACTCCTGGAAGTGCTGTGGTGTCAGGGTTTCCTTTAGTTGGTAAACACTTAACAAAATTTTTAAAAGCTACTACAAATGATGATGTTTCTTTGTAAACTGGCCAGGCTGATATGCAGCAACATGGGGTTGCCCATGGCATCCTTACATAGTATCTGACAGTAGAGCTTTTATTGCTCAGTATGCGCTCTTATTTTGCACAGGGCTTGCAACAGGAGGGAAAATTACTGCTATAGTTTTTGATGTAATTTCCTTCTGCTTGAGAGTTGTTTTAAAAGGTGATGAGGAATGATGTTAAGTGGAAAAAAGGGCTTCTACTGAAATCCTGTCTTGTTCCATAAGAAAATACAGCTGGAATTGGACTCCTGGGTTTGGGAGCTGTGACTCTGCTGCTTGCAAAGATTATCATAGAATTTCTTTTGTAAATTGTTGGGGTTTTGGGGTTTTGTTTCGTGGTGGGATTTTTGGGGGTTGTTTCTTTTTTTGTTTTGTTTGTTTGTTTGTTTCATTTTATAAATAGCTAGTCTTCTCTTTCCCACCTTATCTCCTATACTCTTCTTCAGAGGCTGTTTGTGAATTTGTCCAGAGCATTAGAAGCCTTCTCATTTTCACTTAGTAGTTCAGGAACACGAATACATTTTAAGACAAGAGTAAGCTCATAAAAGATAGAAAGGAAGGTAAGAAAAAGAAATTGCAACTTGTCATTTGGGGCTTCTTCAATGCAATGTGGCCAAAAGAATCACAGGTCCAACATAAGAAGTTATCTGGGTACATCAGACTCTAACTGTTGGCTAAGAGAGAGATGTAGGAGACGCAAAGATCAAGGTACAAAGTATGGAAGCAGAAACTGTAGAGTAATAACGAGTTTCAGGCTTGCATTTCAGCTTTTTTTGAGATTTCTTAAGTGGGGTAGATGAGAAGAAACATCACCTCTAACCAGGATATCTCCAAGTACTAGAATTAAAAAAAAAAAAACCAACAAAAACCCCAAAAAAAACCCACCTCTGGGAAAGAGAGATCCCATAGTGAAGATTGTCCAGACAATAAATTAAGTTTCAGCTCACTCAGGATGAAACATCCCAATCAAATATCTCAAAGTGATAAGTTACATCCTCTGGATCTTTGTAATTCCAGCACTTACACAAAAGTTTCTGCTGCTTTGAGCTCCCACTGCTAGCAAACTGCAGCATTAGAAATTTCAGCATATAGGCACACCTACTTGCACAAATGTTCTGTTTGCGTTTTTTAATTTAAAAAATATTTAATAAAAGAGGCCAAGCAGCATTATTACTTTGCAGTTATGGTAGGCAGGTCAGAATAGAATAGAATATTTCAGTTGGAAGGGACCTACAACAATCACCTAGTCCAACTGCCTGTGCAATTCAGGGCTGACCAAAAGTTAAAGCATGAAGTTCAACAAGGCCAAGTGCAAGGTCCTACACATGGGTCAGGGCAATCCCAAGCACAAATACAGGCTGGGCAATGACTGGATTGAGAGCAGCCCTGAGGAAGAGGGCTTGGGAGTGTTGGTTGACAAGAAGCTCAGTGTGACCCAGCAATGTGCATTTGCAACCCGGAAAGCTAAGCATGTGCTGGGCTGCATCAAAAGAAGCGTGGCTATCAGGTCAAGGGAGGTGATTCTCCCCCTCTGCTCCGCTCTGGTGAGACCCCACCTGGAGTACTGCATCCAGCTCTGGGGTCCCCAACATAAGACGGACATGGACCTGTTGGAGCGAGTCCAGAGGAGGGACGCGAAGATGATCCAAGGGCTGGAGCACCTCTCCTGTGGAGACAGGCTGAGAGAGTTGGGGTTGTTCAGCCTGGAGGAGAGAAGGCTCAGGGGAGACCTTCAAGCAGCCTTCCAGTACTTAAAGAGGGCCTACAAGAAAGCCAGAGAGGGACTTTTTACAAGGCCAGGTGGTGATAGGGCAAGGGGTAATCACTTTAAACTGAAAGAGGGCAGATTTAGATTAGATGTAAGGAAGTTCTTCACTGTGAGGGTGGTGAGGCACTGGACCAGGTTGCCCAGAGAGGTCGTGGATGCCCCATCCCTGCAGGTGTTCAAGGCCAGGTTGGATGGGGCTTTGAGCAACCTGGTTTAGTGGAAGGTGTCCCTGCCCATGGCAGGGGGGTTGGAACTAGATGATCTTTAAGGTCCCTTCCAACCCAACCCATTCTATAATTCTGTGTTATTAAGGGCATTTTCCAAATGCCTTTTAAACACTGACAGACATGAGGCATTGACCACCTCTCTAGGAAGCCTGTGCCACTGTTTGACCACTCTCAGTAAAGAAATGCTTCCAGATGTCAAGTGTGAACCTCCCCTGACGCAACTTTGAACCATTCCCAGGTGTCCTGTCCCTGCATCCCACAGAGAAGAGATCAGCACCTCCTTCTCTACTCCCCCTGCTCAGGAAGCTGCAGAGAGCAATGAGGTTGCCCCTCCCTCAGCCCCCTTTTCTCCAAACTAGGCAAACCCAGAGTTCTTAGTCACTTTTCATAGGGCATGCCTTCCAGCCCTGTCACCAGCTTTGTTGCCCTCCTCTGGATGCATCCAAGTACCTTCACACCCTTCCTAAATGGTGGGGCCCAGAACTGCACACAGTACTCAAGGTGACTGCTGCTCATGCTGTGTTTGATGCCCCCCAGGATGCCATTTGCCCTCTTGGTGCCAGGGCACACTGCTGAGTCCTATTGAGCCTGCTGCCGACCAGCACCCCCAGATCCCTTTCTGCAGGGCTGCTCTCCAGCCACTCATCTCCCAAATTACACTTGTGCCTGGCATTACTCTGTCCCAGGTGCAGAATCCGGCATTTGTGGTCATGCCATTGATGATTGCCCAATCCCTCTGCAAGGCCTCATGTCCCTTGAGAGAGTCAACAGCACCTCCCAGCTTAGTATCATCAAGCAATGGTGCATTCAACTCCTGCACCCAGATTGTTGATAAAAATATTGACCAGAAATGGCCCTAGAATTGAACCCTGAGGAACACCACTGGTGACTGGTCACCTGCAGAATACCTACCTGCGGAGAGCAGCCTGCTTTCTGGCCCCTTTTGTCCCTGATCCCCTTGTAACCTGTATGTCTGCCTGCCTAATGGTTCCCCCACTCCACTGCCATGTGTGGAGGCCTGTCACCAGCACTTCAGGCTTTGGTCCCTCCAGGAGGCAAGTGGGAAGATCAGACTCCAAACATGTATGCAGATTCCTATGGCTGTCCTCTCTGGGGAATGGGGCAGAAGAGTTTGCGAGTCTGCATGCAACTTCCAGTTGGAGGATGAGTACACTCAGCATGATGAACTGTTGGACATCTGTTCTACAGAGTGTCCAGGAGTGGAAGTTTAGTGAATAAGGAAGGAGGGACTGGGGGAATGGTGTAGAGTTTGTTACATATGAAGCATTAGTGGAGTGGAAGAGAAACAAAGGCATCCATGGAGAGGGTATGGACTTAAAACAGCACATATTTGCAGGGTTGATGAGCGTAAGGACCTGCCCAGAGGCGGCATCCTTGTGGGGGTTTAGCAAGTGCTTTGTGGTGTAAGATGAGCCTGTCTTATTTTGGCAGCTCGAAAACTGCAGCAGAAACGTACCCTTCTGTTGGAGGAAGAGGCAGAAGAGGATGAAATGGTAAAACAGGTGCCTGAGATGAGCGTGCAGTCCAGTGTCATCATTGAAGGAGTTGAGTACAAGATTGAGAGGCTAAATGGAAGGAGCATCCAGGCTCCAGCAACTCGGTAAGACAAGACTGGTAGCTCAGTACCACCTACATGTGTCAGAAGTGTCCCAGTATCAATAATTTTCAGGGAAGAGGGCTGGGCAGAATTTCTTCTTCAGCATAGAAGTGGGCAGGTTTTTCCAGCTCTTTCTTTTCAGAATAGCTGCTTCAGCTATGTATTTGGGTATGTAGAGATGTTGATTTTTAGAGGTAGCTAATTCAAGATAAGGCCTGATGCTGAATCTACGTTTGGGTTTTTTTTAGGGTTTTGTTTCCTGGTTCTCCTGGACTCGTCCTCCAGGTTGCCTTGATGTTGTTTTTCTAATTCTTGGGCATAGAAATGGGAAATGAGAAAAGGCTTCTCATAAGACTTTTGATAAAAATAAGGCTGCACTAGAATAAAGCTGAAGCTGCCCTTACCTGACTCTCTCTTCTGAGTCTTTGGTACAGACGTTCTTCTCTTCACAAACACTTCTATTGTCAGTCTTACAGAGGCTGAAAACACTTACCCTGTCACTTTGAATCTCATTTCTCTCCCTTGTTTCTGTCCAGTCTTTGTTGAGGAACTTCTCACATAATGAATGCACTGAGACCTTCCACCTCCTGTGCTGACAGGGCAACTCTAAGGAAGGATAGCAGCCAAATGCAAACCAGCTTCTTGGTTTCATGTGAAAGCCTACTTATCCCTTCTGTTTTCATATTGAAATGTAGGACAACAGTAAGGCTGGATCAATCCATCAGATGACTTTCAGTTGCTTATTATTTATGCTTGAACAAAGGCGAGGCAGTTGAATAGACTGAATTTGTGTTTCTTGAAATACTTTTTTTGTCATGCTAGAATAGAAACTGAAATTTCATCAAAATAAACTTGAGCCGTAAAAATAAGGGCTCAGAGTCATGATAAACTTTCTCACTGCCAACTGAGCCACAGTAACTGTGTGCGTGTTCTTAACCCGTGGAAAACGGGCTTGCATGACCTTCTTTCATTACAGATTAAACTGAGTGGTATCTGCATGTGCATCACTTAAGAGTGCAGATGGTAGCTACAGCTCAGCTGATCTGATCTTTGCTGATCTTTGCAGTAATTTGGTTATGAGCATAAAGCCTCAGTGTGTCAAGCAGTTGTGCATAGAGTGGCTACGTTGAGAATCACTGTTCTGAGATCACTCGGGATTTGTCCCTAGCCCAGATGTGCATTCACTTACACCCCAGGAGGGTCATCCTTTGTTAACATTCATGCATATCTGACATCAGCAAAGGAAAAAGCTGGAAGCAGCCAGGCTGCCCATCACGTAATGGTAGCTGGAAAGAGCCAGGCTAGAACTGTGCAAGAACTTGTCAGCAAACACAAAGCCTTACATTTGAAGAGTGTGTGTGTTAGTGGATGGTTGATCTCCAAATGAATAAAATGAGTTCTGATGTTAGAGAGTGTGAACATTTATGAAATCAACAAGGAAATGTTTGCAGCGATGGAGAAGCTGCTGTTGAGCAAAATCATTAAGGGTTGTGTCTTCAAATGGAACTATTTGTTGCTGTCCTGGTTTCAGCAAGGATAGAGTTAATTTTCTTTCTAGTAGCTGGTACAGCGTTACGTTTTGGATTTAGTATGAGAAGAATGTTGGTAACACACTGATGTTTTCAGTTGTTGCCAAGTAGTGTTTATATTAAGTCAAGGATTTTTCAGCTTCTCATGCCCAGCCAGCAAGAAGGCTGGAGGGGCACAAGAAGTTGGGAAGGGACACAGCCGGGACAGCTGACGCAAACTGGCCAAAGGGATATTCCACAGCAGGTGACATCATGCCCAGTGTATAAACTGGGGAGAGTTGGCTGGGGGAAGCGCATTGCTGCTCGGGGAACTAACTGGGCATCGGTCAGCGATGGTGAGCAATTGCATTATGCATCATTTTTGGTATATTCCAATTCTTTTATTATTACTGTCATTTTATTATTGTTATTATTATCATTATTATTTTTTTCCTTTCTTATTTCAACCCAGGAGTTTGTCATGGTTTAACCCCAGCCAGCAACTAAGCACCACGCAGACGCTCACTCACTCTGGGCCCCCCCCCAGTGGGATGGGGGAGAGAATCAGGAAAAAATATGTAAAACTCATGGGTTGAGATAAGAACAGTTTGATAGGACAGAAAGGAAGAAACTAATAGTGATAATAATAACAATAATAAAATTACAATAATAAGGATAATAAATGTTATTAATATTATCATTTTTAAAAAAGGATTGGAATATACAAGTGATGCACAATGCAACTGCCCACCACCCGCTGACTGATGCCCAGTTAGTTCCTGAGTGGCAATTCCTCCTAGCCCCACTCTCCCCAGTTTATATACTGGGCATGATGTTACACGGTACGGAATACCCCTTTGGCCAGTTTGGGTCAGCTGCCCTGGCTGTGTCCCCTCCCAACTTCTTGTGCCCCTCCAGCCTTCTTGCTGGCTGGGCATGAGAAGCTGAAAAATCCTTGACTTAATATAAATACTACTTAGCAACAACTGAAAACGTCAGTGTGTTACCAACATTCTTCTCATACTGAACCCAAAACATAGCACTATACCAGCTACTAGGAAGACAATTAACTCTATCCCAGCCAAAACCAGGACAGAGTTTTACCTTTTTCCTTCCGATTCTCTCCCCCATCCCACTGGGTGAGGGGAGAAGTGAGTGAGCGGCTGCGTGGTGCTTAGTTGCTGGCTGGGGTTAAACCACGACAGTTGCTTTCTGGGGCTTGGATCTGTTCCGAACCTTTCTTGGGTGTGCCAGCCTGTGGTACTGTTAGCTGATGTGCTTGTTTTGCTCTAGGCCCTCTGAGGTCAATGAGAACAGCAGCTCACAGAGGAATTCACTGGAAGAGGGAATCAAGCCTGAACAGAGAACCAACTCTATGTCTGGGTAAGTGGATCAGCAGTGTCCTTTGCCTAGGAGCTGCCAGATGATAGAGCAGGTGGCTCCTCCTTTTTGGCAGACGTAAGGTGTAAAAGGAAGGATTTAGCAGAGAAAGGGAAACTGTGATCAGAACCAACTTCTTAAGAGAAACCTCTATTATGTGTCCTTCCATCTCCCAAGGCGATGTCCTTGGATGTGGTACTGAAGAGTTGATTGGGGGTGTTGGTCATCACCTTTTATCTTGAAAACAGGCAGGTAAGAGTTGTGGTGGACCAGGCCAGCCTACCTCTCACTGTTCTTTCTCTGCCCAGGTTGAGTCCATTATATCTTGGAGCAGGCGATCCAGTGGCACCTGTACGGACAGCCAAAGCTGAACGGCGGCATCAGGAGCGATTGCGAATGCAGAGTCCTGAGCTTCTGAGTGGTCAAGAGAAGGAGCTTTCTCCAGCAGAACGACGTGCTCTGGAGGCAGAGAAACGAGCAATGTGGAGGGCAGCACGGTGAGACAGAAGAACCTTCACTGTTCTCTTTACTAGGCTAGTTCAGGAAAAGGGGACTTGCTGCATGTCTTTTGGATTACATGTTTTTAAAAACAGGGAATAAACAAGCGTTCCCAAGTCAGATGTTAGGGGAGATTATATAGTATCTGTTCAAACAGTGCAAAGCATCTGCTGCTTGGCTGAGCTCATCTGCTTCTGACAGCTACATGGGTGAGATGTCTCTTACATGTCAACAGTGCTTGCACAATCATGAAGACAGTGGAGTTTTATAAAAAACAAACAACTTTACATGATGATGAATGTATTCCTTCCCTCTCAGCCACACAGCTTCCCACCTTCTTTGTAACACATGAAAAAGATATTTATTGAAGCTGCAAGGTGACATATTCAAAATGAAAAATGGAAAGAGCATTTCACATATTCAGTGTTGCTAGACTGGAAAACTTGCTGAAGCCAAGAAATTAGCAAGGTGAGGTCCTTCTTATCCACACAAGCTGTTTCATCAGCTATGAAAGAGTGATTAAAAATTGTTTTGGAAGAAGGAGAACTTCCTAGCTCAGAAATTAAGACTTGAAGCTAGTCCAGGCATTTACCGTGTCATATAATTCCTTTCAAAAATTAGTCCAGCTGCTCCCATAACTAATTACAGTTTTCCCGTAATGTTCTTCTAGGAGGCATTCAAAGGACGATCTGAAACAGTCTCTTTTGGGATTTGAATGAGAGCTTTTAGAGCAACAGCGCTGCTAGCAACTCATCCTTGCCAGCCTGCTAGATAAGACGCTGGAAGGATTTACCATGAGTTGTGATACCACTTGGCAATTCCAGTGTTTGTGCTTAGACATGGATGATAATGGTGCTGTCGTCTTCCGGGGAGGCTCTGAGGATGAAGAAATATGTAGTGGAATCCTCAGTGAGAGCTGGCTAATTATCTAGGGCTTTGAGGGTACAAAGCCTCCCATTGTTACTTGATTATGCAAGAGATCTGCTTGTGGTTTATTCAGAGCTGGACTAATGTTCCTAGTACCAGGGCTTTTGCCCTTCAAGAAAAACTTTCTTGGTATGCTCCAACTCTTTGCCTTGGATGAGTCCTTTGCCTGGTCTTCTCAGCTGGAAATTTTTTTCTGAAGCATTGCCTTAGTTTCACTGCACTGACTTGTAATGTCAGAAAGCTGAACAGGTCACTGGAAAGCCTGTTTGTTATATGGAACCTTGGTTTGGAAGAGATTGATTTCTGTCATCTTGTAGCATGTTTGTTAGACCTTTGATGCTGGCCCTGCTTTGAGCAGCTTTTGGATCAGATGACCTCCAGAGGTCCCTTCCAACATGAATTACTCTGTGAGTCTATACTTAGTAATCTCTTCTTCCCCAGCTCCCCCCTCATGAGGATGCCTGCATACAGGCACAGTGGTGACCAGGATGTCAACAGAGTATGCTCTGGCAGGATTGTTTCCATCCTGTGCTGCTGTTTCGTGCTTCAAATACTGTGGGATTCTGTCTGCTGCTCTGATTCACTGAATGTTCTGCTATATTTGGCATCTTATGCCTGTTCTAGTTGATGCTGTTCCCATGGTTTCTGTGTCAGCTTTTCAGGTGGCATCATTTGCAAGTGGAAGTTCTGTATTTTCACATTAAGACAGTAACAACCCTTTTACAAAAATACAAGTGGAAAAGAATATGTTAACAATGCCTGCCAAAACAGACACCTTGCCCTTGTGTTATAGGGCTAGAAGCTCCCTAGGTTGTTGTAGAGCCAAATGTGTGCTTACAAAACCATCACTTGGAAGAGGCTGACTGGGACTGAGATGACCAGATCCAAATTCTTGCTCTGGCATATAATTCTTAATGACATTGGACAGATCACTGAGTCCCTCTGTGCTGTAGATGCATGGAGAGAGGACTGTAATAGCACTTCTCTGTCTCACAGGAAGGCTATGAGCGTGGAATACGTTAAAAACTGACTGTCAGTGTGATGCTGTGTAAGCACTACAGTGTTGTCAGGAGTAGACATCTTGCACAGAATTGCTGCTCAGTCTTCACATGTTAAAAAAAAAAAAAAGCTCCACTGCTGTATTTGATCCAACAAAACAGAAGTTGTCTGTCAGGCTTCTCCTCCTGAAAATCAACATCACTGTGCTTGGAGAGGTGGTAGGGATTGGTCTGTCATCTCTTCCCTATTAGATATGCAGGATTTTCTTTCCCTCATGCCGCCACTTCCCATGCATATTTCTTCATACAGCGGGGCAGGCTTTATGAGGTAATGTCAGCTCTGCTTCCTCCTAAGCTTAAGCATTAACATATCCAAGGAATGCTATAATAAAAGCTTTGTTTAAGATGGGTGTCGAGAGGAGAAACATGATATTGCCTGCACAAACCTTTGAAAGCAAAACCCTTACAAGGACATTGCTCACGTCACAGAATGTATGCCACTTGCCTCAGGACTCTGTTCTTCTGTGAACTTGTTGCTGTTGCCATCAGATAAAGAAATCTGAAAATGCTGGGGCGGAGTGGGGGCAGGATTTTTTTAGGTGACTACATGATTTGCTTCTGTAACATTACTGTACATCTGACTAAGTTTTGGGTTAGCTAGGATTTTGCTGAAATTGCTTAGGGCACAGTAAAAGTTCTACATTACGCTATAGAAGGGTTAGTGATTGTTGAGTACAGTGGTTTTGTCCACTATGGGCAGGAGACAGTTCCCTGCATTCCAAACCTTCAGTCTCTTCTCTTCTAAGCGTGTTTTGTTCATGGAAAATGAACTAGTGAAGGGAGAGCCTTTTCGAGGTAAGAATACTTGACAAGGAGAAGCAACTTCTTGCTTTTTAGTTATCAGATCCAATGTACTGTTTTTTAAGTTCTGCAGACCAGGTCCTCCACTCTGCTTCACTTCTGATACCAAGGTGTAGCTTTTTATTCAGTTCTTGGAGAAGTGCCTGGCTGATTCCTTGGGTAGGGTTAAGGCCATGCTTATTTTGGCATTGGCAGGAATCAGTCAGTCACCATAATGTGCTTCTTTTTGTAAGACAAGGATGGACTCTTCCCTGCTACTGCAGATCTCCCGTGATGACCTGGTCTTCTTAGGATCTCTCTTCTATAACTGCTAGAGCAGGCACAGTGACATGATGGCAGCCAGGGCTCAGGTCTTATTTCCAGAGGCCCCCAGGCAGCACTACATGTGCTGTGTGTGAGGGAGGACTGTATTGCCCTGCACGTGGTGCTGCAGCCTCACTAACCTGTATTTTCTTTAAGTGCATGCCACTGATTTTATTACTTTCTTTCTAATCTTCTATCTTCTGCTTCTTTCCAGTTCTCTGGTCTGTGTGCTGTCACTCGTGACCCCATCAGTTTGCACCTTCTTGGGCTTTCCTTTTTCTCCCTGTGTCATCAGTGCTCTGCCAGGACATGTGATGTGCCCCCCCCTTCCCCTGCCCACTGTCCCCCTACCCCCCCCAGCACACACCCCTGTGCTCTGTTGGGACAAACACACTGGGACCCATGCTACATAAGTGTTCTGGGCACACACAGCCGCCGGCATTTGTGCCGTAGGAAGAGTGTGATTAAGAAGGTACAGGCACATATCGAGGGGGGCAGGTGTCCAGCAAGTGCTATATGCATCTTGGCAGTTTTCCTACCATGCCACATGCTATTTTACAGATGCACTCACCTCTCCAATTGCATGTGTTCAGGGCCGGGTGGCAAACAGACCTTTGGTAATGTGCTTGTCCATTTTGCTTCCCCTTTTCTCGTGGTCAAAGAAAGGTGCATGCTAACAGGTGGTCAGATATATGTATGCAAAGGTACACCAAGAGACTTATCAAATGCGTGCACGCACACTCACTCACGCCCTGTATTCCCTCAGTCTGCTTCACACATACACACTTCTTTGTAACTACCTCCTAGGCCTTTTCCATTGGTCTGCTGGGTGTTTCTAGTCCTCTCCTCCTAGCCTATGAGGAGGGCACTCTCTAGATGCTGAGGCTCTGAAAGCTAATGCTTCTGGGCACATCATCCCAGATTGCCCTCTGAAGGTTCCTGCTTCTTTCTGCAACAGTTGGTGTTGGACAGGATCAGATATAGGAGCCTGTTTTAATCGAGGCTACCCCTATATCAGACCCACATTTCTCCTTGCCAGGGTATGTTCCTGTATCTGTTTCTTTCTTTCCCTGCGCTTGTCCGCTGCGATGTTCATCACCATCATCTCCTCTTCCTCTTCCTCCTCCTCTTCCTCCTCCTCCTCCTCCTCCTCAGATCCTCAGCTCTTGAAGACAGTATTAAACAGTACGAGCAGGATCTGGCCAGGAAGCTGTACCAGTCCCGACAGTGGGCACCTGCTCCTGGGGCCAGGCCAGCTCAGATGTCTAGTCCAATGCAGAGTCACGCCTCAAGAATCCCTGGGTCAGGAAGCCAATCCAGGTGTGCACAGCCCCCTCCCTGCCAGCTGCATGCTCAACAGCCCTGTCTGTATCCCTACATCCTAATGCAGTGCTCCCAGCTGTGGCCTGCTAGGGGTAGGGAGGCAATTTTAGTGGTTGCTGGTGTTCATTTCCCTGAGGTCCCACAGACTACCGGCAGTTGTTTCAATGAGAGTGAGGGGGGATGCTGGGTCTGTTTGATTGGGAGAAGGGAGCAGACATTTCTGAGGGCTGAGCCCACTTTTTCTTAGCTATTTCATAATCTCCTGATGGCTGAAGAGGGTTAAGATGCAACACACTGAGAGCACAGAGGAGAGTAAAGCCCTGAGAACTGATCCTATTTATTTGAGCCCCTGCAGTTCCTTTCCCAGCTTGGGTTGCTCTCCCATCGTATATGGTACCTCTGGAAAGGCCTGCAGCTTCTCAGTGCGTTGATGCTTAGCTCTAGGCTCTGTCTGTTCAACACATATGATGGCATGTGTGTTTCGGGATGACACCAAACCAAGCTGTTCTCTCCTGCTTTGAAAGTCTGTCTGCCTCAGGGAACCACGGGTGCTTAATTTTGCCTTTCTGCACTCAGCCTGTTGACTGTGGTCTAGCTGCTGGGCACAGAAGGTAGCATTATCTCTCGTCAAGAAGGCAATGTCTGATGTCTTTTTTCTCCCTCCCTCATTTCTGAGGCAGGATGAAATCGCTTGAACAGGATGCTCTTAAAGCCCAAATGGTTATTGCCAAGTCCAAGGAGGGGAAAAAACGCAGCACACTGGAGCAGCTGGCAGAGTCACCTTCACCTGTTCCTACCCCATCACCAACACCACTGGAAGGTACTGTATAGCTATCTCTGAGGAAAAAAGTTAATGCTTCTCTAGCTTAACTTGCTTGAAAGCAGACCTGTTGAAAGCAATTTCCTCCTTCAGCCTAGATTGGAAGGTCCTTTGGGGCATATGACATCTCTCAGCATAGGGAATGGGCCTGATCTATAGCAAATGTGAGAGAACATCTGAGGGATGGTTCCAGGGAACCAGAGCAAAAACAAAAACAGCATCATGACTTTTTAAAAAAACAGAAAAGAGGCATTTGTTCTGAGAAGGCAGTGTCTTTCCTGAGCAGAAAAAATGCTGCTAAATAGAAGGGGCAGATGCAGGGAAGTGTTGCATATAATACAGCCATTCACTAAATAGTGCTTTTCTGTCATCTTTTGCAGATTGCAGTCCCAGAAACGTCACTTCACCGGGAAGACTGGTATGACATACTTCTGCTTGCTTTTGTTATCTTGCCTATAATCCTGGGATTTCTTGGTTACTCAGCTTGGGTGTGGACTGTGCATCTGGGCCATGGGATCCCTACTTAAATACTTAAGTCAGGTCTGGCTGCATGGTATACAGAATAGTGAAGAGGGCACAGTGGATGGGACTCTACTGTGCCCATTGCTAGAGGCATCCCCCCTTTTTTGCCGCTATGATGTAACATCTGTTTTCTGTTTCCCTGTTTTATTATTTCATCCTTTTCTTGGTTCTTCATCTCTGTCTTCAGAAAGCCTTTCACTTCAGAGACTTTGGCCCCTTGTTTCCTCAACAGCATAAAACTGAGAACTTCAGCTGCAATCCTATTTTCCTTTTTCTGAGTACTGTATAAATGTAGCAGGACTTTGTTGCAGAGAACTGTCAAAATTAGTAAGACAGACAAACAGAAGAGTGGGAGCAGCTGCACAGAGAGAGGACCTGGTTTTGTCCAAGGTCACACAATACAGCCAACTCTGGATTGAAATCCTGACTGTGCTACAGCCATCAGGAATCTTGCCATGAATTTTCCCATGAAAATAGGTTTCCTACCTAACTTGGTGTGCGTGTGCATTTTAGTGGAGCACATCATGTTTTCTCTGCAACTTGGAACCTCTGTCCTGACACCAAAACAACTAAGAAGACAATGTCCCAGAGATGCCTCATTTTCAGAGGCTGTATTCAGGCAGTCTTGGCACTAACTGAGAATGATGCTCTGCTTCTGCTTTTATCTCTGCATAGGTTGCTTAGCTTGCTGCTGGTTTTCCATCCACTTCTCTCCCCTTACTCTCTCTTCTCTGTTTCTTCTCTTTTGCTGTCCCTTCTAGTCCATGTCTGAAAAGAAGTTTGACTACCGGGAATTTGCTGCTATTCCTTCTTCCAAACCTGTTTACGAAATCCAGGTATAAGCTGCATGCTGAACCATCTATTAGATTGGTTAGGGCTTGATTTGCTGGAAGTGCCTGCACATGAAGTGATGACCTTCAGAGTAGAGGGTGAATGACTTGAGGAAGTCTTCTTCCAAGGCCTTGTCTGTGTGGGAGGCAAAGACAACCAGCCATGCTGTATAACTGAGGGTTTATTGGAGACCTCAATCAAGTGGAATTGTGAAAAAGTTGGTCCAGATGGTTTTAAAATTAATGACAAAAGCTTTGCAAAGATAAAGCAGCTACATCTTCACCTTAATTGGTCCTGAAATATTTTGAAGTGAAAGATGAGAACTAAAAGGGAAGAAAAGCCTATAGAAATGATTGCCAACAAATTGCACACTGGAGCAAATGTTAACTTCAAACTGAAATGTATCCCGCATCCTGCCCAAGAAGCAGCTGTGGTGACAATTCTCACATGTTGTAACTGCTGTAGATGAACTGTGAAGTAATCATGTGGTAAAAGAACACCAAGTTTTGAGGGTGAGCGCCATGGCGAAGTTCTTCTCCTTCCTGAAATAACCTCATTTCATTTAAGCTGCTTTGTCATAGAATCAAAGAATGTTTGAGGTTGGAAGGGACCTCTGGGGGTCATCTTGTCTGACCCCCCTGCTCAAGCAGGGCCACCTAGAACCAGTTGCCCAGGAATGTGAACTGCCTTTCTCATATTGTCTGGATTAGTCATTAACTGATTGCATTTGTGACAGCTGATTTGAGCAGATACTGTATGTCTGTAATTTTTTTTTTTTTAGGTATTTTTTTTTACTTTTATAAAAGACAATGAAGCAGATACCTGCAGTTATACGTTTGTGCTGTGTACGGAGAGCTAGCAAGTACTGACATGTTGGGCTTTAACGTGCTGTCATGACACAAAGATCTCGGGTCCAAGCTGTAATCCCCAAGGCCAGGCTGACTTTAGCAGAGTTGCAGTTTGAGGATTCTCAGGCGGTTATACATGATTTGATGCATATTCTTGGCTGACTTCTTTCACTGGTGGTATTGCTCAGCTGTTGGTAGTCACTCATCTTTTTCTCTAAGAATCCCTTCCCTATTGGGGTGTGCAGCTGTCCAGATTCTGTACCAAGTGAGTTAGAGGGCTGGCCACTCAAGCTCCAGGGACAGCTCTGGACTACCCAAGTTTCCCCAAGCCTCTGCTGAGGCCACAGTGCAGCACTGGGTCTTCATGCAGCAGAGAAGGCGCCTCCAAAGGAGGCTACACCTCCAAATCATCAGGCAGTTCCTCTGGACCTCTCTCAGCAGTGCAATAATTAAGAGACTGTATTTCCTCCTGGCCATAGTCACAACTGTATCACTCACTTTGGATCAGTGCAATGCTGTTTGGCTGGGCTGTGTTTCTCAGCAATGCATGCCAAAGTCATCACAGTCTCCTGTGCTTTGCTCTCTACTCTTCATGAAGAGCATGATTTCTACCATACATTTGCTTTCTTTCTAAAGCACTAAATAGGCTGAGATCATCTCCCCCTCTTTCCTGCCTCCTCCAATTTCGCTGCTTCCACAAAATAGGCCAGATTATATGGAAATGTGGGTTTCTTGCACTCTCACAGCTTTGAAACTTCCCTAATGCTTTCCATGTAAGTGTATAGAGCTGCCATCCTTTATCCTACAACTAAAGAAAAATTAAGCTACTCCTCACTTGTGCTCTTGAGCTGACCAAGAAGACCCCTAAAAGATAGATTTGGATCAGTAGTGGCCAGAACTTTCAGATGGGTTGGGCATTATTAAACTTGCTGAATACTGAGCTCTTCTGAAACCCTATCCTTACATTTGTATAGCTCAGAGAAGCGTTGAGCTCAGTGTAAATATTCTGTACAAACCTAGAAAGAATAGTAGAAGTAACACATGCAGCCACTTTTGAAGTAAACAGAATACCTCAACAGAATACTTTGACCATTCTGTCCTTGAAGCACTATATACAGCTAGATCAAATTCTCTATTTCAGCAAAATAAGGAGGGCTTGGGACATCTATGCCTGTCCCCAGAGTAGTGCAGATTTTCAAGCCACCTCAAGTTCATGACCATGAACAAAGTTGTTTTCTCATGGTGTTGTCACTCTGGTCTGATGAGCTACAGACAGCTCCGGTTGTTGGAATGGTCTTCATTTTGTGAAGGCTTTACAATTAGGAGGAACTGGTGGAGTTTCATGATTATCACTTAGCCATTTCTCCAAAGCTGTCTTTGCCACCTTTTGGGATGTAACTGCTTCCTATCCCACATCAGTTCTCTACACATACCTGAATATAAAGGAGAAAGTTGATTTTGCCTAAGAAGCTAGGCCTGGGAACAGTGCAGATGCAGAATTAGGATCCAGGACTCTCAAGGAAACATAGCTCATGTCTTTGCTCTCCTCCCATGTTTCTACTTATTTTCTATAGTCTTTACGCTTTCTGCCTTTCATGTCACTTCCTATCCTCTCCTCCCTACACACACAAAGTAAAAGGAGGAGCGCTCTGATGGGCAGACACACACCTCATCCTGCAATTCAGGCAATGGGCTGCTTGACTTTAGCACAAACGATTAATGCTGTAATTGTGCATTCACTGAGGGTCATGCCCCAGCTGCTGCATGATCAGCGCCTTTGAGGGCAAAAGGTTCTCTGTAGTGTATTGGAAAGCTGGAGGTGGGGAATTATTACCTGGCACTAGTGTTACAGAGGTGGATGCTCATGTTTTCTGTTTTCTTCCAGTCACCTGATGCACCTGATGACCTCAGATACATAGATGACAGAAATAACTCAGGTAAGCTCATAGCCAAAAGGGTTGTCTTTGTACTACTTGCTTCCCACCACAGTTCTAGAGGGTTCCCCTTTGCCTGCTTGGGGAATCAACCCTGAGGACTTCAACTTCTTGCTGCTTGAAGCATTGTCCTATTTTGTCCTTTCTAGAATGAAATCTCCAAACTTGCCACGTTCAGTTTTGGGTAGGAATTTGCATTGTGCTTTAGTGATGGCTGATTTGCTGAGAATGGTGTGTAGCAAGCATGCCTAGTTTTCTTCTGGTTTTATGTTCTGGAGTAAAGAGTAGTAGTAGAATGTGGGTGGGAAGTTTTGGCCTCTGTCACTTGCTGTAAGTGGATAACATCCATTGTCCAGGGCCTGCTTTGTGCCCCTTTTGCTAGAGCAAAGAATCAGGCAGCTGCAGATAAATTCATCCTGGTTTAAGACTTGAGAGCATTTGGGTGCTTGAGTACCCAGGTGACTCTCCAAGTCTACTCTTGTGGATCTGTGTGCACAGTCACTTAACTACTTAACTAAAGAGTAATTAAAGCTTTGACTGCTGTATCTCTTCTGGCTGTCCTAGCTATGGTATGTCTTTCTGTCCCCAACTGTAATGGACAGACTATCTCCCACTTCATTCTAGGTGGCTGTAGTAATAGTGTGGAGCTCAGCAGGGCCTGCCTGCTCCTTAGTAGTACTTCTGTTTCCTTCAACAGTTGATGCTGGTTTTCTTCTAGCTGTTCTGCAGCTTCCCCCCCCCCTCCCCTTTATTTTACACGAGGAACAGTTTGTCTCTCAATTTTATCTTGGCAAATCTCTCTGAGTAAAGGCTGCACTCCAGACAGCTGATCCACGTATGGGTCATTTCCAGAAGGAGATTCTGCTGCAGAGATACTCAAGAAAAGCTTACTTTCCTGAGAACAACATCTGTTCTTCATCCCTTGGAGTAAACCTCTCAACCCTGGGTTATTCTCTTGAGGTAGTCCATTCAGTCAGTGTACATAACTAGGAGGTCACTGAAGGGTCGGGAAATAATCAAATGCTTAAGGGCTTCAGGCCTCACCATTGCCTGTCATTGGTCTCTTGGGCCCTCAAATAGAATAAAAGCCATAAAGAAAAGTGTATGGTGCTGTATCAAGAGTTTTTTAACCCAATCCTTAGTCTTTAAGTAATCCTTGTATCCCCTGTATGAGGCAGTGATGTGTGTGAGGCACCAAAAAAATACAGGTTTTCCAAAATCTTCAGCAGATGAAGATGCAACTAAGCTCTTTTGGCATGAGACAAAGCTCAAGGGTTTTTTTAGATTCCCCCTCCCCCCATCTCATTCTGTCAGGCAGTGTAGCATTTCAGCCAACATATAGATTTTTATTTTTTATGTAGATTTTGGCAAGTTATAACATCTGTATGAGGAATTTTAAAAATCATGCTTTTCTGCATCAGTTCCAGCCTCCTGCTAGGCCTGCTTATGTTTCTTTTCAGATATCCTTCTCAGAACACATAGAGTAAATATCTGGAAAGAAATACTTCTCTGGGAAAATACTTGAGAATTGGAGTGATTTTTACTTCATTTTTCTTTACAGTAAAATGAAAAGGAGGGGAAACCAGTCACCAAAGATCAAAGGAGTATATGCTGAACTAGTTCAAAACACTATGTGTGTGCATTCTTCTATTCCCCAACCCCTTTCCCCCCCCCCCCCCCCCCCCCCCCCCTCCTTCATTTGCAATCCTAGTTCTTCTTTGTGGGAATTGTTCCCACACCCCTCTGGACCTTTTTTATTTCATCTATGCCATTTTTAAGGCAGAGAAGGAGAACAGGGCTGCATGCAGTATTGCAAATGTAGGCGTATGATGAGTTTATGCAGTGGCAGATTTTGTATGTTCTCCCATCTTTTCCAATACCTAATCCTTGAAAGTGAAATGGTATTGCTGAGAAGTGTGCCAGTGTTTTCAGAAAGCTCCCCCTAATGACTACAGAATCATAATCTCATTTTAAGGATGTTGCATTTTATATGCAATTGGGATTATATTACTTTATTGAGCGTGAGCATCATCCAATAGTGTAAAAATAAACTTACTAAGTCAGCACGAGGTTCTGGCTAGTCCGATATTGTGTCTGATGCGAGCCACTAGGAATGCCAAGAAAAGAGCATAAAAGAAGAAAAGCATAAAGTGATTCCTTCCAGAATACTACTCTAGGCTACAACAATCTGTGTTTTAGCACTTTCTAAGCCAGAGGCCTTTAATTTTAGGTTTTTATTTCTTTCTTGAATCTATTCACATTTGCAGTAAATTTCACCTTCCGTGTCATTGCCTAGTCAACTTGGTAAAATCCTAATACCCTTTTTTGTAGTTGAGTTTCATTTCACTACCCTGAGATACAGCTTGGTATCATCAGCAGTTTCTCTCAAGACAGTCTTTATCACTTCTACTCCTTCTTATTAGTTACCAAATATTGACCCTAATATGGATAGCTGCTTTGTGCTGTGATAGCAGGTAATATCCTCCTGCACTTTTTCTGTGTTTTAACTACTTACCCACTACAGGATGTGCTGCCTTATCCCATGGCAGCTTGTTTTCATTAATAGCTTTGGCTGAGAACAATCAAAAGGTTTTTTAAAAGTTCAGTATGCTGTGTTGAGATGACTTAACTTGCATGTTTGATGGTTCCTTTGGCTAATTGTAGTCTAAGAGGGTCTAAATGGAATGACTTCCTTCTAAGCCACACTGATTTCCTTCCCCATCCTATCCCCCATCTGGATTTTTATCTGCATGTGCCTATGCCTTTCTTTTATACCTATTTGCCTTGTTTGGAAGTCAGTCATCTGCTTGCCAATCCCAGTATCCTTTCAAGATGTCAGATTTGTCACCTACATTAATTTGGTTCTGAGGCCTTTTCAAACAACAGGTTAATGCTATGGTTAATAGTTCAGGAAGGATTCTGAATTATAACGACTACTCATACTTCGGTACTGTAACAAGGGGAATATTGCATCTTGGAGTCTGGTTCTAGAGCAGAGGGTGGGCCACTAAGTACAGCTCAGCAGACTGTGCACCTTTGACCTGATAGATCTTCATAGATTTCTGTATTTGAGGTTCTCTGCTATGTTCAGAGACTTTAGAGAGGCTTCCGAGGAGCCAGTTTGCACTTGAAGGGAAAAATCTGTGGGTTTGTGGAACTTTTTTTTTTTTTTTTTTTTTTTTTTTTTTACACAAATATCTCACAGTAGTTGCTCAAGCCAAATTATCGCAAAGGGCAGATGTTCCAGGTGTATGTCAAAGCACAGCAGATAAGCTCTACTAGGTCCTTTCAGGAGGGTGAGGCGCCACTGTAACAGCAAGTGTACTTTAGGTGCAGAACACATCCTAAAAGGCCTGAGACCAAGTTAACTGAGAGTCTGCCCTGGCAGAGTATCTTTCCTGGTGAGTTCCTTTGGTGAGGGAGCCAAGTCACAGACTAAATTTACAGAAAGGACTTAGTCGTGTAACTTCAATGTTAAGCAAGGCCAAAATGCTTACCTCTCGTTAGCTACAGCATGCCATGCTGGTGGTCACACTGCTTCCTAGCGCGTACTACTCTATTGAAACAGAGATCACCTAAAAGTCCGGGGCAGGGGATTGCTGTAGATCACTAAGACTTCAGTGCCATCTCAAATTCAGCACCTGGGTATACCCTTGTGTCTATGTTAACTGTATCAGCTATATACTTAACCTAGCACTTTGTCTTTAAAACTACGTTTCTTGTCTACACAGTTCCCCAGGAGCAGGATGGGCAGCCAGAGGAAGAGGAAATGTTAGTAACACGTGATTCATCAACACCTACTTCATCAGCACTTGAAGAAATGGCCCTGTACAGCAGCAAACGCAAACTCCGACACAGCCGGCGCAGTTTGGAGGCTGCTGTCCCTACGTAGAAGATCTGGTGCACCTGGGCGATGGAATAGCCCAGCACAGGGCTTTTGATCTTCCTGTGCTCCAGGGACAGCACTGGACTGCCCACACTGCTGCCTCCTGGACTCTGGATGGGAACTGAGCACCCCAGGGAGCATTGTGGCCAACTAACTTCCTTTAAGGCTGTGAACCGCCCTCGTTTCTCACCCAATAATGCACTGGGGCACGTCCTAAACAAAATGGGACAAACACTAGACTTATTGATGGCAATTGAGAGGAGGTGTGGGTATGACAGTGGGCAGATGCAGCTTGTTAGCCTGTAAATATTGTGTGTGGGGGAAGGGTAGGACAGGGAGAACATATGAGTGTGAGAGTGTGTTGGGCTCCAGCTGTTATTTCCTCAACTTGGATTTGTTTAGTGGTTAATATGGGAGCTTCTACTCCGGTATGAATTAGAAGGAAGGTCCAGCCTGCCTTTGCTCCTATTTAATTTCCAGTCTTTTGCCAAAAAGCATCTCCTTCCACTCTCCTGCACTGTGTCACCTCACTTTCTTTTGGGAGTATGTGGAAATGGGTAGCTTGGAGGCAAAAAAAAGAAAAAGAAAAAAAAAAAAAGAAAAAAAAAAAAAGGATTTCAGTGAAGTGCCTCCCTCTGACACTGACACCTATGTGCTCAAGCAAAGACAACTGAATAAGCAGGAGCCTGTGCCAGCTCTGTGCCGCTTGCCTCTGGTGGTGAGCACAACAATCTATCCCATGTAGGGAACTGCTCCTGCTAGTATTTTGTGCTCTTCTGGGAGACAGGTACCTACCTAGATGTACACATAACTGTGTGTATCTCATGCGTGCAGTGTGAACCGCTGTACAAGCACACTGTACTGAGTGTCAGAGGAGGCCAGGTATCTGTCTTCTGTCAGCACCATGACTGAATTGGTGACCTGGGGCAGAAATGAGAAAGGAGCTGAGCAGCTGTAGCAAAAGTGTAGCAGTGTGCATGTGTGACAGCAATAGAGAGCAGAATAGTTGGGGATTAGGATACGGTGGCAGAGATAGGAGGTGTAAACAGCAGATAAGATAGTGCGTTAGGATTCAGGAAATGGGGAAGGGTAGGAAGTGGCGTTGCTGGGGTCAGATTAGGAGTAATGGGGTCTTACAGGTAGGAGGATACTAGTGGGTGAGGCCATGATGTTGCCCACTAGCAGTGAAATGAAACGTGACGTTACCGGGGTGCCCAGTTTGGGGCTTTCAAAGAGCACCTGCTAGGCAGGGAGCACAATGAAGAAGGATGGGTCTGGCCTATGCCTTGCAATAACTACACAATTCTACTTTCTGCCAACTTGTTGGCTTGAGGCCCCTCTCCATGTAGAACAAGGAAAATACATGCTTGCCCATGCAAGAGGAAAAAAAATGGAAAAGGAGCAGGGGTGTGATTCATGGTTTCCATGAGTGGAACAAGGGCTGTGAACAGATTCTGTATCAAGTGAGCTCTGCAGATGTGGAGGAGACAGATGCTGCCTATAGCTCTGAAATCACTCTGCTGCTGACTACTGAAATAAACCATCCCTTTTCTTTTTTTTTTCTCCTTTTTTTTTTTTTTTTTAAATGTCTCTAATAGGGAGAAAGGCATCTGAGCTTGGCAGTAATCTGATCTGTCTACCCTGATACATTGGTGCTCTCTGCTGAACCCCTCCAGCAGTAAGACCAGAGTTGGACCTTAAGCCTTTCAGTGACTCAAAGTGGCTTGGGAGCGACAGGCACTTCTGCTTGTATATTTGCTGAATGAAAGAACTGGATGCAGTTTCTTTTAGTTGAGAATCTCCCTTCATGCCAAAATCCAGTGGATCATTTTAACTGACTTCACATGGTTTAATTTTACAGAGCTTTGAAGGGGGAACTCTGATAATCTCAAACTGCAGCTATGGCTGCTTCCATCATCAGCAATTTGAGCTTTTCCTTTTTAAATCTAATTTTAGCATTTGCTTTTTAACAACAGCAATTTTGGAAACAATCCTGGATTGGTTTTGGT
The DNA here is from genome assembly GCF_929443795.1 of Astur gentilis. Classification (NCBI taxonomy): domain Eukaryota; kingdom Metazoa; phylum Chordata; class Aves; order Accipitriformes; family Accipitridae; genus Astur; species Astur gentilis. The sequence continues at coordinate 55,093,116 of NC_064881.1, forward strand.
GACTAACTTGTGATTCTTTTTTTCTTTCCCTTTGCGGTACCTGGTGCCAGGCTCTGGGTTCTCTCCCATTCTCTCCTGAGAGACTCTGAGGGAAAATTAGCGCATCAAGACTGTAACTAGTGAAATTTGTACAACCAAAGAAATCTATTTTGTGGTTCAAGGATAATAAAGTTTACTTTACATTTTAGAACCTTTAGTTAATGTGGTTTGCCCTGTGTGAAGTCTGCAATTTCTATATCAACACTTTGGTTCTTATCACCCTATAGTCTAGCAAACATACTAGTGATTTTCCTGCTTTTGGATGCAGAAATTAATGATCACCTAAATCAATGCCAGCTGCAGGAATATCAAGATGAACACGTGCTACTTGTGTAAATTTTGTAGAAAACTGGCATCTATGCTGAAAGCGGAGGAAGAGCAGATTCACTCTTGAGGGGCAGGGAGAGTAGAGGTTATGGCTCCAGAGAAGTTGTAGTGGTCGGGAAAGGAAATGGGGACAAACAGGTGAGATGATACATGTTTGATACAGTGGTTTAGTTATCACGTTCATTGCTAACGTCTATTTAAAAAACAACATCCTGCTTAATGGCATACAAAAGAGGGAGGTAAATTCAGAAATGAGAAAATGAGCCGTAATGTGCTGTGCAGTGCTACAGCCTTTAAGACAAGTACTGATGCTAGCTGCAGAGGGACTCTAATTCCATCCATACAAGGGGCTGATTAGGCACGAAATGTCCCCGTGTGCTGTGGTGCCTGTGCGCTTTGTGGTTGGGCTCTGTCAGTAAAGGCTGCCTGATGTGATGCTGTCGTCTGTGGCAGTGACGACTGGTTCCTTCTGCTGCTGCTGAGCTCTGCAGTGCCTGCTGCTCCGGCCCATTGCTTCACGGTGTGGGTGAGCTCATGGAGCACCAACCCTAAGGGTTTGGCTCCATTTGACCAGCTGCCAGGAGTGTGGGGGGGAGCGCGTGTGTGTCTGTGTGTGTGTGTGGATGATGGAACACCTGGACACGAGTCAGGAGGTGGCTCTTACAGGAGTAGCCTGGAAGTGATGCACAGCCTTGAGCCCTGCTCATCAGCTGATGTAATAAGAAACAGTGACACCAGCAAGATCTTTAAGCCTCTTGGCTTTCTTAGCCCTGCTTAAAAAAAACCAAATGCTATTTTGTTTACATGATTAAAGCTTTTAAAAACATAGTTTAAATATTAAAAAACTAACACATATTATGTAGCCCAAACAAGGTTTCCTTAGTCTGGATCAATGGACGGCCACCAAGACATGCCAGCACAGTGAAAGAAAAGCAGCCCCAGTGGGAAGAGGGCAGAATTCCTTTTTCTGGAGACAGTGTCATGCTAGACCGTGGCCTTATTCTCCATCCTTTGCAACTGTTGATTTGCAGGGACAGATGGAAAAAGGACCTTGGCATGTCACATGGTACCACGGGAACAGTCTTGTCTTAGTTCAGCTTGGAGAGTTCAAGAGTCTAAAGTGTAGACTTGCACAGACTCAATATATTGCACAGGTTTTCTCCTATAAAATGGAATTTTTAAAAGTCTTGTTTCAATGTAGCTTTTTTCTCCTCACTTAGACTGTAGTTTTCTTGGGCCACTTTTATTACTTTGTGCATATGTATCACCTAACACAACTGAGCCATGATTAAGACAAATGCAATAGTTATCACTTTAGAGGAAAGTAAACATCATCAGGGTCCTTGTAGGAATTGAATGCAGATCATTAGCATAATTTTTCTCAGACAAAAGCACATAGTAACATACATACCTCATAAAAATGCAAGCCTGAAAGCCTCACATAAGGTACCCATTCATTGCATATGCACTGGAGGGGGCAGAGGCAGGATGGGAAATCCACACCCATTATCTGCAATTGAGATTTCCCTGAAAGGTCCATGTTACAGGCCCCTTTTCCAGTTAGGGTATGGACAGGAGGTTAGAGATGATTGCTGTGATGAAAGGTGGCCCAGAAGTCTTAACAGCAAGCATATTCAGAAAAGTTTCCGAATTAGAAAATCTGTCCAGCTGCTTTGCTGCTTCTGTGACAAACCTGTTGATGAGAAGCAAGGGAGTAGGGCCTAATTCCAAATGCTCTACTACATGAAGGTCTAGAAAAGGTGTTCATGCAAGAGTGTCTGATTTACGATAGCTGCTCAAAGTATCCACAGGGCTAGCATGCAATTGCCTCTGGTAAGATGTTGCTATTGGAGTAAAGAGAGAAAGACAACCAAAAAATATTTTTCAGACCTTTATAGCTTCCCTGGGTTTTGAGGTGTGCTGGAAGGATGCTCTTACATCTTCATTAACTTAACTTAGGAAATTTATTTAGGGTGGATATTTTACTATAAATAGGAACAAAAAAATATTAGTTCAGTTTTAGAGGGACAATGCAAAGATCTTCAAGGCTGCACAAATACAGAATAGAGTACAACTGGTTAGGTAGAAGGTTTGCAAGAAATAATCTTGCAGCTAAATGCATTGTATAGCAACAGTGAATCGACATGCTACTGGGAGTGTGGAGGCAAAGTTAATGTCATGTTGGAACATAGCTCTAGGTGCAACTTGCAAGATATGAAGTAAAACCTGCTCTACATAACACTGATTTTTGAGCATTGTAGTTTTACTGGAGATTACCACATAGCTGACCACCATATCTGGTTAAAAGCAAATGAAAAGGAGCAAATGATATTGAAATATGGAAGACAGCAATGGGAAAGAACTACACCAAGCTAAATAAAAAAACACAGTAATGCATATAAAAAAGAATCTAAAAAGCAACTTGTTAATGTGGCACAAGTATGTAGACTGGGATGCTATCTGGTTTGTGACACTATCTGGTTAAGGGCATGTTTCAGCATGAAAGACTAGGACAAGAAGTAGGATAAGTAATAAACACCCAGATACGCAGAAGAAGGAGGAGGAGATTATGGTGATGATACTTGAGGAGCATTGTGGATTATGTACAACTTATCATGGACTCTTTAGGGGAAGGAGCTCCTATCTTTAGGATCTTTCACTGCTTCATCTATAATGTATGTCACTAATGTAATCTGTAAACATAGAGTCAACTAAAAATACAAGTAGCAGAGCTAAAACTACAGATTCATCTAGTCCTGCACGTTGTCTCCAGGTATGTAGCATTTCCATTATCCTATAGCTGGGACTGCCACTCCATCACTATAGTTTGGCTTGCATACCTCAGGGCCCTAGACAAAGCCACTTTACTGGCTTCAAGCTCCATGCTTTTTGAATACAGTGTGTTCTGGTGAATCGTCTCTTGACACCACAGGAAAGCTGCAGTTTCTCCAAAGGATAATAATCAGTGGCCAACTGCATGTGGATAAAAGCAGATACTGTCTGTCTAAAAAAAAATCAACTACCCACCTAAACGAGAAATAAAAGTGTCCCATAGCAAAGTCTGTGAAAGGACCCAAACAGCCTTCCTAACTAATGGAGATCTGGCATCACAAAGGTGCATCCCTTTCTGGTAAGAGCAAGTATATATATCCCCCTCTCTGCTATAAAGGGGCAATTCCTTATTTTCTGCAGTCAGACAACACCTGCCTTCACCCCAACCTCATTCTGCTGCTTTGAGTTTTCTTTTTAGCCAGCATGGTAACCAAAGCACAAACCAATTTTGCACCTTGTATGAAAACCACGCAAGTGTATAAGGCTATAATTAAAGTATTAGTTCAAATCAACTTATTTCACTTTGAACTGAAAGCAGTCTATAAATAAGTGTTCATGTAATTTAGTACCTGTATCTTATCTGAGATAGCACTAGCAAAACATCAGACTGTAATAACATACTCCTATAGGAAGGAGCCTCCAAAACAGCCTATAGATCTGTCATACATGAACATATATATTATCTCAAATTTCATATATGAACATATATCTTATCTCAAATTTCATACATACAAGAAATCAATAATAGAACAATTACTCTTATAAATGATTGATCTTTTTCCCCACGTCTTCTACTATGGTACACAAAAAGTCCTCCTTATTGGGATTGCTTGGAAGGTAGGCTGTCAGAGTTTGGGGTTGGGGTTGGGGTTTTTTTGGCCATCTCGGAGGTCTCTTCTCTATATTAGTAATATTGTTGCAACCTTTCGGCTTGCTGCAAGCTTGACGGGAGTGCTCACCATATACTGATACAATGACTTCAAACTCACTGTCCGCTCAAATGGCTTTTGTCTCCCAACACCTTCAGTAGCACATCATTATCTCCTGATTACATCTCTCTCTGCAGAAACTAGAATTCTGTATTCCATACAAAACAATAAAAAAAAGAGGCTAAATTATGAACCTTATTGCACTCCTGCTCTTTCAGCTGCCCCTCTCTCCACATCAGGAAGTGGCAGAAGGCACACAGTAATTTTAGTGCTGCCTTTTTTGGGCAGATGAATTCTGCAGGCAACACAGCCTGAAGAACTATGAACTATAACCCAATATGAGTATGAAATAGCATGCTAGCAGACAGAATTTTACAAATATAAATGCAAGATAATGCTCACCAAAGAAACAATTTAAGTTTTCACTGGGTTTATTCAGGAAAACTCAGACAAAAAAAGCAGAAGGAATCATTATACTCAATGAAAATATCTGTTAAAGTCTGGCATGGGTAGCTGTCACTGGTATTTACCATACCAAGCACTACACTTCAGTGACAGAATAGTTTTGGGAATACTATTTCTATGACATGTCATCCTGGTGAGATTTTTCTAAGGAAGTTAGGAAGTTGTTAATGTCAACAACAGGCCTGGAATGGGCACAGACATGGTGGTACCAGAATACCTGAGCCAGCCAGCCATCCCAAGTGTTCCATTGCTAGCCAAGTTATGCACTACCTACTCTCCCTTAGTCTTCCTGATTGCAAAAGCAGGTTTGACACACATTGTGGTCAGAAAAACAGGTTTGGTCTGTTGTCCTGCTCCAGGCTGCAGTGACCAGGCAGGGCTGCCTGATGGGTACCCCTGAATGGCCTTGATTACGTTATTTGCATATCTTATGATCATCTTTACCATTTCTTTACCATCCCTTTTTCTGCCTAGCCCTCCTTTTTTTCATTTTGGTGTCCTTCCAGAAAAAAAACCAGCCTTGAATTACTTCTTCTCCTTTGGTCTCAGTTTTGTTACATTCATCCCTAAATCTGGTACATCTGGTAAGGTTACCTACTTACCATATGTTTAAATCGTATTACTGATATGGTGACCTAAGGACTTTCAGCCTAGCAAGATTCTACTCCAGAAGGTCCCCAGTACTCCTGTTATCTGCAGCATTCCTCTGTTCCTCACATAATTTTCCCTTCACTGCCTGTGAAATCCAGCCTCCCCTCCAGCACTATTTGTAACTTTTGTCAGTTTCTCACATTGTTATCTGTTAGATCCAGCAATTTCTCACATCATGTCCAGTACTGTCTCATGTCCTGTTCAAGTTAGCTTAGTCTCTGGCCAGTGGCCTAGTCAGCTGTTTGCAGATCAAACAGTTCCCATCAGAGGCAGTTTAAATACTATCTTGTTTTCTTTTAGTTTATCGCACACCTATATGAGACAGGTGTTTGATTAATTGCTGCATTTTCTTCTAAGACACAGATATTTGTCTATATAATTTATCTCAGTTTGCAATGAAATTCTACTTCCAGGTCTATGTTAAAGTGTTTTTTTGTTTGGTTGGTTGTTTTTAAAGTAGAATGTGTCCTATGGTACTGTGACAATACGTACGTCAACTACAATGCAAAAAGGACTGTGGCTAAAATGTGAACTTGCTCGTAAACACAGAGTGCTTGAATTGCATATGCGTCTTCTAGGAGACTGGTCTATCTTTGCAGTATTATTTCACCATACAGCATCCCTGAAAATAGCACTTGCATCACAAAATAGTGATCAAGCCAAAAGATAATACTAATAAAAACCCCAAGAAAGTCAGTATCATGAGAAACAAATTCAGAAATAGTGTAAAGCCTGGTAAACTGTGCAATGGCAACAGTCCTTGGTCATGTTTAATGTGCAAGAATGTAACATAAGTTCAATATAACATAACAACAAATCATATTAAAAAACATAAGTGTAAAATCCAAATTATCTATCCCTGAAGATAATTGGCCACATATGGAACCCTTTGACTGAAAAATGCTCTCAGAGAGCACAAAAAACTGAATTCCATGCATTAAGTTCCAGTCCTACCTGGCAAAAAAAAAACCAATGAAAAATTATAAGTATCCATTTCAAGAATAAAGTGAATATTCAACAGTCAAGGCTTACCCATCAAGGATGCCTATGGAAATTAAAAAACAAAACCCAAATCTCTTTATAATGGAGTTTAGGAAGGAATGAGTAAGTGTTGATTGCAAGGCTGCAGATGCTTTTCCAAGCAGGTTAAAGAGGTATCAGAGGCTATGCTTTGCAACATGTTCAGAATGGAAGACACACAACTCAGAAACACATACCATCAAAAGCTTTTACTGCTCTAGAGAAGCAAGCTCCTGAATCTGAGGTCATTTAAAAAAACCACCCCATTTTAATATTATGTGGTAATTTATGTGGCAACTTCAAATGTAAACTCCTACTAGTTTACCACTCATGAAACCTGGGGGTGCTGAAACATTTAACCCTACTTATGTTACCTGGTCACCACTGTTCAGATAAGAAGGCATGAGAAACATCCATGAGTGGATGTTATAGAAGATTGGTTAGTGAATTGCTTTAGTCACCCAGATAATCTAGCACTTATCACCTGGCTGATTCTCAGCAAACAGCCAACCAGCTCCCCTCTGTGATCTGCCTCCAAACATTTAAGTTGTGCTACCTCAGTTTTAGAGCCACTCAAGAGTGCTAATTTCAAAATGTTTTATTTATGACAAACACGTTTGAAAGAAATGACAAATCAAACAATTAGTGTGTGTATTTTTGAAAAGTTGCAACTTGCCTTGAAAAACATTCTTGCTTCATGAGACTTACTAAGTAGCAAGACAATGAATAAGTCTTGGAAGGACTATACTCATGATTTTTAAAGGTTTGAGAAATAGAGGATGACATGGTTCAAATAGTAAATGTTGCAGAAAATGTTGAGTTTGATGAAAGAGACAGATATTCGAGAACTTAGAGAATGAAGAAGAGTTACCAGAAAATTAATTAGACCAATTTGCTAAAGAGCAGTAAATATAAAAATAGAAGACTGTAAAGTATCAGTAATGGAAACGGGGACAAAAGTATGTATGGGAGCAGTAGGAAGCTTGAAAACATACTCGGTTTCCATTCAAATAATTAGTTCCCAAATTTAAAGTTACAAACTTGCTTAAGAATACATCTGTCAGTTGTAAAGGGGAACTACTGCAGTAACATTTTAATAATAAGGGTTAAATGATCATGAATGGAAATATTCAGAAGGTTTTTCTCTCCTGTTTTGTAGGCATAGTAGTAATCTTTCCGCAGGACTTGAAAAATGTACATTAAAAAAAAATACGGCTCAGCGTGACCTCTACTGACAGAAAGATGAACTGCCACGTACAGTTCGATGGCTGGAATTCAGCAGAGACTGAGTTCAGGAAAGCTATAGAGCTTTTACCAGATCTAAAAATGGTACCTTGGCCAAGGCCGGCTCCAGCTGTCAAGATTTAGTTTAGCATAGACATATAGCTTGGACAGACTCACGGTTTAATCTAAACATTTTCAGATGAAAGGCTGATACTAGTTCAGAAAAGTTATACACAGCACATCATACAAAACTTCAATTACTAGAAAAAAAATTTCTTTAGGGAAGAATCCTCTTGTCATGAACACTTGAAAAAACCCACACCTGAGGAAAAGAATATGTAAATAGAAAGAGAGAAAGGTAATGGTGAATTGTTCAGAATAATTTATTTGATGCCTTAAAATGTATTAGGAAAAAAAATTACTGGATTAGTATCACACCAGATCAAAACAAAAATAAAACCTGCTTGAGAGAAGACATGGAAGATACCACAAAAATCTGTATACCCATGTAAAATGGTAAGTATTCCTAGCTAGCATTGTCAGGAGGCGGGAAACAAATAACTTATATAAATCAATAATGAAAATTTACAAATCAGCAGTCTTCTTCCCCCCCCCCCCCCAAAAAAAAGCTAAATCTAAAAAAAAAATCAGGAGCGGGAGGCTCTCTCGGCCTTTCCTCACGCGTGAGGTGCTCCAGTCCCGTTATTATCCCTGTGGCCCTTACCTGCACTCTCTCCAGCATGTCCCAGTCCTTCTCATCCTGAGGGGCCCAGAGCTGGCCGCAGCACTCCGGCCACGGCCTCACCAGTGCCGAGCTCACGTCCCTCCAACAGCCGGCAGCACTCCTCCTAAGGCAGCCAAGGGATCCACTGGCCTTCTTGGCAGCAAGGGCACGTTGCTGCCTTGTGTTCAACTGGGTGTCCACCATTAGCCCTGGGCCCTTGTCAGCACAGCAGCTTTCCGGCTGGTGGTTCTCCAGCACAAACTGCTGCAGGAGGCTATTCCTTCCCAGGCGCAGGACTTCACACCCCTCCTTGTTGAACTGCAAGAAGTTCCTGCTGGCCCATTTCTCCAGCCTGTGGAGGGCCCTCTGGATGGCAGCACGACCCTCTGGTGTATCAGCCGCTCCTCTCAGTTTGGTGTTGTAGCAGGTCATTAATGAAGCTGTTGAACAAGACTGGGCCCAGTATTGACCCCTGGGGTAGACTGCTAGTCGCTGGCTTCCAAGTGGACGTGGTTCCACTGATCACCACCCTCCAGGCCCAGACATTCAGCCAGTTTTCAACCTGCCTCACTCTACAGTCACCCAGCCTATACCTCATCAGCTTTGCTACAAGGATCTTACAGGAGATCGTGTCAAAGGCCCTAATGAAGTCCAGGTAGACAATAAAGTACAAATGTCCAAAGACAGTTAACTAAGTCATTGTATTCATTAAAGCAACTGGCTAAAGAAAAGTAAAAATGGAGGACAAGCATGCTAGGCCATATTAATAGAAGTAACGAAAGTCCAAGCATGATTCAGCTAAATATTTTGACACTGCAAATTGATCTCCGATCCACTGACTGTACATTGCTCTAGAGTATAGCAGGAGTCACCCCATCTCACATGGCGATACCCGAATTTGTGTGTCTTAAGCTGAAACCATTTACATATCTTACAGCCTCAAGAAAAAAAGGTATGTAAATTCAAAAAGGAAGGCAGAAGAGTACATCGCCCAAAGTCAGCAGACACTGTAACAGCAACAAATACTACCAATTACTGACGCAAGGCACATGGACAGTCCCAGGGCTTCCGTCAGAAGAAAATTCTTAAGCTTTATTAACAAAGTGGTCTCTCACTATTGCCACCATCAGTGGTAATCTAAATAGGTTAGATATACAAGCTCCTTTCATATTGTAGCCAAGTCTCTACCATTGAGATTTCTTAGACCAATGCTGTAATATAGCAGATGATCTACACTATTTTTTTAAAAAACTTAGTAACAAATCCCCTCCTTAGCACACACACTAGAGCAACAGTTCTGGATCTTAAAGACTCTCAGCTGCTTTATCCCCTTAATTTTTGCTTTATGAGCAATTCTTGCACTCCATGATAACCAGCTGAGAATGATTTATTCATTGGTATAGCAAAAGTGATTTTCAGAGCCCCGGCACAAAGCCAGCACAAACAAGTGTGGTCTGGCACAACTTTGCATTCTTTTTTTCACATTAACCATTTTTCCACTCTCTGAGAGGACAGGCAGAAGCAAGCAAACATGCCTGTGGCCGTTTCCCAGAGAAGAAACAACATTTACAAGAGTCAAAGTTATTTAATTTCACTTGTTTTGGAAGAAAAAAAAACAAAACAAAAAAAAAAGCACCAACAACCAACCACAAACAAGAGTTTTAGAAGGTTTTTAGTGGATACCGATATTCCCAGGGCACTAGCAAGGTAACCAATAGACTTTCCTACATAGATACTTGCCTATATTGGCTTCCTCATCTTAGCAACCCTCAAGTATTATGAATTCATCCACATAATAACCATGGGAAAGTAACAGCATCTCAGTAATTTTGCAGAAACTGAAATAAATGATGGGGTAATCGTTATCTGGCCAAAGCAGTCCAAGAACTACAGAACCTTCTTTTGGGAGAAATGGGACAGGAGAGGATGATATTCCCCTTTCCCTGCTCCTTCCAATACCTCTCAGAAAGAGACTGTACAAGAGAGTGTTCAGAGAAACAGGGGTTAGGAAATTGCAGCAGGCTCTCATAAAGATATGAGGAAGACAAAAAAACAGAGGTAAAAGTAATACTTTAAGGAACACTAATTTCATTCTTTCAGTCATATTTCTTCTAACACTTTGTTTAATTTTGTCTTAAACATGCCTCAACAAAGGATCAAATGAAGTGTCACGTTCTTCTAGCAAAGCCTCCAAGCCTTTGTCTGGGTTAGCTCCACTCTGATTTAGCAAATTTTTCTTTTTAACTTCCCAATGATGCTAAATCAGAAACCACAGCAATAAACAAAGAGAAACAGGATAGAAAGAGGTGGGGGCAGGGAGAACAGGAGATTTGCAACCCAACTTTGTGGAAAAAAGTTTCCTCTCTCTGCTAGATCTACACAGTCAAGCAGGCATTAAGTTTCGAATATACACATAAAGAATCTCAAGGACAAAGGTCTGAGTTCATTCATCTTAATTTAGGGTGGGAAGCTACAAGTATAGTAAATATTATTTCAAAGCTCCTTAAATGTTTCAAGTTACCTTTTCTATTAATTTGTCTAATAAATGGTAGGACCTCTACCTACAAACCTGTATCATTTCTAATATACAAATTCTAGTTATTATGAATCACATTACTCAATATAAATTAAATGAAAGAATAATTTTTTAAAAATCTATAAATAAGACTTTAAGGAAATCAGTTAGGTACTTTGTCTCTGAGTTCTTCAGTCTGGTTGACTTGAATATCAAAGAAGCTCTCCTTCAAAACAGAAATGCTAAAACTACCACAAATCTGTACCCCAATCAAACAAGAAAAATGTACAAAGTTAATTTTGAAATGTAACTGTATGAATATTTCTCAGGAGAGCTATTGGGAAATAGCAGAATTTACAAGAAATTAAAAAGAAACTGCTCAAATCAAGCTATGCATATAGAAGATCAAAAAGAGCAAACACAAAGCGAAAACTTACCCCCAAATCAAACTTGCTATACATTGCAAAGTGTAACTCAAGAAATAAGCTCCTTGCCTCAGCTTTTCAAAAGGTAGGGGAAAAAAAAGACAAGCCAGCTAATGGGAATGAATAATAGGAAATGGAATTACCTTGCTGGATGTATAGAAAAATTCAAGAATCCTAGTATCCCCAATAAGCTTCTGCATAATTTTATCACAGAATTTGGAAGGGATGGGACACTAAATCGCAAATCCAAATATAAAAAATATTTTAAGAAACCTTTCCAGTGTAGTGTTACAACATAGGTTATTTTAAAATGCTTGGTCACCCCTAGTCCTCTTCCGATTATCATGGGGTTTTTTCCCCTTACAGTCCTGGAATTTTATCATAGTACCTCTTGAGTGGCACAATAATCACTTGACCCTGGCCTCTGTTTAATTCATATGGCACCATTCCCACACTCTGGAAAACTCCCCTCTTCCCCTGAGCAGTTTCCTGCTTTTCCTTCAGGCAACCCAATAAATTCCTTCCTCCGCTTCATCATGTGGTTATCACCCTTCAATATCTTGCTGCACTGTGCTACTCAATACCAGTCCCTATTAGTTCCAAGAAAGAAACAGGCACTAGGCTGAGCACCAAGCAGCCTGGCTTATATTACCAGTTTTCACCGTATTCCTTTGTGATTATCTCATTGTCTCTTTATCCAACAATTTTATCTGAAGCACTCACTGCAATATTTAATTACTGCAGAGCACTGATCTCATTTTACTCTTTTATTTCACCTTGCATACAAAGTTCAGTTAAAGTGAAGGAAAAGAAAGTACAGAAACTGAGAGAAGGGCTCATCCCCTGCCTTTCCTCCTCTACCTGTAAGACGCCCAATGCTTCATTTGCCAGTTAGTTAAACAATCAGTTTTTCTTCTTGACTGTTATTGCTTTCAGGAGGGATGCTAAACAAGGCCACCTGATCTGGTTTATATAAAGAAAACAACTGTAGTGCAGAAAACCACAGAAAAACGGCTGATGGAGCACTACCAAAGTAGGAACACAGTTGCTAAAATTCCATACTAGCTTCTGTATCTGTTCTTCTTTCATTTAAATTTATAATATCCCTTTTTATTCTCCATCACATGCTGAATTTTCTGTGCTAGAAAAAAATTAAATAGAGCTTCTATTCAAAATACAATGCATCTTTTAGAAGTTTTCCTGAGCAACAATTTAGCAGCCTGCTGACACAACCAGAAATGTCACAGTTTTCAGAGACATGACTGTCTCCAAACTGAAAATGTATAAAAGCCTAGAATTCTAAAAGTATTTGAGGATTTGTATCCTATGCTTGATGCGTTCTGCCCCTCACATTATAGTCTAAGTCATACTTCTCTTTCCACAGAATCCAGTCAAAGTCTGTGAAACTGTGAAAACATGGTATTGCACTCCGTATTTCACTTCCCCTTGTTAACTGTATTTGGGACCAAATGACCTGCAAGCTTTTGCGTTCACCAGATATTACACCACCAGATGCCTCAAGCAGAGAACAAGACCCATGTGTTGTCAACAGAAGAGAATTAATTAGGTGAAACACATTCATAGAATCCTAGGGAGAAAGCCATACTCCAGCCTAGACAGGAAAATAAAAGGCTACCAAGGTCCCCACTCTAAGGAAAACTCCTTTCAAGTCCCAAATCTAGTGATCAGTTTAAGAGTGAGCATTTTACTAGAATGTACTATCCAAGCCTCTGAGAACATGGCTTCCCTACAGCATTTCAGAGGTGTACGTTCATATATGACCTATCTTTGAGGTATGGAAATGCAAAAGCAAAACAACCCAAGGCACGACCTATCTCATCGTGCAAGGAAAAAATGGTCTGAAAGACTTCCAGCAGTTTAAGTAACTTAAATACATCAGGTAAGAATCCATAGCTTTAATTTACCTGGTACACCACCTGAGCAAAGAGACAAAAAAAAAAAAAGCCCCTTCCCACTGTAAGTGGGAGCTTGAGCATAGAGCCAGAAAGAAAGATCAGGGGACAAGAGGTCACAGTACAGACTGCTGAGTCATGTGAAAAAAGATAGCATACATATTTAATCACATTCATACATTTTTAAGAAGTTGCAACGTATTTGCATTATTAGCATTGTCTTATCATATTAACTGAACATCATTTTATTTTCTCTAAGCAGTCTTCAGCTCAGAAGAGAAGGTCACCTGCTCTGTTATTCTGGCAGTACAGTGTTCCTATATTCCCCTCCCAAAGGAATGTGGCCTAATAGTACATTAAAACAGAGCCTGCCATTTTACACCAGCCACACAGCTAATCATCTCTAGTAGTTTGGGTTTTGCTTCCCTTTATTCATAGGACTTTAAGAATGGAATAGAGTCATTTGGAGTGCTTTTACTTCAACCTTCTTGGAGATGGAGGAATAGTTAAAGTAAGGGCCTATAACTAAGGAATCTTGTGTTCAAGTTTCTGCTCCATTACAGATTTACTGGGCAAAACTTCAGACAAATCATTTCTTTTCATTAGCAAGTCTTCTAAAAGACATGGAAAAATTCCCCTTTTTTTAGTAAGATGTTCTGGGAGAATTCTATTCTATTACGAAGTACTCAGCTATGCTGCTAATATTGCCCTACTAAATCCACTGACAATCCTTTTGCCTATGGAATCATTGACAATACCTGTTTTTTCACAGGAAAGCTGAAAAGTCTGTTTTGTATGTCTTACTAATACACACATTAATGTTTTCAAGTACTTTCTTTGCAATTACCTCACTGAATAGTACAAAAGGATTGAGTACTTCCATGATATTCAGTACATCTTAGTTCTCTTTTCCCTAATAAGCACAAATTACTACTAATTCTTTTTAGCTTCTGCTGTTACTTGTCAGCACCAATACCCTTGTGACATTTGTTCCAATGAATTTTAAAACATTTTTCATTGTTCCTGGTGATAACCAACATTGGCATTCAGAACACAAATCTCCAAGACAGCTAAAAAATTGCACCACTTGCACATACATATTCTTTCTCTTTAGGAAAAAAAAAAAAGGAAACAACTGGTGCCTACTGCCAAAGCTAAAATGACTGGCTACTGACCTTATCTGCTGTAGCACCATTCCTGAAGAAAGAAAATCTGTTCTCCAACTTACTCCCAAAGCAGGCCTACATGTAGGAGCAAGTCATTGAAAAACATTCTCTACCAATACATCTTCCAGCTATCCCACCTCAGCACCATCTATTTTAGTGATTTTTTCAGCTGGGTTGGGGTTTTTTTCCAGATTTTTTTTTTTTCATTATTAAAGCTAGTTTTCAGCTTTATGAGTAGCAGCTTTTCTGATGCTTTCCTGACACTCATTTTCCTGAAAGTAAATACAGGTCAACAGCTTTATTACTCTTTTCCTTGTAAGCCACGTGTAACACCTTCCTTAAAGACTTCATGGTCCAATGGCACAGCTCTGCAAATGTGTGCAGTCACAGTGAGGACAGTAACTATATTCATGTACGCTTCTCAATAAGGCCTTAAATGAGCACTTCAAGAAAGACTACATTATCCAGAGGTAAGACTGAGAACAAAAATTAGAGACAAATCTAAAGGAACATCGCAAAAAGGAAGGAAGCATAGGTAAAATGTCACAACCTTAATTCAGAACTTAAAATCAGGTACTAATCTGCATAGGGGCACACACTAAGGGGTTTAATTTAAGAGCGCAGGAACAGGCAATTCCAAAGTGTCGGAAGTCAAGCAAGTGGGGCAGAAGGCCGGCCTGGCTGAGCAGGGATCTTCTTCCAGAACTCGGGCAGAAAAGGAAAGCGTATGAACATTGGAAGCAAGGATGGGTGACACAGGTGGACTACAGAGATGCTGTTTGCCACTGCAGGGAGAAAATCTGTGCGGCCAAAGCTTGACTAGAATTCAAGGTGGCAAGTACTGGAAAGGACAAGAAAAAGGTTTTTTAAAATACATTAACAGCAAAAGGAGGATCAGAGGTAACATTGGTCTGTTACTTGATGAGGTCGGTCACCTCACAAATAGGGATGTAGACAAAGCAGAGATGTTCAATGGCTTCTTCGCCTCCGTCTTCAACACTGACGATGGGCCCTGGGACCCCTGGAGCCTCGTGTTGGAAGACAGTGACTGGAGGAACGATAAACTCCCAGCCGACCCTGAACTTGTTTGCAACTTGCTGCTCCAGCTGCACATCCACATCTATGGGGCCCAATGGGATTCCTCCCAAGGTACTGCAAGAGCAGGCTGATGTTATCGTGGGACCCTGCTCCATTATTTTTCAAAAGTCTTGGGAGTCTGAAGAGAAAATTGTCCCAATTTTCACAAAGGGTAAGAAGGAAGACCCCAGTAATTACAAGCCTGTGAGTCTCACTTCAGTGCCTGGTAAAATTATGGAGGTGGTTATTCTGGGATTTATTGAAAAACACTGGAGAAGCAACGCAGTCATAGCCAACATGGGTTCATGAGGGGAATGTTCTGTTTAACTAACTTAATTTCCTTTCATGACAAGGTCACCCATCTAGTTGACCAAGGCAAGCCATTAGATGTGGGGTTTTTTGGATTTTAGCAAAGCTTTTTATATTGGTTCTCACAGCATCCTTCTGGACAACATGTCCCGCATACAGCTAGATAAGTCCGTAATATGTTGGGTGAGCAATTGGCTGATGGGTTGGTCTCAAAGAGTTACAGTAAATGGGGTTACATCAGGCTGGCAGCCAGTCACCAGTGCGGTTCCCCAGGGCTCAATTTTAGGGCCAGTGCTCTTTAATGTCTTTATGATTTGGATGGAGGAATCAAATGTACATTAAAGGTTTGCCAATGATAACTAAATTAGGAGGAGCTGTGGACTCCCTCAAGGGTGGAGAAGCCTTATGAAGATATCTGGATAGACTAGAGAGCTAGGCAATCACCAGCCATATGTAATTTAACAAGAGCAAGCGCCAGATTCTGCACCTGGGACTGGGTAATCCTGGTTATGCATAGAAACTGGGGGACAAGAGGCTGGAGAGCAGCCCCGCGGAAAGAGATCTGAGGATGTGGGTTGATGGCAAGGTGACTGTGAGTCAACCATGTGCCTTGACAGCCAGAAGGGCCATGTCCTGGGGTGCATCAAGCACAGCATCGCTAGCTGGTCAAGGGAGGTGCTTGTCCCACTCTAGACTGCACTGGTGTGGCACCACCTCGAGCACTGTGCGCAGTTTTGGGCACCTCAATATAAGAAGGACATCAAACTGCTGGACTGTGTCCAGAGGAGGGTGACCAAGATGATGAAAGGCCTCAAGGGCAAGACTTACCAGGGGCAGCTGTCACTTGGCTCGTTTTTGAGACGCTTGAGGGGGGACCTCATCGCAGCCTACACCTCCCTCAAGGGGGGGCAGCGGAGGGGGAGGTGCTCATCTCCTCCTCTCCCTGATGACCAGTGATAGGACACGAGGGAATGGCATGAAGCCACGTCGGGGGAAGTTCAAATCGGACAGCAGGTAAAGGTTCTTCACCGAGAGGGTGGTCGGCCACTGAACAGACTCCCAGGGAAGTGGTCACTGCACCAAGCCTGCCAGAGTTCGAGGAGTGTCTGGATGATGCTCTTAGTCGTATGGATTAGTTTTAGGTAGTCCTGCGAGGAGCAGGGAGTTGGACTTGATGATCCTGAATGGATCCCTTCCAACTCGACACGTTCTATGATTCTGTGAACTGACTGCCCTCTGATACAGTGAGCACCGTACTGCTGATTCAGCTTTTTCAAAAGATCCCAGAGTCCTTGGCTGCAGAAGGGCACGAAGCTATTCGTATGCCGACGCCATCAAGTCTTCGCATGGAGGCTCAAGCTGCCCGCACGCAGCATCCCACCTCTCACCGCTAACGCCGAACGGGGAGGGAGGGCGGGCAGGGGCACAGGGCGGCTTCGTGTCCGCCGCCCGGCCGGGCACCGCCGTTGCGTCGCGGGTCATCGGCTCCGCGCCACGAACCCGCTCCCGGCCGCCACAGCCAGGCTGGGACACGCGGGCCGCGGACTCGAGAGCGGGCAGCAGACGCCGGAGCCGGACCCTGACCGGCCCCAGCGGCGAGGATCGGGTCAGGTCGGAGCCGCCCCGCTACGCAACCACAGCCCAGAGGCGCCCGCCGCGCTTACGGGGAACGGGTAGCGGCTACCGGCTGCGGCGCGACGCCGTCAGGTGACGCCGTCAGGTGACGCGACAGGGCCGCCCCGCCCGCCGCGTCCCCGCGTCCTCGGCCGGGGTCCCCGGGAGCGAGCGGGCTCCGGCTGCGCTCCGCTCCCCTCCGCTCCACTGCCCGCCCCGCCTGCGGGGCCGGAGGTCCTCGCCGCGCAGGGGCAGCGTTTGCTTTCAGCGAGGTTGGACTTGGTGCTGGCAGTTCCGAAGGGAGCAGAACCGAGGCGGGGGGGGGGGGGGGGAAGGGCTGCGAGCGCGGCACGTTCGAGCTCAGCCGCCGAGTCCCGGTAGCGTCGGCGTGTCGGAACAAAAGCGTTTCAGTCAGCCTCAGTGCAGGTTACGTCTCTCTGAAGGACAAAGGCACATCTGCAATAAAGGTACAGTATTCCTCGAAGCTTACAGGAAAATCTGGGGGGAGTGTTCACAGGAAAAAGGGAGCTTGAGTTAATAAGCTCGCGGGGTGGAGAACCGGGTGTTGGTACGCACCGAGACTCCTAGAAATAGGTCTGCAACAGACCCGATGAGATACACAGTTGGAAACTGGACGAAAAGGTGCAGTTCTTGAACTACAGAAACTATTTACCTGCGGTTTCGCTGACTTCTCAGTTATTTAATTACTTTAAACCAACATTCTTTTAAAATGGGCATCCACTGCTAAGTGATGCTGTTTCTCTCATCTTTTCAGGGAGGACAGAAGAGACAGTACATCTCCTGCCTTTAAAATCTGTTCGTCTTCTCTACGTGCTACAATATTGGTTTGTATAAATAAACTCTAGATTAGAAACTAAAATGCAATTTTTGTAACTGAAGATACAGAGACTCTGCCAAATGGAGTGATGAGCTCTGGGCAGCAGAGATCTGTTCCTCCTGCCTTTTTCGTGTGGGGAGAGAGACTTTTAACTGGCCAGGTGAAGCAGATATGTGTTTTCTCTTAATCAGATCATACTGGATGTTCAGCCATACTGAACTTGAATGCCTCCTTGTCTGCACTTGGGATTTACCAGTCTAGTCACGGGTTAAGGCCAAGTTATCTGATCATAGGAACCTTCATTCCTTAGGTCACCTCCTGCATTTCTCCCCAGAAGGAAAGGATGGCAGTAGTAGCTGAATACTCAGGTAAGGGAAAAAAAAACCCCAAACACCACAATAAAAAAACACCCATGCTGGTACCCAAAAAGTGCTGCTATACAAAAGATACTGACAATAGCGATTTTTCCGCTTTTATTCCCCATCTAGCCCATTAATTTAAGGCAGTTTTCATAAAAAAAACCCCAAACAACCAATTTATAAGCATAATAATGAAACTAGAGAAGACTACATTCATGTTCCCACTCCCATAATTCCGTTCAGATGTCGGTCCTGCTCGTTATAATATATTTTGGACTTCTGCACAGTCACACTTGAGGGGGAAAAAAGTTCTTTACAATAAAAAATTACTATGAAGAAGTGGGTGGGGAATGAAACAGGCAAGCTTCTGAAGAGACTTCTTCAATATCTGTCAGCAAAGCAAGGTTGAGAAATCAAAGAATTGGAGACTTAGGAATTCTTCAGTGATACACAGAGCATGCGTTCACTGCAGGATAAATAATTTCAATGCTGAGTGCCAGTTAGTACCTGTCACTTCTTGATACTAAGTTGGAATAAAAACAGGAATATCTTGTTAAACAACTTCAGACGAGATAGATAGAAGGGAGAAAGCGAAGCTGCACTTCACCCAGAGGTTCTAATATATACAAATAAAGTGTCCGGAACAGATCAAAACTGGAAGTGGCAGGCATGATTAGTCACAGATATTAAGTCAAAAGGAGCATTCACCATCTTCTGTTCCATCATAACAGAGTCCAGGGGATCTGCAACGCTAACGTAAGTGACTCAAAGAACAAGATGAGTTACTGTTCTCCAGGTCTCAAGTCACCTTAGCTTGTCTCTGTTTATAGTGTCTTTGAGGCAGATATTGTATCTGTTCCTTCTATACTGTCGGTGATCACAGAGGGCCCACTGCTCTTTCATGGATGGACAGCCAAGGGGCCAAGTGTGATTGTATGGTCTGACCAGCCGGGATCGGGGTGTCACCAGCCAGGGCTCCATCCCACAATGCCTGGGCAACTGGAACAGGGCAGGCCCAGTGATGATGGCAGACAGGGTCAGCTGAGAGTCCAGACCACCAGACAAGCTTGCGGTGACAGGGCAGGTCTGAGGGCAAACTGGGAAGTCAATCCACTGGTCAGGATCAGGTCCAGTGATGGTGACCAGGGTCAGACACAGCTGATACCCAGGCAGGTCCATAACAACAAGGGAAGTGTGAGATCAAGCTGGGTAGTCAGCCATGGGTTGGGGCCCAGATCTGTGGGGGCCATACCCAGGCACAGGCATGGCTGTTGCTGGTCTGGACACCGGTACTCCTATGACGTAGCTCAAACAGGAGAGATGGTCCAGGTTCAAGCTGGAAGGGAGATCCTGAGCCCATGGGCAGAAGATATGGGTAAAGGCCATCGGAGAGACGGGTGGGGGCCATTAAGGCCTACCTGTACACTCAGGACCCTGATGGTTACACTGGATGTTCATGTTTAGTCCTCTCTCTTCCTGTGTTTCTTCTCTGGATATTGCATGAAAATGTCCCTCCCATCTGAGAACTATCCCATTGTCACTGCCCTCCATTTATAAAATGATGAGATGTGTAAGGTTCAGATTCTAACTCAGATATGGACATGGTTAAGTAGTTTTAGGGAAATGAAAAAGATAGGAATGAAGGCAGCCAAGCATGATGCAACATGTAGAGCGGGACTGTCCTAGTTTTGGCTGGGATAGAGTTAATCTTCTTTCTAGTAGCTGGTATAGTGTTAAGTTTTGGATTTAGTATGAGAATAAGGTTGATGTTTTTAGTTGTTGCTGTGTAATGTTTATACTAAGTCAAGGATTTTTCAGCTTCTCATGCCCAGCCAGCAAGAAGGCTGGAGAGGCACAAGAAGTTGGGAGGGGACACAGCCAGGGTAGCTGACCCAAACTGGCCAAAGGGGTATTCCTTACCATGTGATGTCATGCCCAGTATATAAACTGGGGGAGCGGGGCTCATGGGGGCAGATTGCTGCTCGGGGACTAACTGGGCATCAGTCAGCAAGTGGTGAGCAGTTGCACTGTGTGTCACGTGTTTCATATATTCCAATTCTTTTATTATTATTATCATCATTTTATTACTATTATTATGATTATTTTCTTCCTTTCTTTCTTATTAAACTGCCTTTTTCTCAACCCACAAGTTTTCCTTTTTTTCGATTCTTTCCCCATCCCACTGGGTGGGGGGGGAGTGAGCAAGTGGCTGCGTGGTGCTTGCTTGCTGGGGTTAAACCATGACAGGGATTGCACACCATCTAGAAATACAAACTAATGAATGCACTTTGTTCAGGGCAAAACACAAGTCCTTTCTGCAGGTTACCTTTAGCCAGTATTTTGGAAAACTAAGACTTATCTTCTCGGCTAGTCCAAAATAAGAAAACTGTAGGGCCTATTCCATCCTACCCTCTAAAACACTGACAATCTCCACACTTTCCTTCTCTCCAGTTTCTCCTCTAGGTAAAACTGTTAATTCCCCACAGCTAGAAACATCATACTAGCCAGCATATTGCTGTAGAAGACCAGTGGCAACTGTCTTTTCTAAAGAACAAACACTAACCTCTCAGCTGCTCTGAGCAATGGCACAGATGATCCCTTCAAACAAGAATAAAGACCATTCAATTACAAAGAAAAAGAGAAGTGAAATGATTGATAAATTAATGACAACAGTGCTATGAATAAAACTAATGCCTTTCCAGTTTCTACTTCCCTCCTAATTTGCTAACAACAGTTTTCAGTCAGGACAGGCAGTGGTCAAAATGAAAAGAGAACTGCTATGTTCCCTGAAGCTTGAGAGGCATACTAAGGGAGAGAGGACATGGTACAAGACAAGCTCCTTTCAGGCCAGATTTTCATGATGCAATCCAGCCAGAATAAATCACTGATGAGAATGGTTCTGAACAACTGGCTTCCTGGCCACAGATTTCACCTTGATCAGTTAAGAGGCAGAAGTCCTTCCAAGCACAGGCTGTCATTTTCTTCCAGTCCATTGTGATTTCCAAAGGAGAAAGATGAACAGTAATACCCTAGAGGCAGGTGTTGATGTCTTTTACACACTGCCTAGCATTGTGCATGGTGGTGATCCCTCCTTGAGCTGGGATGCCTCTCAAGGTTGCTCCTCAAGGTAGAGAGACCTTTTACCAACGACGGATTGTTGCAAGAGGTTGGTTTGAGTTCTCCCTGAATTGCAACTGGACTGCATGCAGGGATGCCTCTCAAGGTTTGAGATTCCTTACCAGAGACTAAAAGATCCTTCCTTACCCAAGGCGGAGAGACCCTATTCACAATAGATCCTTGGTAAGTGACTGATAGCCTGCTGAATCAATACTAATGAAATCCATGTAGCTAATTCCATTAGAGAGAAACCATGGACCAAGTCCGGGACTAAGTCTGGATCCAGCTGCACCTAGACTCCTCTCTGAGAAGGAGTTTAGAAAGCAAGGGGGTCCCTTCTGAACCTCGTGACTCAATGGGAGGTTTTCCTTACCCTTTTTATCTCTTCCATTAAGCATAAACCGTTGACCAAGTCTGAGACTAAGTTTAGACCTAGCTGCACCTAAACTCCATCAGGAGTTTAGAAAGCAAGGTGGTCCACTCTGAACCTCAAGACTCAATGGGTGGGTCTCCCTTACCCTTTTGTGTCTCCAGTCTCTCTGTAAATCATTCTAGCTCAACTCTAATTTGATTTTCCTTTGTAGGTTTCTTCCATGTAGTAAGTAATAGAGTGAACCTTGCCAAAGAACCTTGTTAGTCGCACTTTTACAACATCATATTAAAATCACTTTTGCTAATACCTTTGATGGTGATTCTTCAAGCGATCTAAATCACTCCTCCGTGACAGCCAGGTTCATCTACGTCTTATGCTAACAAAAATCTAGAATTGGACTGAGGACAAGACACCCTTGGACATACATTCCCATGTTATGTTTCTTTCCTTTCCTGCCAGTTGTGCCAATACACTAGTTTGTGGAACCATTATGTGAACTGGATCAGGAAACAATTCCAAATTTTAATAAGTTTAAAACAAAAATTTTACTTTAACAAGGTTTAAGGTGAAGTGGCAGATGTATAGGTGCAGGTGTTTGTTAGAAACAAAAAAATTCCAATGAAATACAAGATGCAATCTAGTCTATAACAATACAGAGCATCTATTATTGTGGCCCACCCAAGGAAAACCAGTAATATTTTCGATGGAATAATGATATTTCAAGCAGCTTCCT
The DNA here is from genome assembly GCF_929443795.1 of Astur gentilis. Classification (NCBI taxonomy): domain Eukaryota; kingdom Metazoa; phylum Chordata; class Aves; order Accipitriformes; family Accipitridae; genus Astur; species Astur gentilis. The sequence continues at coordinate 55,115,766 of NC_064881.1, forward strand.
CAAATTCTGGATGAATTCTTTCTCTCTCTCAACTAATTACTCTGGTCTGGGTTTCCTGCATTGACTTACAGCTTATGCATAAAGTTGTCATCTCAGCTATTCAAATTCTTTGTTTTCAGTATCCTCCCCATCTCTGGTAAGCCTATATATACTGCAGTGATAACCAGCAATGGAAGTTTTGTGGCTTCATGGACTCTTTAATTGTATGGCTCATTTGCATAAGATAGTGGAGTGTTTTTATATACATTTATTTTACAACAGAAGTAACTCAATGTAACTTCACCAAAATTACTTGACACTACAGCATCGGTTTTGTTTATGCATCTGCCACTGCTGCTGTTATTTAACTTGTGGAGGTGAATGTGTGTGCAATTTACTATGCATACATATTCCTTTGCCGATTAGAAGCCTGAATGTCCCTAAGCAAAAAGGAAAAAAGAGTCACTTTGCCAAATGAGCACAAACTTTTAAGATCCAAGTGTCAATTTTGTGGCACTTCAAAACACAAATTTGTGCAATACCCTCCTAAATGCTGCTGGGATCTCTAACAGTACTTCTGTTCAGGCTATTGCCAACAATGGAGTTCACAGAAATACTCTAGCGTGTGCCTGATCAACAACCTTGTGTGCTGTGTTGCTTCCTTAAAAGAGCAGTGCAGCAAAGCCCTCCCAGCTGTTGCACAGCAGTTTTTACCCCTTCTTAAATTTGTTATTACAGAGGTGCTACCAATGTCACTGATGGGCTTAGCTTTGGCTAGCGGTGGGTCTGTCTTGGAGCTGTCTGGAACTGGCTCCATTTGACATGGTGCCAGCATCTGGTGTCTTCCCACAGAAGCCAACCCTGCAGCCCCCCAGCTACCAAAACCTTGCCACGTAAACCCAATATACCACTACTGATCACACACATGCCTGTGCTATGTGTTGGGTTCAGCCCAATGTATCACCAAGTTGCAATACAGATCCAGAAAAAATTCTCTAGGATGGAGTAGCAAGCTCTCTTGGACTGGTGTGAGCAGAATGCAGTGGCCTGCCCACCTTTTCAAGGTGTTCACTGTTAGTGTCATTTGCTGCTTACTCTTAGAGTGCTCAAGTCTAACAGCTGTAGCAACTGCTACAATCTGAAATTAGGTTCACTCATTTCATACTCTTTGTTTTATCCCTGTCGCATCATGTCATTAACCCAGATTATAAGCAATCTGGGACAGCAAATGTCTCTTTACTACTGGCTCTTTGTTTGAAGGCAGTTAGCATAAAAGAGCCCTGGTGAAGACATTAGTTACAAATAGTAATTACCTAGATGCATTACTAAACTAATCCAGTATAACAATGCATATGTACATTATAATTAGTTAAAAAAGCAAACAAAATTTACAAGTGAATGCAATGGCTGAGGATTCTTTAAAAATAACCCATATTATCTTGGAAATAATACAGAAAAATAAACACAACCAACCTTCAGAATAAAAAAGCAGCAAAACATTATTACTAATTACCAATTGGAAAGATGTAGGTAATACCATCATACTATAGTGTGATGATGAAGGCCTTTTTAGACCATCAGGAATACCCTTCTTGAAATCAACCATTCCAGATAATTTGAGTGCAATGAAAACTGGCTCAGGAGATGTCAAACCTACTCAAATAAAGTTTATAGACCTTGGAATAGCACTATAATTTTGGTGATGTATACAGCAAGAGTGAACCTAAAAGTAAAAGTAAGTGTTGAGTTTGCTAATCAGATTTTTAAGTTAGTTTTGAAAAGCTGGAACAAAAAAGGTCCACAAATACAGGATAGGGGGAAACAGAAAACAAGAGATTTAATAAATTGAAGGGAAGATTGAAAGGTGATATGTTTATTTTAGTTACATTACTGAGAAATACTTTAGTCAAATATAGGTTATCAGACTCAATGCAAAATTAACTAGATTAAATTCTGTGTATGGTATGACACAGAAGGCTGAAACAGAAGAGTTTGTTTTGACCATAAACTCTATGAAGGCAAATGCCATTATACTGGGATTTTCCTCAAGTAACAAATATCCAAGAAGAGTAATTCAAGTAGGACCTTGCTTGCTGATAGAATCTAGAGCCAAAGTTCACATGGATTTTTAAGTTCCTTTACAGAAAATTTTAGGCTCTATTACAAATCATTATTATTTAAGGAATAAAAGGTTTGTAAAGACACGTGCTGAAACCTTGTAGAAAATTTTTGTGAAACAATCTAGATTTGACTTTCAGGGGGATTTCAAGAATTCATATTTTCAATATCATACATGGAAAAGCCCCAAACTCATATTGAAACTTGCTTTCCTTACAATCATGTTTGGTTCAACTCATTCTGAATCTCATCTTCAGACTAGGAGTGCTATTTACCCGATCTAAATTTAGCTGTCTATATCCAAGATAGATGGTTTGGCTCCCTCTGTACCCAGTGGGGTTTAGCTGCAGTTCATCTTTCTGGTTCTGAAGGTCTGGATTGCATTCACAGACATATTGACAAGCCCTCCAAACACTATCAAATGAGAATGGGATGACTTGCCCTGATGTAGACACCTACGTAGCAGTCACCAATGTTCAGCCTGGTAAATTCTGCCTTAAACATCCATATCATAACCAAGACACTACCAGCAATCTCATCACTTTTTTTAGGCCTCAAAAGAGATCCTCTGCAGTTTCCTGATAACAGAAAATATACATTATCTCAAAGATTTAAATAATCAAATAAAATTCTACATTCTATTAGAGAGCAAAAATGCCCTGTCCACAGGAAGCGAAGCCAAGAAACTGATGAATCATTACCTGATAGATCTGCCTCAACTGTGAATGTGTTAGCCTTCAGGTAGTTTCTTCCTTCCCTACTGTCTATGCATCTCCATTTTCTAGCATCCTGCAGGAGATCCAATACAAAGAAGAAGAAATTGAAGACACAGTGGCTGAATAAAACAAAATAAATCTATGCAGAAGCTGTGTTGCACACCTGAAGCCTTCCAGTCTGCTTTCAAGTACCCTAAAGCCAGATTTGGACATGAGTATCCCAAACTCAAGTGGAATTATCTGTTCAGTCATCTAGGAGACCTAAGAAGCACAAAAAATAGTCACAGGCCAAGCTTTAAGCATAAAACTCTACACTGTAAGATGACAATAAAAATATAATAATCGTAACTAGAGCATGACTTTAAAAGATATTTTCTGCATAGGAAGACGTAAATGAAGGTAAATTATATGTGCAATTATATGTGCAAGCACATAATGTAAATAAACCAAATAATGGATAAAGTGATCTCTTCAGGTGCACGTAAATTTGAGAGCCTACCAGGAGTTTGCAAAGAGCATCAAAAAGGTTTATATCCATATTTACGTTATCAGGAGGTATTAAAAGAGGAATGATGCTACTGAAAATTATGAAAATGCTTAACTTCCCAGACACAGATTGGAAAACAGATGATAGTAACAATGGCTGGGTCTAAGCAGTCACACAGGTGCTAACAGCTTCCTCACAGAATAATCCTAGAACCAGTAGAAAGGGATATACTTTAAAATTTTGTTTTTCTAAGAGAGATTTTATTGTAACTCTGACCATAAAAAAAAACAAAAAAACAACCTCTATTTGAATGTTGATTCAGTTTAAATTAAATGGAAGGACGAATAAAAACAGGCTTGTATCTAAGCTGCTCACTTACAAAAGGGAGAAATTCTGACAAATTAAGAGGTGAATGTAACTCTTCAGACTTACGAGTTGAATATGAAAGGACCTTGAAATTTCTTTAAGACAAGGTTGCTAAAACTGCTTTTTCAGCATTGGCAGCAGAGAACTGGGTAACTCAGGAAGTATATCCTAGGCTGTGCTGTCTGTGAGTCTGACATACATCCTTCTTAAAAGATGCTGCATTAAAACTGTAGTGCCAGTTATGACTGAACTGCTGATAACTTCAGTCAGGGAAGGTAATCATCTGCATCTCTGTAACAGACCTTTCACTTACAATGTCAGTTTTCTTTGTACTTAGGGAAAATGGTCAGATGACACAACTCAAAGACAAGCAGCATGCAAGTGATGCACACAGCCCTACGTGTCTTTTGCCACAGCCTGCCTACGTTATCAAGACAGCACTGAAGGTTCAGATCAGCTCATGGATGAAAACCAGTTAGTCAAAGCAGAACCTGAGCAAGAAAGTGGTTATAATGTTAGGTAAGTTAAAAGTATTTTGGAAAGCTTTCTATCACATGTACGCTTCCTTGGCTGAAGGTGCACACAATTCGAGCAGTCAGTGTGTAGTTCAGACACATTATCAGACTCTCAGACATATGCAGCTTTAAAGAAAACTCCCATTAAATATTAGAAAGAAAAAATCACTGTGAGGGTGTCAAGCACAGGAGCAGGAGCCCACAGGGATGTCTGTTCTTGGATACACTCATAAAACAAACAAGCAAGACATTGAATAACTTAAATCTAATGAGATCTGCAGGGAGTAGGGCTGTTGGATCAGATGACTCCCAAGAGATGCTTCCAACCAAAATTATTCTGACTTTATTCTATTATTTCTTTCTTAATGAATAACACTTTCTCCTAGACGATTCAGTCCTATCCCACTGGATGATGAGTTGGATTAACCAATCAGACCTTAACTTTACAGAACACTGCAGAATATTTCCTCAGCAGTGTGTTAACCCCAAGTAGATTAAATGACCAAGTACTATTTGCACTGGCTTCTCTTTGGATAAACACCCAAATTCTAAGTTGTGTGCACACAGGATATACAAAGCTCATCTGGTGTTCTAAATTATGATAAAGACTACCATAATCATCCCAATGGCACAACAGAACCTTGTCTATCAGAGTGCAAATTTGCTTATGTTTACTTGTATTTCAAAACACACTTATTTGATCTTTTCTAACACAGATAGTAACCTGCACATTAAAACCAAGAACAGAACATAAAAACCCTATCAAAGCAAAATACTCCAGGACATACAGAATTATACCAAAGAGGAGAGAAAGAGAATAGAACAAGGCAGAGAAAAGTCATTAGTCACACAATAATGTGCTACTGGAGAGCAGGTACTTGAGACTGAAATCACTGAAAAAAGAATTACGGAATTAAGATTGTCTTATGTGTATAGATTGCCATCCAACCTGCATTCCTTACATGCTCGACTGCCGGAGACCCTAAAAGGTGTGATTCTTGAAACCTTGAACTACTTACAGCGAGTGTTTTAAACGTAATACACCTGCTCCAGTTCCTTTCCTCCAAAAGAGGGATAATCACGCCATCGCAGCCCAATTGAGTACTGAGAAGTTAATTGATGTTTGTGAAGCATTCCAGTAGGATACTGGTGAACTGCATGGCAACACCTACGTGGAAGTTAGTAACTCCATTCAATGCAGCGTTTAAGTAAGTGGCATGTGGTGAATAATGCCCAGGGCAACACAGTGAAGAATGATTAAAAGCAGTATTGACTGGTTACCTCCTCAGTTGGTACTCTCCATCCTTCACGCTGAGTGAAGTTCCTACAGAAAAAATAGCCTACAAATATGTAATTGAAGTCTGTATCACCATGCTTATTTCCGAATTCTGAGGACACCCCTCTCATCTTGGCACCTTAATATTAAATTACTTCTTTATAATGCATACACCAAATAGCCACACAAGCACGGGGCCTTACGGAGCGCAGAGGACTGGACGTGTGGGCACGCACTCCCTGCGCCGTACGTGCGGATCCACCACGCATTAGCGCCGCCGGGCGCGTGTCCGGCCTTGCTGCGGCGCTTCTCCCTCGGCCGCCGAACGCACCGGCTCCTTCCCTCACGCCCTCCCGCCGGAGGCCCGCGGAGAGAGGCCGGCCGGCCAGCGGCACCGCTCCCCTCCCCGCCTCCATCACACGGCGCCCGTGTCGTCCCGGCCCCCGCCCCCACCCGCCGCGGTGCCCGGGCCCGCCAGAACCGGGCTGCCAGGCCTGAGTCACCGCCGCCTCCCGCCGAGCCACCTCCCGCCGCGCCCTCCTAGCCGCCCGGGCACCGCCCGGCACACAACAGCCGCGGCGGTTGCCAGGCTGAATAAGATAGAACATGAAAGGCGAAATAACAGGAGCTGCCACGCCCGGGGCTGCGGGGAATCTCGCTTAACCCTTCTCCGCCTGCGCCCGCAGTGGGCCCGGCTGCAGGGGAGGCTGCGCTGCCAGCCAGGCTGCCCCTCCATCAGCAAGGCCGGGGCGCGAGTGGCAGTTATGGGGGGGAAGCAGGGAGGCTACGGTTACGGCCTCCGATGCCCTTTGCACGGCACCCCCAGGGAGCCGGGGGGCCACGGGTACGGCCTCAGATACCCTTTGCACGGCATCCCCAGGGAGATGGGGCGGGGGCACAGGTAGCCTTTGCAGGCTCACCAGCACACTGCTGTGGAAGAGGGAGGCACAGGGCCCTGCACCCTGATCACTCCTGCTGCAATGGTGCCCTTGCCCAGGAGCTATTGCTGCAGCACGCTGCTGCCTGCCCAAAATGGACCCCGGAGCGTGAGAAGTCCCTGATGAGCCCAAACCCTCCTTCCCTGGGCGGCTGATGGACTGAAGTGTGCAGGGACGAGTCTTTGGGACCGGTGGCCTGGGTCCATGCCCAGCTGCCAGCACCGAGCCTGCTCCCAGGCCTGCTCCGCAGCCAGGCCCGAGCTGGTCTGACAGGCTCAGGGCAGACGGGAAGGGAGAGGCCGCCTGCGGCTCAGGAATGTGCAGCCCTTATCTCTGGCTCCCCTGCAATCCTTGGGAGGGAATAACTCTCCGGAGTTTGCCTTTCTCTCGCTCTTACTCACCCTCTGCCCTGGGTGGAGCTTGATTCTCTCTGGCTCAGAGGTGCCCGTGAATCAGGCTGCAGGCACGTCCAGGGGAGCGGAGAGCCGGAGAGCACGACCCACCACCTGCCCTGGCTCACCTGGGAAGGTAGGAGAAGTGCCGGCACCTCCTGGGGTACCTGAATGGCCGCGTGAGTTGGCGGGCAAAGAGCTGGGGAGGTCCTGTCCTGCTCCTCTGCACAGGGCTGGGCGCTCGGAATCTGGGGCAGGGACTTCTGCAGGCAGTCTGGGGGCAGGAGGTGGCCGCTTCAATGCAGAAAGGCTCCAGCAGCAGGAGCTCCCAGGCACTCCATGACTGCTCCTGTGGGAGAAAGGAGAGTCCCAGGAGGAGAGGGGAGAGGCAAGGGGGGAGGGAGAACGTCCCAGCACAGACAGCAGGCTTTGGGGCTGGTGAGGGAAGAGACCTGTCAGTCTTCAGGTAGCCTGGTCAAAACTGCTTAGTGAACGCTTCACCGAACTTGTGTCCTGTCTCCTGTGAGAAAGCCCCAAGGAGTGGATATTTCCGAACTTATCCCAGTCTTCGGGAAGAGATCTTGCAGCCTGGCCCAGCTTCCCACGATAGAGCCTGAGCTGGCCTTCTGCTTGGGTGGGAAATGCTGTAGGGATGTGTGGTCAAGAGATTGGGACAAAGAGGACATCACTGGTGGTAGTGCTGGAAAGGCCAAGGTTTGCAGTAGGCTAAGAGCCAAGAAACAGCTCCTGAGGCCCACCGCGCCTTTACTTGCTTTGACCTCACTCCACACGCATGGGTGTGTAGCTGTCTGCCGACATGGCCTGCAAGCAGCGACACAGACATTCATGCACGTACATGCAAAAGCACAGACAGATGCGTATGGACACATGCGTGCACAGGCACACGTGCATATACTCACTAAGTTTTTCCACAAATGTGAGCCTGTCTGACAGACCTCAGGTTTTGTGTGTGAGCAGAGAGGAAGGGGAAGGTCTTGTGTTCCCATCACTCTAAATTGACTAACATCAATAGAGGTCAATTATGGCTTTTGTCTGGCCTGAGGACCGAGGTTCTCTATCTTCTAAAACAGTTAGAGGGAGAGGAGGCACTTGGAAAGGGACGGAAGTGTCTATAGCATCCTTCTGCTGAAGACATCTAATTCATGAAAAGTTGCAATAAGCTCGTCTGTGATAGAGGCCAAACATACATGAGTAACAACTCTAGAAAACAAACTAGCTCCAAAACAGAGCAGTGACAATTAAGCGGTGCAGAACACTGGTGGCCTGGGATCCCTTTGCACAGCCTACAATAGCATGTGCTTTCGTTGGCTGAAGAGGCAAGCAGACAGAAAAAACATAGCATGAAAACATTCACCCTATTACAAGGCCACAGAAGGTCTGCAGTTTGGGGAGAGAAAGTTTTTTTCATTTGGGCCTAGCTCCCATTTGTCTGAGGGGCTTTAGAGTTGTATTTGAGGGACTAAGAGAGACCTGTATTTGCTGTCACCTGGCAGTGGAAATAGTAGTATTCTGACGAAAAAAAAGTTATGCTCTTTGTGTGGTTGTAGGGAAAATTGCATGTCAAAAGAAAAAGTGAAAATGTCATGTACCAGAGTCTGGTATGATTGTGCCAGAGCAGTGTCATGCTTGAGGACAGAGACACCTCTGTTCTATAAATCATTTTTCAGGCAATCACAACTTTCCAAGCAACTGAAATTCACCTCCACACCTTGCAGTATTGGACTTCCTTGTATTTTTCGGTTAAATGGAACACTTTTGGACCGTTTACCAGGCCCCGTTTGGCTGGATTTTTGTAACCCTAATGAGGAATAGGAATTTCATGACTGCATTTCTAAAATCAGGATGTGGGGGAAAGTAAAAGTCAAGGGCAGCATGTAGTTCTCCTCCAAATTATACCTTACGCTGTTGGACTTTTTCTTGAGGTTCTCTGGTTTAGACTTCCTCATACCTGCTACCTAGTAAATAAAAATCCAAGGAAAGGGATTGATTGAGAGAGAGTAAGCTTGGCATGAGCATTGCTGTCATAGATGTGGTGCTTAGGGACATGGTTTAGTGGTAGACTTGGCATTATTAGGTTAACAGTTGGATTCAGTGATCTTAACGGTTTTTTCCAATCTAAATGATTCTATGAATATCTCTTCAGGTAATCTGCTCTCTGTAAGAGGCCCCTTTTGCATCCAGGATCACATTTCATTTTTCAGTAGCTGTAAACAACAGGGTTTGTCCTAGTGACTCTCTATAGGTTGGATTTACACATGCCACTCCATACCCTTTATTGCATAGGACAGTTAAGATGGACACGCTGACAGGCTGTCTCAATAACCACTTCACAAGGAAAATTACGACATGTAATTTTTCTACTACTTTTCCTTTCCTCTGGCCTGTAGGAAGATCCCCTGGACATTCTGAATGTCTGGCTAATTTTCTGATTATCCAGCAAAGAATATTTTGTGGGATCTCTTGCACTGACTATTAAGCAGGGGTGAGTGGGAGTCCGGTAGGTATTCTGAGGTGCTGACTGGGCTCCCATTCTACTCTGCCACATGCCTGTAGCATTCAGTCCATTTACTACTCACCTTAGACACAAAAAGACTTTATTATGCCAATTTGTAGGGTCTTCTGACAAATGTATGTAATATGGAAGATAAGGTTGTAATCCCTGGAAGCTCAGTGAATGAATTGATTAAATTAATTGCAGCAATTTCTCATCTGATGACTGTGACTTCAGATGAAGTGAAACTCCTAGACTGCAGCAGGCAGACATACCATTTTTTAAAAGGATGACTGAAATCCTTATAAGACCATCTGGAGTAAAGAACAGGATCACAATCACTCAGGGTGATCAGTAGAGGCTGGCCGGGTGACCAAAAGAAAAGGCCTGAGGGCTGCATACATGACATTGTAACAGGAATAACAAACTCCATATTTTCATCTTTCAAACAGAAATTTTAAGAGTAACAACAGGCTTTGAGCCTACAGCCTAAAACTGAAAGAACACTGAGAATGAGAACACAGAGACTTCAGCAGAAAATACAGAAAGGAAATTCGAAAAAGGAAAAATAATTGCTGTGAGGACTTAGCAGACACAGTGGTGGCTGACAAAGGGTTCTAATTCAGACTATTACCAAATTTCACCATACTGTTCTGGGGAATGTATCTGATCCTTGCTTGGTGAGAAGAGCAGGTAATAGGAAGGTAACCAGCATCCTTTGCCACAGCTCTTGTAAAATTTTCATGGCAATGTGCTATGGCTAAACCAGGAAATTCTGGGGTACACTTGAAAACTAAAGGTGCTATAGGCACATCACTGTGAGCTTGGCAAGTGAGAGGCCTTAAACTGAGAGATCCTTTCTCAGCACAAGTCCAATCCGTAGTACAGAAAGCTAGCACATGTAGGAGTAGTTTCTGGAAAAGATGAGCATATCTGTTACTGTTAATATAGGTTATTCAGTCTGCTGTAGCAGGATTAGAAGGCACTAGCTGTCCCTCCATCACCCAATGCAGAATTAAAAAAACTCACACCTTAAACCATATGCCAGGAGACAGGTCCCTCCCCAAATCATTTACCTAGTACAACCTTTTCTTGAGAGCAAAGCAACATTTTCCATGTCTTATTGTCACAATGTCTGCTCAAGTAGTTTTACCTTAGGCATTACTGTCCTCTTCTAAACCTGACCCTTCCAGAATATTAGCAACCCGTTTTCATATAATCTTTTCTATTTTATCAGACCAAATAATTTTTTTTTTTTAAATAATTGATTTCTAAACTCCAGGGGTTCTAGATGTTTTGGAAACCTGAAGATTTTTCAGAGCCCACCATAAGAGATCTAACTGATGTCATCAAACATGGTGCATGGCCGAGCTGTGGCCCACACACTCCTGCCTGCTGGACCACTGTTTGGAAATTGCTGCTTTACATTTTTCTCATGGATGTACCATTTGCTGCTTCATTGACTCTCAAAACCATTTTGATTAATTTCTTGACCAGGATTTGGGAGTCCTTCAAATGGTAATAGCACAGAGGGGTTTTGTGGCTGGCTGTGGAGTCCATCAGGCTAAAGTAAATTCTTCTGTCTGTGTTGCCTTTCTCTTCTTGCTGGTATCCAGGGCAATGAAAAGACAAGGTGTTTAAACCAAGCAAATCGTGCCTAGCCTATACTTGCACATAAGCATGGGGTCTCAGGCAGAGATCATATCTTACTAGCCTTTTCAAGCTGGAGTGATACAGCCTTGCTTCCTCTCAGGCAGTTCCCTCCGTTGGTGCGTAAAGACCGACAAAGGCCTCAGCTTTTGGGAGTGTCTTGAAGCAGAGAAGCAGGTCCATCCAGGGAAGTGATCATCTGAGAGAGGCAGCCTGGGAACTTGCTGTGCAGGCAAAACACGTAACAACAAGCACTGGAGTCAGCATTGGGAAGGAAGATAGAGCCAGCCTGAGGTGCTGAGACATCAGCAGGGGCTGACATCAGGCAGCAGCAGATGAGAGAGAAAGGAAACAATGAGCCAGTTTCCTTTTGCTTAGACTGGATAAATATAGTCCATCGCTCTTGATTCACACCTGGCACAAAGAATCAAGAAAAATGCAGGTCCTTTTATTTATTTATTTATTTAATCTGCAAGGCATTCACTCAGCATAGCTGAAACTAGAATTTCATGCTAATCTTTTAGGAAAAAAAACCAGTTAAAAGTCCATTGAAATGGAACATAATATGGACAGGCAGCAAATAATGCACAAACCTACAGGTCTATACTTTTTTCCAGTTTCTGCTCTTAGTGTTAATCCAGAGGTAAAAGGAGAATTTTTACATCTAGCTTCATCTGTCAGTTACTTTTCCCTGCTCTGCCTACATTAAACATTTCCTTATGGTTGAACGTTTTTCTGTGCAGAGATAGTTGTAGACTGTGATCACATCTCTGCTTACTCTTTCGAATATTACGAGGGTCTGATAGCTTTTGCAGATCACAAAAACCGAATGCAAGTATCAAAGCTAGTAAAGTCACTCCTGATTGCACAAATGTGAACAGAAGCAGGCCTCAGGCCAAGCCAAAAGGAAATTTCCATTGGAGACTCCCTCCTCAAAAAAGCTCTTGATAATTACACATGGATAGCTGCATGCTTCTTTCTCTCCTCCTGTTTCTCCCCTGCTAATGTTTTTTTGGCTGAGGAGGTGAGCGATTGCATTAGTACTCCCTGTGCAGAGGTGCGTTGGCACAGTAGCAACCAACCCAGTGTCTTTGGGAAAGCCCGGGCAGATGGGTGGAGGAGACCTTTGCTGCTGAGAGATTGAATTCTGCCTCTCATCAGCCTATTATATCAGCCTTCATCTCCCACTTGTTAAGTTTTCAACAAGCTCCTTCGTGCTCTCCTTTATCCACTGCCCCTAAGCATGGGAGGAGTTACTCATAAACAGCTACAAAGCCTACCTTCTTTTTCTCCTTCAGCTTCCTCCTGAAAAAAACCCCAACAGCTATCCTATATTAGCATGCTAAAAAGTAAGTTCTAAAGAACTGGTGTACTGAGTACTTGTTTCTTTCTATAGCCTTCTGTGTACCTGTCTGTGTTTGTCATTGTCTCATCTACTATACTTAGAGGAAGGATTTATTGGGAAGGAACTAAAGTTTGTAGGTTTGGTTCATTCATTATCTAATATAGTGAGGTTCTGATTATGACTGGTGTTCTTGATACTTCTAAATTTATGAACATGATTTTATGGAATGATTGCTTAGGATAGCAGAGAACTGCATGAAATGCCAAATAATGATAACAGCCTTCTAGAATGCATGAAGAGAAGATACTGTGGATCAGTGCTTTTTTTTCCTGACTTAATGAAATACCAATTCTGAGTGACTGCAAAATCAGAGGAACAGTAAATGCAAAGTACTGCAGGGCTTGTATGGAGAAGATGGGAGCCCATGTGGTGACTTGTCAAATGATAAATGAAAGCTGGTCTGGAATCCCTGTAAAAATAAATTCACAAATATTTCATCTTGGTCCATGTGTTCTTCATGGAGGACCACATGGGCCATGCACATGGTTCCTTAACAGACTTTTTCTTTATCTGTCTGATGCCAGTTACTGATGCCTGTCCTTTAGGCATTGTGATGGCTCTCCCATGCTTCTCCTTAGGTTAAGAAACTCCATCAAAAGTTGTTTTTCAAATGTCCTTATAGAAGCTATCTGTAGTACAGTGCCTACAGACCACTTAATTCCACAACTGATTATATGTACAATACTAAATTTGCACATCTGCCAGTTGTTCCTTTGTACCTCTCGGCTCATTTTTCTCTTTCATCTGTTTATCATGTCTAATGGGGCCTAGATTATGAGATCACCTTAAGCAAGACCCAATTTAATAATTGCTGGTACTTCATCTAGTACAATGGGATTCTGACTTTTCATCAGAATCTTTTACTGTAACTGTGTATTCAACCAAACCATCACAGCTGTTTGACTGTAGCCTCTTGGGATTCAGGAAAATCAGTTGGTTGTCACTGGGGCAGTTCAGCAACAACAGGACTAAAAGAAAAAAACACAAAGCATAATAATCCTATCCTATAAATGAGCAGGATGCTCATTGCTCCTTACTGGTCAAAAAAGCAAATGACATATTAGGAAAGGAATGGATTGTAAACACAATATATTTCACTTCCATCTTGCAGTTCCAGTCCTACCATCTCAAAAAAGAATACAGTAGAGTGAAACAAATTTGGAGAAGAAACTAGACTGGAGGATCATCGGAGGCACAGAACAGTTTCCATGTAAGAAACAGCTGAGTAAGTTAGGGTTCTCCATCTGGAAAGGTGATGAGTGACAGGAGAGTTGACAGATGTATAAAATCAGAGTGGCATGACACAGGTCAATAGATGCTGATCTTCCTATCTAGAGCAAAAAACAAAAGTACAAGCAGCAGATTCAAAACAGAAGGAGACTGTTCTTGACTGTATTGCTGAGCTATAGGACTCCTTGCCTCTGGCTGTTATAGATGCTGAAATTTTATATGGGTTTAGGGAAACTCTGTGTGAGTTTATGATAGCAAAATCCTTTGAAGCTATCTACAGTCATTAAAGCATATCTGGGTCAGGAGGTTCTTGAGCCTCAAGTAGCTAAAACTGACTTAGAGAAGCTGGTGAAGCATCATAAATGCTTGGTCTGTCCCTATATGTTTTCCACATCATCTGTTCTTAGTCCCTGTTGGAGATGGGTTTCTAGGCTTGATGGACCTTTCATCCGATCCAGTACAGCTGATTTTATGTTCTGTTCCCCCAGAAACATACAGTAAAGTGAGGGTTCAGACATAGTGAGAATGAAGTCTGGAGAGACTTAGAATTGGTGCACTCTTTATTTAGAGAAACCAGAAAGAAAGTACAGAAATTGATATAAGTAAATGGCAGGTGAAATGCAAAGATGTTCAGAGGGGCTTTTACATTATAAACATTTAGTATAGAAGAAGACAATACACAGGAGTATAAAGTATAGTATACTGCATGGAATGGGATTGGGAAAAACTATATTCTTTCCAGAGGATTATAATCTAAATCATTAGGATTTATGTGAGGAAAAGACATGTCAGTAATTTACACAGAGAAAATTGATGGAAATACGTTATTTTGAATACAGTTTCAGATTAAGGATGTGGGTGCACACAAAAACGCTGTACGCACAGGTGTGTCATCACAGGGTAACGATTACATAGCAGCTGTCTGCATGCATGTACCTTTACTTTATAATACCCTGCGGTAAATGCATGGTATTACATACAGTTCACTTTTGTTGAAGAAGTAATCGTCTTTCATTCATGACAAGGAACATGTATGGTGGGTACTGTGGATCATTATGTTTGTGCAAACTTTGTTTACTTCGCAGTAATTTGATCACAAATCCATACCCTAATGGCCAGTTGTTAGCTGGATAAATATGCTAAAATCGTTTCAGGGAGTAAAAGTGCATTACTTTCAAAAGACCATTAATAAGATCTCTCATGAAGTTTACTGAAAGTAAGTGGTAATAAACACTGAAATTATTAAATCCAGAGATAATTGCAGGGAACTTTGGAAAAAAACTAACCAAGTGAGCTGAAAGGCCAAGATAATGCAAATGAAACCATATGCTGCCGGTGCAAGGTAATTTATACAAAGGAAAAACCCTGAACTAATTGTGTGGCCTCTGGGATTCAAGGAAATACACAGTTTTGGTTGGTGAAGGTGTAAGTATACTTATTTTAATAAGCTTCAACTTCTCCAAATCATCTAAATAAATGCTTTCTGAAATGTGATTAAAATCCTACGTTATGCTAAATTAACAGGTCTTGCATTAGGTAGTTAATGAAATAGTAATTTATAATATCAATCATTAAAGAGAAGTTATTAATAATGTTCATTTTTATCAGACTTACCAGCAATTGAGTCCTTCTCCAGTGCTGCTCAGGAGTTCAATAAAATGTTTACATAATCAGTAAATAGTCTAGTAAAGTTCAAGGGTAACACAAAGTTTGAGGAAACAGTAAATATGTTTATAAATCTCATATTTACTGAATAACAGTAAGAATCACAATGCTGCTATCTGACTGAATATATTTTAATACTGTCAGATATAAAACAATATGCAGAAATCCAGAATGAAGGTTGCAATTATAGAATTAAAGATTCAGTGATGTGACGATGAATTAAATTACCAGAAAAAGTTCAGAGAATTCTTAAGGAAAAGCCACAAACATTGTCCAGGGACAGGAGACAAGCCCTACCAACAGAAGGTCTGTTCAATCTATCATGGAGAAAGCTGAGAAGTGATTTACACTGCATTTGAACAGACAAAAAGAGCTGGTATTAGGTAATTTGTCAATCGTGTGAATAGAGGCATTATAATACAGTTAAAATGTGAAGTTAAAGATTACTTTGTGAAATAAGATGTATTTTCACTGCAATGAAAGGAAATGAACACTGAAGTCACTTGCTAAGAAAAAGGTTGTTTCACAGCTATTTGTTTTTTTAATAATCTTTCTAATATATATATTAAAATATAGTTACTGGGAGGAATGTTATCGCCTGTGTGTACAAGTGATTAGGGTGTTCAGGCTGAAAGATTGTTTGGCTTTTTTTTGCCCTTTATATCTGCACTCTTCTACTCTACTCCGCTGTGCTTTTCTCTACTCTTATCAGTCAGGCCTTTTGTAGAGTAGGACTGTGTGCTGCATGCTAATCATGGCTACTGCTCTTCCATCTATACATTAAAATAGCAATTATAACCAAGTCTCATATTGTAGGACTTCTCTGAAGGAGTCAGGAAATAGTTTGCCTCATTGCACAACTGGGTAAATGTATTTAGGGCTTTTCATCTTCCTTTGACCCAGCTGACCACAGGTACAGAGGCAGAATGGGATAGTGAAATGCTAAGTTGCAATATGCAAGCCAGCTACTCATTGACTTGCAATATTCATAGAATCATAGCATCATAGAACAGGTTGGGTTGGAAGGGACCTTACAGATCATCTAGTTCCAACCCCCCTTGCCATGGGCAGGGACACCTTCTTCTAGACCAGTTTGCTCAAAGCCCCATTCAGCCTGGCCCTGAACACTTCCAGGGATGGGGCATCCATCGGCCTCTCCTGGCAACCTGGTCCAGTGCCTCACCACGCGCACAGTGAAGAACTTCTTCCTTACATCTAATCTAAATCTGCCCTCTTTCAGTTTAAAGCCATTACCCCTTGTCCCATCACTACATGACCTTGCAAAAAGGTAATCCTAAGCTAATGGTCTGCAGTATTACATCAGATGATATAATAGTCCCCCTTCATGTACTCCTAATCTTTTAAAAAGCAGTTGTGATATACACTAGACAACAGACAGTTCAAAATTAAAATAGGCACTTTAAATTATTAAGAAGTTTTGTTTCAAAAAAATCATCATTGGATAGATTTGTTTTTAACAGACTTGCACAAAGTTCAGTGTTACATTTTATCTCTAATATTTTGATCAATGAAGTATAAAAACACTTGTGATAAAGCTTTTAGGTACTTGGTTATTGGGAAAGTAAGTAAAGACAGAAGATAGGGCAGGTGTACAGAGCAACTTAGATCACTTGATAAGCTGATGCATCACAATTAGTTACTACACGTACTAACTAAGAATCCATTTCTTATTTATAAAAAGGAAACTGTATCCCAACAACCACTGCAAAAACTAATGGGTAGCAGAGTAGCCAATGAGCTGCAGTGCAATGCTATGGCAACATCCACGGATGTACAAGCAGGAATAGGGAGGCAGTTTTGTCTCAAATACGGCATTGGTAAGAGAAACATTGGAATATTGTGTTCAGCTGTGATCCTGCATTTTAAAATGGACCTGCAACAGAGTACAGAAGAACTATTAGTACAATTTGATGTGTCACAAAATGTTGTACAGTAATGGTAGGATTCATCAGCATTGATGAGGGTGTCTACTTCAGTGTGAGACGATTACTCACTTCACTGTATTGACTAGATTTTGGTGGTTGGCAATAGTAGTATGGACATCAGACATTCATGGAGATGTTCTGCAATGAAGATGCCTGAAGTTGAGTGAGACTGATCTGTCGTACTGTAGAAGTTAGGTTTGAAAGTACAACTGAGAGGATAAAGGTAATCTTGGAGTTAAAAAAATTGAAGACTGAGCACTGAAGCTTTGGAAGACTGATTTGTTAATGTCTCTGGGAGAAAGATTAAGAGAAGACTTGAACAAATGTAAGCATCTATATTAGAAGATGAATCTCAACCCATGCTCTGATTTTATTCACTTATTCTCCATCAAGTATAAAGGGGAACACAAGGCAATTAGCTTGCATGTAGGCATGTTATACACCTGCATTTATTTAATGAATCTGACCCTTGAGGAGCAATCCTGGTTCCTAGACTTTGGTGTTTAGTGTCATTTTAGGTGCCTTAGGGTATCCAAAACACAGCAGATGTGGCACAAGCCCTATGAGAGACTCACTCCCTTCTTGACCAGCAGCTGGAGGCCAGGCAAGATGCCTTAGGGCATCTGAAGTGACATTAAACACCTGTGTGTAGACACCTGAATTGCTCCCCTGGTTATAGTTTGTTTGCACTTTATTTATATTTAATTTACCCAAGGCTTAAGGGCTAGGTGCTGGGAAGAAGTTAGAAATTTTCCCCTTGCTACCTAATTTGGCTTCTGGAATTTTTCTTTCATTTTCCTTTAAGACAACAGGGACTGAACAGCAGGATAAGTATTGGCACATGCCAGTATGCTTAGTGGTCTCAGAGAACTTCTCAGGTCCCATATTGGTGTGTACTGCTCATAAAATCAAGTTTAAAACAGTTGCTGGTATTTTTTCCAGGTCATATTGGCAGGATGCAATAGGAGTCCTCTGCTTTCTTGTACGGTATAGGGGTAGTACTCTTCCTGGGATGCTTTTCCTGATAAAGTTGCAGCTGCTGAAGCCATGAGAGACATCGGTGGTGTGCTTGAGCTTTCCTGTTCTCTTCTGGTAGTACACTGTAGGTTTTATGATTCTGGAGCTTTTGTACTAAGGGTCTTTAGGGTCTTACTTTTTCCAGTACTTGTCATGTAAATGGAAGGAGGGATGTTCAGTAGTTCCTTTTGGACTGATGATATGTCACATAGCTTGTTCACAGTTGCAGATGCTGGATTTATGTGATCTCTTCTCCTCCTGTAACCATATACAGTTCAGTTCCTGAACTATAACTGGACTACAGAATATCTTAATAACCTTTATAAAGACCTTCAAGGGCAATGTGGGGGTGCCACACATTAGTCTTTTTAGCATCTTCATTTTTCACTGAATTCCCTATAGCTTGTGTCATAAAAAATTGTAAACTGTGACTAGCAATTAAAATAAAATGAAATTCCTAATTAAATAAAATAAACAAGCATATAAATAAGTGAAATTCTCTATTAACCAGTAGTTACAGGCTTCCATATACATTTGGTATATTTCCAGTTGTGGCTTAGTTTCTTTGACACTTATATTGGTTCAGATTTTCAAAAATACAACATCTGTCTTTTTCTGGGGTGAATGAAGCTGCAGAATATAGATTTTCAGGTGAAGTTCAAGCAAAGAGGCAACTTCTTGGAGTCCCTCTTTTGTTTTAGATGCCACCATAATCTAGGAAAAAACAGCCATCATGCAAGAATACTAGTAAATAATGTGTGCCCTAATCTTATGTCACTCTGGACTGAAGAAATCTGACAAGGTGTTTAGTGAATTCCTGCTAAAGGAACCGAGGCATAAAAGCAAAGAATTGCTGTCTGACTTTAATGAGAGCCTTTGACAATCAGTTCAAAGGAAGTAAGGGCCCACGTGGGCTATGCATGTCACAGAGCTCTCGGGCAAATTTTGCTGCTTCTGCCAAATAATTCCTTCATTTTGCTTTTCCAGGCCTCCCACATGACAACAGCCAAAGGTTTAAGAGAGAATGAGAAAGTACTTATACTCAGCTGCCCTTCCTGGCATTATACATCCTGAATGCCCTACGAAATAAACGAATATGTAGTTCTAGAGTCAAACAATAACAAGGGAACACTGCATACTTAATAATATATCTCATCTTCTCTAAAGCATGTGAAGTGGTAATTCCACAAAATCCAGTATTGCACTGTGGTAACTGACACAATTTGAATGGATCAAGACTAGTTAGCATAGATGTAAAGAGGCAGTAGGTTAAAAAAACAATTATATCTTAGAAACCTCACTATGGCAAACAAATATTGGCCATAAATGGTATGTTATAATCTTCAGCTAATTTGTAGGGGAATTATTATCAAATGATGGATTATTTGACCTAGAACTAGAGACACAGCCTTGCAGTTGGCAGCTTAACAACATGAAATTTGAACCAGCATCTCAGAGTTCTGCCAGTTGCAGATAGCTATTCCCAGGAGTTGCAACTTAGCAAAAAACCCATAAAAAATACCTTACCTAAATGCAGAGTCTAGATGAATTCTGCAAGATGGACAGTAGCAGGAGTGTACTTGCAAAGACTGCAAGCAAGTGCATGGAATCCATGGAATCCTTGGGTGACTCTGCTTCCTCATAGTGAATTAGCATTCTTAGCAGAGCTTCTGCCTAGGAGCTACCTAGATCACTTTTGCAAAGTTTTATTTATTCATTGACCTGAGATCAGCTCACGCTTACCATACTGATGAAAGATAATAACCTTTGAGGTTCCAGTTAACTTTTCCCCTTCTGCTTAAATTGACAGGGAAGTAGTTTGAAAGACTACTGAAAGAGTATCAATCATTTTGTGCATCTCTTGTCATGCAACGCACAGACTATATTCATTGTAGATAGATAGCAGCACATGAGAAGCTAGAAGGAGATTATTGGGATGATGCCAATGCTAAATGTTCCTGAGAGACTTCTTCACAGAAATTACCCATACTTTTTAAGGCTTAGAAATGGTGTAACACAAAGGCACTGTGTGAATTATATATATTTTTATATATATATATATAAACCAGCATTCTTCATGCAAACTGAGAATTCATCAACCTAGTATAGTTCTTGTTGCAGATCAGGGAATTAAAGAATGCCAACCAATTAACAGAATCATAGAATCATAGAATGGTTTGGGTTGGAAGGGACTTTTAAAGACCACCTAGTCCACCCCCCTGGCCTTGGGCACGGACACGTTCCACTAGATCAGGTTGCTCAAAGCCCCATCCAACTTGACCTTGAACACTTCCAACGGTGGGGCATCCACAGCTTCTCTGGGCAACTTGGTCCAGTGTATCACCACCTTCATTATAAAGAATTTCTTCCTTACATCCAATCTAAACCTGCCTTCTTTTGGTTGCCCCTTGTCCTGTCACTACAGGCCTCGGTAAAAAGTGTCTCTCCATCTTTCTTATAAGCCCCCTTTAAGTAGAGTGAATAGAATAGTTCAGTTGGAAGGGACCTACAATGATCATCTAGTCCAACTGCCTGCGCAATTCAGGGCTGACCAAAAGTTGAAGCATATTATTAAGGGCATTATCCAAATGCCTCTTAAACACTGACAGGCATGGGGCATTTTCCACCTCTCTAGGTGTTCCGGTGTTTGACCACACTGTCTGTAAAGACATGTTTCCTCATGTCAAGTCTGAACCTCCCCTGATGCAGCTTTGAGCCATTCCCAGTCATCCTGACCCTGGATACCAGGCAGAAGAGATCATCACCTCCCTCTCCCCTTCCCTTGCTCAGGAAGCTGCAGAGAGCAATGAGGTTGCCCTCCCTCAGCCCCCTTTGCTCCAGATTAGACAAACGCAGAGTTCTTAGCCGCTTTTCATAGGGCATGCCTTCCAGCCCTGTCACCAGCTTTCTTGCCCTCCTCTGGATGCATTCAAGTACCTTCACATCTTTCTTAAATAGTGGGGCCCAGAACTGCACACAGTACTCAAGGTGAGGCCACACTAATGCTAAATATGGGAGGATAATCACCACTATTGGCCACCTGGTTATACTGTGTTTGATGCCCCCCAGAATGCAGTTTGCTCTCTTGGTGCCGGGGCACACTGCTGGCTGCTGTTGAGCCTGCTGCCGACCAGCACCCCCAGATCCCTTTCTGCAGGGCTGCTCTCCAGCCACTCCTCTCCCAGTTTATACTTGTGTCCAGAGTTACTCTTTGCCAGGTAGAGAACCTGGCATTTGTTCTTGTTAAATGTCATGCCATTGATGATTGCTCAATGTTCCAATCTTATTTAGATTGCTCTGAAAGGCCTCATGTCCCTTGAGAGAGTCAGCAGCACTTCCCAGTTTAGTATCATCAGCAAACTTGCTAATGGTGCATTCAACTCCTGCATCCAGATCTTTGATAAATCCATGGAACAGGACTGGCCCTAGAATTGCACCCTGAGGAACACTGCTGGTGACTGGTCAAAGGTCAGATGTAGCCCCATTCACAGCAACTTTTTGAGCCCTGCTGTGCAGCCAGTTCTTTACTCGGCACACCATGTATCTGTTTATCCCACAGTTCAACAACTTGTCCAGAAGGACGCTGTGAGGGACAGTATCAAAAGCCTTGCTAAAATTCAGAAAAAATATATCTGCTGCCTTCCCTTCATCCACTAGGTGTGTGACATTGTCATAGAAGGATATCAAATTAGTTAAAGTATTAGTTAAGTATTGAAAGGTCTCCCTGAGCCTCTTCTTCTCCAGGCTGAACAACCCCAACTCTCAGCCTTTCCTCACAGGAGAAGTGTTCCAGCCCTTGGACCATTTTCGTGTCCCTCCTCTGGACCCGCTGCAGCAGGTCTGTGTCTTTCCTGTGCTGAGGACCCCAGAGCTGGATGCAGTGCTCCAGGTGGGGTCTCACGAGAGCTGAGTAGAGGGGGAGAATCCCCTTCCTTGAAATGCTGGCCACACTTCTTTCATTGCAGTCCAGGATATGCTTGGCTTTCTGGGCTGCAAGTGCACATTGTCAGCTCATATTCAGTTTTTCATCCAGCGGTATCCCCAAGTCGTTCTCCCCAGGGCTGCTCTCAATCCTTTCATCCCCCAGCCTGTATTGATACCAGGGTTTGCCCTGACCCAGGTGCAGGACCTTGCACTTGGCCTTGCTGAACTTCATGAGGTTCACATGGGCCCGCTCCTCAAGCCTTTCAAGTTCCCTCTGGATGGCATCCCTTCCCTTGAGCAGATCAACTGCATCGCTTAGCAAACTTGCTGCTGGTGTACTCAATCCCACTCTCCATGTCATTGATGAAGATATTAATTCTGCAGCATGAAGAAAACATGCAAAGCACATCACATTGCCTCACATATTATCTAAATTTTTTTCTAGCTGTATAAATGGTAATAGCTACTAACTAGTAAGCACTCTAGATAAGTAGCTGTAAGGAAAACTGCCACATGGAATAAAACGGAACATTGTAGCATACCTCTCTGCTTCCATAAACAAAATCCTGCCCATATAGTGTCCTTTTGGTCTAGGAAATCAGCTGCCTGTGTGTTTGAGGTAACACACCTTGAGTAGCTCAGGCTTTTTCTCCTTATGTGTAGAAACTTCAACCTCTTCAACTCTTGTTTGTATCCAGAGTCTATGATAATCTTTCCTTACAGATGTAGACACAAGCAGTCACTCTTGAAACTGTTTTTATTCCCCAGACTCTAAATCTGTATCAGTAGACCATCGGCTTCCCATTTTGCACACACATGCTTGTTGCACTTCTGGCATACCAGCAGATACATCACAAGTGCAAACAGGACCATATCTTTTTGAATGCATTCCAGATAATTCCCAAGAACTCTCAAGTGCTTTCACTCTCTGGAATCCTATTCAGTAAGTTAGTTTTCTCTTAAGAGTTGCAGAATATTTAAGATATTCTTTAAATTAAAGTCCCGCTTAGTTATCATGTAAGCTGTTTCAAAACAGAATTGATCTAATTCTGTCAAGGATCCTATGAAGAGATATACTCCAGTGCATACACAGCAAGTGCAGTGTGTGTGGGTAGTTGAAATTGCTGCTTTTGCTTACCTATACTATCCATGCAGCTATGACAAGTGTCCTGAGAGTATTCACCTCATTGCATACGCACAGACTTTCTGTGTAGCACTAGTGCTATTACTGTGGCACTACCTGGGGGCACTGAACTTCTGTGAAGACACTGTAGAGTTCATCTATGCATGCATAGCAGGCTGCCCACTCAGAGTTACAACTGCTGCTGCAAACAAGTTGTCACACAATCCAGACAAAAGTATGAAATCTTCAGATTCTTCCTGAAAAATGAGGAACTATTCAGGGGAATCAAGGTACATGACAGCTGTACTTTAAAAGTGAACAACTCTAGAATTTCTTCACACTTAGGCTCAGGGTAATCTAGGGTCTTCCTGCGGGGCAGGAGGGGAGGATACATTTTTTCCAGTTTTCCTGCCTTTCCGTAGAAACCACGTAGTGGTCAACCACACTTCCTGTAGCTACTCTTAAATTTACCGTGCCCACTGGCTGGGGCCTTGTCCTTACATCCTTGCAGGTCATGAGTTGCTTAGGCTTATGGAGGCAGAAACATAATTTCTGGTTTTTATTTCACAGTTCTGAGATTTGTGCGTCTACTTTGGAAGAAACTAAAACCACCTGAAGGAAGTGAGGAGGCTTAATGACTAGAACCTTGCCTGAGCAAACACAGGAATGGCACACTCAGCAGGCTGCAGGTTCTTTCCAAGCAGGATCTGATGGTGCTTTCTCAGCATTAACTTCTAAGAAGGAGCTGGCTGAAGTAGGACGCAGCATCTCCCTCCTTCGTTCTCTCCTTGTGAGCCAAAGAGGGTGACGGTGCAGATTTTCCAGCCTTGTTAGTCAGCCAGAGGTCTGTCCGTGCTCCGGTGTTTGGTGTAATCCAGTTCGGGTGTTTGCTGCGGCCCGCGGGACCTGTTTTCGCAGGTAAAGGTGACGTCCGGAGGCCTGGCCGCCTCACCTCGCCTCGCCTCGCCCCGGCCCGGCCCGGCCCGGCCCGGCCCGGCCGCTCAGGCTCAGGCGGGCCGGCTTGCCTCCGGGCAGTGCTGCGCTCTTGGCGGACTCCCCGGAGGCCGGAGACTCCTGAGCACGGCCTTAGGTGGGAGCTGGGCCGAGCAGCGTGAAGGCCGGTGGCCCAAAGAGCGTCCCAGGCTGGGTGCTGACAAACCGGCCTCCTGCCCGCCCCGCGGCCACTGCGGCCGCGCCCAGGGGAGCGGGCAGCCGGCGGCTGGCGCTCCTCCGTCCGCACACGGCGAAATGACACCCTCCGACAGAGGCGGGGGGGCAGCGCCCTCCCGAGAGACTGTTCCTACTCTGGCAGCACGGTCAGGCGCAGGTGTCCCCCGGCATTACGGGAGAAGCACAGGTCCCCTTCCAGCGTCCCTCACAGGCCGGTGACGCTCCTGGCACCCTCTGTCCCGCTTCGCCTACGACCGCCATCTTCAGTCGTGCCAGCAGTCCCTCCGGCTCCGCATTTGTTTTCTCTCTGGGGCCAGTGGCTTCGAGAAAAACACCAGGATCATTCTGCTTGTGCATCAAATTTGTTTCTTCGCTGGTACTATTTTTTCCTGCTTACTCGGGAATACGTTGACTGCCACGGATCCTCGGTGACTTCTCCTATTGTAAAAGCTACCCCACGTAGCCTGCCCCCTATGTTTCCTGACCTACCTTTCCAGCCACAAATTGTGGGATGGTCGAAAAGTGTTCTGACAAAGTATTGCGCGCCTGTCCTCTTTGCACATTCTTTCTCTAACCATCCTAAAACATCCTGTGGGAAGGAGTTCTGCAGAGCAGGTACAATTGAGAAGTGTTTCCTGGTGTTCAATTTGAACCCACTACCTGCTAGTTTAACTTTATGCCCTTTTAGTTCTTGAACTGGAGTAGAAAATGGACAGCTGTCCCTGGTCATATTTTGTCAATGTCTTCTCTCGACTAAAGAGTCATAGTTCAGATTTATAGTAGCCTTTTTCAAGACGTGAGGAATGAGACTTTCATAGTCACAGCACACTCGGGTTGTGAGTTCCCTCTGAACCTGTGTAGTGGTATTATGTTCTCTATTCCTCACCTAATAATGCTTAGCATTAGCTGACACTTTTCCTTTAAAGGTCCATCTTCTCCTTGATTTATAACAGTATTGAAATAATCATATTAGTCAGTAAAATACAAAATTAAGGTTGCTTCATCACCATTATATTCCCTCTGCCATTTTGATTGTCCAGTCACTATAATAAGGTTCTGCTGCTGCTGCTTTGTTTGTTTCTGTAGTTGGCTCTCATCATTACTGTTCTGAGCAAGCTAGCATATGAGCAGTTTGCTGTCTGCATGACCTTTCATCCCCTTTGTGGGTTATACCTGAATATGTTGGTCTCATATCCAAGAATGAATGGAATGCTGGGAGCATTTCTTTAAAATGAAAGGCTAAAGACTACTAAAATAGTCAAGAGCAGGTAAATAGGTGACCTGAGCACACCAAAATGAAGGCATATAGTGGGCTGCTTTTTATTTTAAGAGAAAGAAGATAGAATGAGATATTAGAGTGGGAAGATAAATCTAGACAGTTCGACTACAAGTAAGGCTACATGTGTATGCTATAAAGACAACTATCTGTTGGAATACTTTGCACAGGGACCTGTTAGATTCAGGTGCTATCTTTATATGAAGTCCATATTTCTTCCTATTGTATCATGCAGCTCCAGTAGGAGTTATAGTCTGAAGCAGGAGTAACTTGTGGGAGTTTGAGGCAGGAGTAACATAGCACTTACCAGTGCTATGCAGGTAGTCAGATAAGAAAGTCCACTCTAGGCTTTATCTTGAAACTATTCTGGCTTTATACTGACAGCTATTAATGAGAGTGATAGTACGGGCCTGAAGTCTTTTTTCTTCCTCCCACATCCATGGCAATCCCTTCCATTTTCGGAGCAGAAGTGTTGGATGGCAATGACAATAGCATCCACTTTCACCCTCTATACTCACACTTCCTATTACTGTAACTGCATGAATGGTCAAGGACAGCCATGCTCTTTTTCTGATTATGAGGAAGCCTCTGTTGGCATGTCAATGCTGGGGCCCCAGGAAAAGTATGTCTGAGCATTGACATTAACTGAGGGTCAGAAGCCAAAGTGCTATGGAGTTCTTTGCAAATCAGTAGGATATTATTTATTGAGTTGTATTTCAGGCACAACAACCTTTTTTTCCAAAAATTGGTTAAAATGAAATTTGTCTTTAGTCTCAAATAATAGGTTCCCTACAGACAATTGTCAAATGTTGAATGTGAGCCGCTTCAGCTCAGATTTTTCCTAACATCAAGAGATTGAAGAAGCAATCATGTCCCTTGTTTTTTATTTCTTCATCGATCTCGTGAAGGCTTGTCTGACTTCTGACCATGTTACAACAACAGGATACCCTTATACTTGCCTACCTTCCACTCATACCCTGCTTCTATTCATATGCTGAGGTGATTATAACACTCAGTTTATAAGGATTCAGAGGGTGCATTTGTATACATGCATATGCTTTTTGGTTAGTGCCATATTACACACAGTTAATAATTTTTTTGGAAATGAGTTTTAATGGAGCCCAGATAATAACCAGCAGCATTATTCTTTAGAGGAGAAAAAAAACAACCACAAAAAAGGTAGCTTTAAAACCAAAGATAAATTTAAGCTTAGCAATCGGCAGCCTAAAAAAGAAAGTTGGGCTTTCGGTTAGATGCACCATCCTTGTTCATCACACTGCTGCCTGATTCAATTTGTTCCTTATTTTGCCCCAAACCATTTAACTATGTTAAAGTAGTGCTTAAGTGATTACTGCCTTTGCCTAATTTAAGGCTCCCCATCCATTTGGAATGAACTTTCTCCAACATTAGTCTGTGTGCTTTGAATCTCTTTGATTTTGCCATCATGAACTCCCAACTCTCACCATTTATGAAGATGGATGTGTCACTGGAGTGAAACTGCTCTCACTGTTGGTTATTCTTTTCTTGCAGCTCTCCCTCCCCTCATGGCTCGTCGATCTCAAAGCTCCTCACAGGGGGACAATCCCCTTGACCCTAACTATCTTCCCCCCCATTACAAGGAGTATTACCGCTTAGCTCTGGATGTGCTTACTGAAGAGGGCAAAGAGAGTTACCAACGCTTCCTGGCAGATGAAGCAGCCCCTGATTTTCTTTGCAACTCAGAGGTGGATCACATCATACAGAATCTCCAGAAACCCCAGTACGCCAACCAGGAAGGTAGCACAGACACCACAGGTGACAATGACATGGATGGATCTTCTGGGACTTACTGGCCCATGAACTCAGACCTTGCTGTTCCTGAGCTTGACCTGGGCTGGCCAATGGTCTTTGGGTTCAGGGGAACAGAGGTGACAACCCTTGTGCAACCACCACCCCCTGACAATCCCAGCATTAAGGAGGAGGCTCGCAGAATGATTCGAGCAGCTCAACAGGTGAGACAGTGAAGAGCCCAGCTAGAGCAGAGATAAAATTATATGTGTGCAAAAGATGAATCAGAATGCATCTGGTCCTCTACTAATTCCCTTACTTTGCTCGCAGGACCTGACAGAGGGGAAGGATGATTCTAACTGTTACTCTCTGATCTCATGGAAAAGTGTGTAAAGCCATGGTAAAATATACCAAGAGTTCACAGAATCGTTGAGGTTGAAGGGGACCTCTGGAGAAGGTCTAGTCCAGCCCCCCTGCTCAAAGCAGGGTTGATTAGAAAGCATTACTTAGGACATGTCCTTGAGTATCTTCAGGGATGGAGACTCCACAACCTTTCTGGGCAACCTGTTCCAGTGTTCAATCACCCTTACAGTAAAAGAGGTTTTTCTTATGTTTAACTGGAATCTCCTATATTTCAATTTGTGTCTTGTGACTTGTCCTTTCACTGGGTACCACTGAGAAGAGTTTGGCTCCATCTTCCTTACACCCTTCCATCAGGTATTTTATACTCACTGATAAAATAAGAGTTGGGAAGGAGAGGGAGATAGAGCTTTGAAGCTACTTCCCATATTATCAGCATATAGATGCAGCTATATAGTGGCTGACTAAACGTTGGCCAGGAAGGTATCTAAAAATGGCATGGGTGTGTTGGAGGGGGCGAGCAAGTAGTAGCCAAGCATCTCAATACAGCCTTCCAGTGTGGTTATATGACCAAAAAAACCCCTGCTATCATTGGATGAATAAGTAAGGGAATGCTCAGTGGCAGTGACATTTTACCCTCACTTCTCACCCTCATATACAGAATATGTGCCTTAGATAGCAATTCTGTTTCCGGTTCTGAGGCCCACAGTGTTTAAAGGAACCTTTAAATGGGAAGGTCCCTGCTTAAAAAGGAAGTTGAAATGGAGATGGTGCAGCAGTGCAGCTTTGGAATGTGAGGTGCTGGGCAACATGATCAGTCGGGGTAGGAGCAGGCACAGATCACTGACGTCTTTCTTGTGTTCTTTTCCTAGGTGGTAGCCATAGTGATGGACATTTTCACTGATGTGGATCTGCTTTTTGAGGTGTTGGATGCTGCTGCTCGCAGAGTGCCTGTGTACATCTTGCTGGATGAAATGAACTCTCAACTTTTTCTCGATACAGCTGCTAAATGCAGAGTCAATCTTAACTATGTGGAGGTGAGCAAACCAAAGACCTGCCCTGCTCCTAATTCACATCCTGAGGGGGATATGTCCTGGGAAGCAGAGGGCTGTTACCATGGTAAAAACCTGAGAAAGGGGAAAATGGGTCAGAGCCTAGGGAAAGATGAGTATGAAGAAAGCTAGGAGAGCTGGCACAACAATACAGGGCTGAAGGCTGGGGACACGCTAATAAATGGGTTTATCTATCTATTGTGTATGCAGACAGAATCACTGGAGTTGAAGTATAAAAATGGTGGCCGGATGGAAATTAAAAGAGAAAAGGGAAGAAGGAGGGGCAGGTGGAGGGAAGTAACAGCTTCCAACTGAGTCAGTGCCTTTTCTGGTTTGCAGTTCCTAAGGGTGAGGACAGTTTCTGGTCCAACCTACTACTGCCGCACAGGGATGTCCTTCAAAGGCCATGTGAAAGAGAAATTCCTCTTGGTGGACTGCATGGTGGTGCTGAGTGGCAACTACAGGTGAGAAGCCCTGCAATGTTACATGTTCCAGTCTCAGTGAGAAAGAGGCTGGTTAATTGGTAAAGCGGTGCTTTGGCACTTCCAAATGAACATCAGTGGCAAAAGTTTTTATCACTGAAGGATACTGAGCACCAATTTTCAGGAAAAATATGCTATTTTGCAACTGAGGTAGATACACCAATTAAACAAGCCCTCAAGCCCATACACCAAAAGCCAAGCTTCCTTCACATCAAGAGTCTAAACAATCTGTAAAAAAGATACAGTAATTATAAGGTGGTGTGGGTTAACTCCAGTAGGCAGCTAAGCCCCACACAGATGTTTGGTCACTGCTCCCAGCAGGATGTGGGAGACAATTGGAAGGGCAAATGTGAGGAAACTCATGGGCTGCAATAAAGACAGTTTAATAGCTAAAGCAAACCTGTACATGCAAGCAAAGCAAAATAAGGAATCCAATCACTACTTCCCATCGGCAGGCAGATATCTAGCCATTCCCAGGAAAGCAGAGCTTGACTTGGGAAGGCAAACACCATAACACTGAACATCTTCCTCCTTCCTGTACAGAATCACAGAATGGTTGAGGTTGGAAGGGACCTCTGGCACTCGTCTTGTCCAACCCCCCTGTTGCATTAAAGCGTAAAGAAGTTTGGCAGAAAATAAATCCCCTTGCATTCCAGCTTATCCTCAGATGTCAGAGGGGCTGGGGGTGGCTAGGTTTAAATTCCGAGTTTTGTCCAATTCAGCGCTGTAGGTCTGGTCACGTTCAGTATATTGAACTATTGCAATTATGGATGCACTAATAGTGCCCTGTACTTTCAATTTAGCCACATTCAATGGACTAGAATTGCCAGACTTAGGGAGTTTAGTTGCGTTCAATGAACTATCACAGCTAGATTAATACAGTTTATTAAAGCAACAGGAGTACAGGTTCTTTTGGATTGCCGGTGATAAATACACTGTCTGCAAAGCACGTGCAAATAATAATTCACTTGACTACAAGCACACTAAATTATGGAAAAAACTTATAGAGACTTCTAAGTTTCCCAGGGAAGCACTCAGTATAATGGAGGGTTCGAATCTTACCCAATAGGCATCCCTATGGCAGGGAAGATAGGTTCGGCCTGTCGACTGATCCCAGAAGTCAGCGATGTCTTCCCAACTTGTCTATGATGGTGTTTTCCCTAACATTCCTCCTCTCTTAAGCCCTTTTATATTTTCTTATTTTAGGTGGAGCTTGAGTGACTCTAGTCATACATACCTTTATTATGGTTGGTGTAAAATCTTATTGCTTTACTTTTAAAGGTATATGCTAGAGAAAATTCAGAGCACATGCTCAGTGAGGGGTGGTCGCACTTTGAAGGCAGGTAGCTTTTGGGATGGGGGTGTGTTTTGGTATTATAATGAGCAAAGTTCACCCAGAGAACATGATTTTGCATGTCACTACTCAGAACTGGGCACTTATGATATAAATCAGAAGTAAGACAGTAGCATTGACAGAATCCCCGTTATTTCACCTCCTTGCTTCAGTGGATTCAATGCAGGGACCTACTGTTCTTGTTCCTATCCTTGCAGTTCCCTGTCCCTGGGATGATATCACAGAGCCTGGCCATGGCATCTCCAACTCTGCTTGACCCTCTGTGTTGCTTCTCTTAGGGTCAGCACACCAAGCTCCCCTGGCGTTGCTAACATCTAAGGTTGCAGGTTATGTTGCTTAGGGAATTATTATGGAACAGATTCCTTGCATATCCACTGGATTCCACCCTGGAGGTTTACCTCCACTTAAGAAGTGGGGGACACATACCAATAAGTCACCTTCAGCACTCATTACACGCACCCCTGCTCAAGCAGGGCCACCTAGAGCCAGTTGCCCAGGACTGTGTCCAGATGGTTTTTGAGTATCTCTAAGGAGAGAGACTCCACAAGGTCCCTGGGCAACCTATTCCAGTGACTTTGACAGACTGGAGTAGATTTTGGTTACGAGCAAGGATATAAGATATGCTTTGGTCTAACAATAGAAAATGAGACACAATAACATACACCTCTTGATTGAGATACGCGGGCATAACATGGGTATAGTATAGTTGTTAACAATAAAGGCATGGGTAATTCCATACAAGTAACTTGCTCTTGAAATGTAAATGCCTACTCCTTGGTTTCTTTAACTGTTCTGCTTTGAAGGGAGCTGTTGGATTAGGGTTGGTCAGTGGTGCCCAGTGGCAGGACCAGAGGCAATGGGCACAAACTGAAACGCAGGAAGTTCCATTTGAACATAAGGAAACACTTTCTTACTGTGGAGATGATTGAGCACTGGAATAGGTTGCCCAGGGACCTTGTGGAGTCTCTTTCTTTAGAAGTATTAAAAAAGCCACCTGGACAACTGGCTCTAGGTGGCCTTGCGTGATGGGTGGGTGGGGGGGGGGGGGGTTGGACTGCCAGAGGTCCCTTCCAATATCAACCATTCTGTGATTCTGTGAAAACTGGGCTCAGTACTCCAGATACAGTCTCACAAGTGCTGACTAGCGGGGAATAATCACTTCCATTGACCTGTTGGCTGCACTTCTACTACTGCATCCCTATACGTGTTGAGCCAACATTGCTGCAAAGATGCTGCTGTCTTTTTTCATCTTGTTGCTTGCCAGAACCCCCAAGTCGTTGTCAGCCAAGCTGCTTTCTAGATAGTCATCCTCAGCCTGTATTGGTCTATGGGGTTGTTCCATCCCAGGTGCAAGATTCTGCATTTGCCTTTGCTGAATATCATGAGGTTCCTGTCAGCACATTTCTCCAGCCTGTTGAGGTCCCCCTGATTGGCACATCAACTGCGCCATCCTCCCAATCTGGTGTCATCCTGTTGTCCAGGTCATTAATGATGGTGTTAAAGACTATTTCCCCAAGCCCTGACCCCCAGGGAACACCACTTGTAACTGCCCACCTGTCAGACTTCAAGTCACTGACCACCACCAGGTAAGCCTGACAATCCAAACAGTTTCCCATTTACTGTGTGGCACACTTGTTCAGTCTGCAGTGTTCCAATTTGGCTACAAAGATACTTATGTAAAGACCATGTGGAAACCCTTGCTAAAGTCAAGAAAAACCTCATCTTCAGCTGTACCCTTGTCCACGCAGCCAACCTTCTCTTTGTAGAAGGAAATCAGATTGGGTCAGGCATGGTTTGCCTTGGTAAATCCCTGCAGTCTGATCCCAGTTGTCTTTCTGTTATTCCTGTGCCTGGAAATGGCTGCCAAGAAGATTTGCTCCACAACTTTCCCTCACTGAGGTAAGGCTGACTTGCTGTAGTTCCTAGCTGATCCTTTTGCTCTTTTCAAAGATGGGCACAACATTTGAGTTATAAAACCCAATTACAACCCAAAGTAATTGCAGGAAGATCTACTTCATATAAGGATTATCATCAGCTCACTCTCTTGCTGTTGTTACAACTGACTGGCTTTTTTAGAACAGAAGTCATTTATTGCCTTGTAAAATCCTATGCAAAGATGTGATGCCAAATCAATTTATAACTATGAGGCTTGGAAACAATAATGTGTAACAAATGGCTGCCTGAGCAGTAAATAACATCAGGAGAATTCTCTTCAGGCAAGCAAATGGTTTAATGTAAAGTGGTACAATCGAGTTACTTGATGCTAATGCACTATCATTACTTCTGTTTCTCTTTGTAGTTTTATGTGGTCTTTTGAGAAGATTCACAGAAGCATTGCACACATCTTTCAGGGCGAGCTGGTGGCCAGCTTTGATGAAGAATTCCGAATTTTGTTTGCACAGTCAGAACCTCTTGTTCCTCCAGCCAATGTCTTGGCAAAGGCAGAGAACACATTTGCCATGACTCCATTTGGCAGTAACATGCCTTTCTTTCCCAAAAAAGCACCCCTGATGTTCCAGAGGGATGACAATCTTTTTCCCTCCTTTATGGACAGAATTGATCCCGACAGGTACTTCCTGTCAAATTTCAGGCGGGATGACATGTTGCGCCATACTGTTGAGGGGTCAGCCATGCGAATGTATAAAAAGGTAGAAATGGAGAATGCTCAGATGGATCCTGTCAGGGGTTTTCTCCGTTCCAAGCAGTTGGAGTTGGATGCTTTTAAGAGACACAGTTTTGCAGAAGGAACATTTGAAAATTTTGCTTCTTCTAAACAGTATGCCAGACAGATGTTCATGAACAATATGGATGAATTTAAAATCCAGTCTAGTCATTTTCAGAAGGATCAGTTCTACCAGTATCAGTTTGAACATCCCCATCTTTCTGGCAGACCTCAGGGACTCTTTGAGAGAATCCGAGGTGGTAGGCCAGGATTCAATGAACTGGAAGACTATGGAGAGGGACCCAGATACCCTGAACTTGAATCCAGTTTTCCACAGGAGGGTTTCCCCTTAAGGCTGGATTACGTACCTTCAAATTCTTCCAGGGAAGTGAGACATGGCTCTGATCAGCTGAATCCTGCAGGCAATGGCCCAATGGGAATGATGTTAAGAAGGCAGAATATAGGACAGAAATTTATTTGCCAGACATCTCCTACACAGAAGCAAAGTCTGGAACAACGCCTGTTCCTACAAGACAAAGATGAGGACCAAGATGAAGACAAGAACACACAGGAAAATAGAACAGGTTTACGTAACTGGAGGATTTCTTCATACCTTAGTGCATACCAGTCCGAACCAGAAGAAGGTCTTCCAATGCCTATGGAATCAGAGGCATATAATGATGTTCTTGGGGATACCCTCACAAAGCACCCCACTGACCTCATCCCAGCATTCAAATCCCCTATGTCTTTTAACAGCAAGTCACTGGGAATTGAAAGTGCCAAAGAATTTGCAGATCCTGATAGAGTAGGTGAAGAAACCCCTATAATGAAACAAGATGCTTTTAGGTCCAGAATAAATCCTTTGATCCAGAGGAGCTCAAGACTCAGGTCCTCTCTGATTTTCAGTGCTGCCAAGCTAGATCAGCCTAACACCGCAATAGAAAAGGTTCAGATGATCCAAAAAGAACAGATGTCCAGTGAGTTGACAAAAGACAATGAAACTATAAAGACGGCTGCCTCGTCTAAAGTGGCAGAACTTTTAGAGAAGTATAAAGCTGTGGGCAAAGACACAGAGCGAGCTGCAGTCACGCATACCAAAGCTGTTTCCAGTTATCTACAGGAAGAATCACAGAACACAGAGAAGAAATGTACCAAATCTGTGCAATATAAGATTCTGGAGAGTAGGATACTAGACTCCAAAGACTCCTGCAGTACTTACAAAATGCATGGAGAGGCTGACAGACCATTTGGAATGGCCTCATCAACCCCCCAGCTTGTTGACACACTGAGTAAAGACCCCCTGGCACACATTAGCACTAAGGTGGACAAATTATCATCTCGGTTTTACCCCATAGAGAATAAACCTGCTCTTCCAGAGAAGGAGAGTCTTATATTTGTAGGAGACACTCAGAAATTGACTCTTCCAGAGAAGAAGGAAAGAGTGACATTCAAAGAAGACTCTCAAAGATTAGTCAATACAGAACTGAAGAAACCACAGATCAGGACAAGTACCACATCAGTTCTTGAAAACTTATCTAGAAGTCAAGGCTCTGACAGCTCTCTCAATAAATCTGAGGAAGACTGTTCAAAACAAGAACAAAATCCAATGGAATTTTTAAGAAAAGGGTCGCTACGGCTGAAGCAGCTTTTGAACCCAAAAGGTGAAAAGAAATTGGAGGAGGAATCCACTTCTGAGAGTGGAAAATCTGACAAGCAGGCTGTGGTTCTCAAACGATCTTCCGTAGGGGACTGTCAGGAAATGATGGAGGAAGAAAAAATGCCTAAATTTGCAACACCACTTCCCCCCAAAAGCAGCCAGCTAACACAGGGGAGATTTCCTTCATCCACAGCTAACATCCTGTACAGCAGCAACCTCCGTGATGATACCAAGGTGATTTTGGAACAAATCTCTGCAAACAGTCAGAAGAACAGAGCTGAACTGGCCAAGCAACTACCATCCACTAGTAATCCTGATCTTTCTAAGTCAACTACAAGCTTGGAAAGGAAAGGCGAGAAGGAGAAAAGCTGTAACATCCACAGGTCAGAGAGTTTTGGGAGCCAGAAACGAAATCTTCAGCGGCAACCATCAGAGGATAGAGATACCCTTCTGAAAAAAATGGAGAATATGCGGAAGGAGAAGCGAGTCTACAGTAGATTTGAGGTCTTCTGCAAAAAGGATGAACATACAAGTCCAAGTGAAGAGGAATATGACACAGATGCCAAAGACAAGAAGATGGGAAAATTCATGCCCAAAATCCTGGGGACCTTCAAAACCAAAAAATGATCATAGAAATACTATTTAATTCCATATAATCAGTGACTGTCGAAGGGGAATGAGAAAGTAACTTGTTTATGATGCCTCTAAGCACCATAGGCAGTACTCTTCGTGGTTAGTGAGTGGAAATGTGTTAATGTTGCCCATTAAAGTCATGTGGTATCAGGCAACCTTATCACAGTATGTTTCTAATAAAATTATTAAATTGCCAAGATGCTTAAAACAAAGAACTAAAGTAAGAGTCTTTTTATGTTATGCTCAGGACATATTTTCAGCAGACAAAAAAATTCCACTTTCAGAAGGGAAGAATGAAAAATAGAAAATTCAATACTTCGGTGCGGTCCAGGGAAGAAAAATACCCACAGACACAGCACACATGCGCATTAACTGGAAAAACTGTTCAAAACCCAATTATTTCTCAGGTACAGTTATCTTTTCTTTGTATCTAATAATGAATCAAATATGGGAGGCACCTTTTTAGTTTACAGGAGAAAAAATATTGTAAACAACTTTTTGTCCTTATCTATGGTTATGGTCTTGTCCAGCAGTACATGCTCAGCTTTCGTATTTACCATTTTCTAAGCCTATTGGTTCTGTTTTGTTACTGGTTTGT
The DNA here is from genome assembly GCF_929443795.1 of Astur gentilis. Lineage (NCBI taxonomy): Eukaryota > Metazoa > Chordata > Aves > Accipitriformes > Accipitridae > Astur > Astur gentilis. The sequence goes on from NC_064881.1 coordinate 55,152,036, forward strand.
TTCCTTATGTATAATGGAAGTATTGCTTTAGGGGCTGAGCTGAAAGAAGCAGCTGAAAGGCCATAAAAAAAGAAATTGACATGCTATTAATGGAGAAAGACCTGTTTTTAGGGCTCCTTTTTAGCTGAGTGGGGAGTTTAAGTATCTAAAATGCTGTCTTGGCCAAGTAGTAACTTTCTTGACAATGTAACTCCAATTCATTAAGTGACTGTGGGGAGGAGGGGACATTCATTTGCTAGCACATCTTTCCATGTGAGGACAAGGAAAGAAGGGACGCATGACAATGGAAGGAATAAGGCTGCTGGAATTTACAAGCTCAGAAGTGTTTCATCTCATGTAACTTTCTTGTAGTAGTTTGGTACCAAGCTTAACCATGCAGCTTTAAAACACTCCACATTAGCCTGTAGGCTCATGCTGTTGTGTTAGTGTCTTGCAGGACAGAACGTAGAGACAGAGGCTGTCGAGAAAACGCTGTATATAATGTTTGGTTACTTAGCTGTGTGGGTTTTTTTTCCTCAGCTTGGACTGTCTCTGCTTGGCAGCCAGCAGCATTGCCAAATTGGGATTTTTCCCCCGCCCCTGATCTTTGTGCCATAGTCTATAAAGAGATGGCAGGAAAGAATGCTCTCACATGGAACTAGGCTTCTGAATTTCCCATTCCCATTAGCTTGGGTTTCATGATTAACCACTTGTGATGCTAGCTGCAAGCTCAGCAAACCAGTTCAGGTACGTGGCTGACAGATGGAGGCAAGAGGCTGCATTGGTTCCTGAAGGTAACTTCAGCAGGGTCTTTAAAACTTCAGCTCTATTTTTAGGATGCCAGCTCCCATGGTAGCAGTCTTTATATAATTTAGCAGGCTTTATATAATTTACATATCTGTAACAATTAACTATTATTTTACTGTTTGTTGAAAATGTTGGAAAGTGAATGTGCAGAAAGATAGATTGTCTGATCTGAAAAAAAATTAAGCTGATTTCCATATTAATACAGATGGTGGTAAAAATCTGCAAGAATCAAGAGGAATTATCATTTTAACATGAGGAGGTAAACCTAGAAATAAAGCTAAGTGAGAAAAAAAAAAGGGAGGGAAGGAGGGCCAACATTGGGAAAAAAGCTGAAATGGATTTCTTATGGTTATTCCATATTGTATAAATGTATACCATTTCACATACAATCCATAATTTGTTACATACATACAAATTCATAAATGAATGCTATATGTATACTTATTTTGTCTGCTCTTAGTAATGAATCAGATCCAGTTGTTGGTCCCAAAATGAACTGTAATGATAAATACAGTTGTTCTCTGCCAGATGATGCAGATAGAGATTCTTTTACTCTGGAGAGGAAGATAGGCTATATAGATTGATGTGGTTTAACCCCAGCCAGCAACTAAGCACCACACAGCCGCTTGCTCACTCTCCCCCCACCCAGTGGGATGGGGGAGAGAACTGGAAAAAAATGTAGAACTCCTGGGTTGAGGTAAAGACAGTTTAATAGGACAGAAAGGAAGAAAAATCATGATAATGACGATGATAATAATAATAAAAGAATTGGAATATAGAAAACAAGTGATGCACAATACAATTGCTTACTACCTGCCAACCGATGCCCACTTCCTGAATGGCAGATTCCCCCCCAGCCCCACTCCCCCTAGTTTATATACTAGGCATGATGTCACATGGTGTGGAATACCCCTTTGGCCAGTTTGGGTCTGCGGTCCCAGCTGTGTCCCCTCCCAACTTCTTGTGCCCCTCCAGCCTTCTTGCTGGCTGGGCATGAGAAGCTGAAAAATCCTTGACTTTATGTATAAACTTAGTATAAATTGACTTAGTCTAAACACTACTTAGCAATAACTGAAAACATCAGTGTGTTATCAAGTCTTCTCATACTAAATCCAAAACATAACACTATACCAGCTACTAGAAAAAAAATTAACTCTATCCCAGCCGAAACCAGGACACAGATATATATATATATATATACTATTATGTATATGCTAGCTCTATTTTGTGTAATTCTTATGTCATTCCATACCTCCCCAGCCTTTCCCAAACGTACCTGCTCTGGCATCATTCTGTAACAGGCAAGTTACCGAAATGTAATATTTCTATAATCACAGATTACATTAACATTTATAATTTTGCTGTATTTGTTCAGATTTGTAGAATTTAATCTTGCTCAGCATGGTGCATTCAGTGTAAAAGTATGTTCCTGACCAGAACTAGAATGACTCTTTTAGTGATACATTGATTACCAGATGTTGTAGGTGTATACAAATATTGCAGAATAACTAATTCACTTGGTAATAGCAAAAGCCATTTTAAGAATAAAAAAATCAGCTTTACAGCCCATCACCTCTCAGTCTGAGACTAAGCTCACAGAGGATCTTAGATGTCATGTTGTATCGTCAAATTGCTAGGTGCTAGGCATTTAGTGGAAGTCACAACTCTGAATTAAGCAGCAGACTCCCTTTTCTGTGCATGAGAACTGGTCTCACAAGAGCCAACGTGCTGCACAGAGCACTGCCTGCACAACATGTTCACCCTGTCATTGCCGTCCCCTGTATCTACCTGTACCTGAGATAGAGAGGAAATGCCTATTTTATGAATATACCAGAATAAACCAGGACTTCCTGTGAGCTGTATTCCCAGCTCCCTAGTATTATCAGACTTAAGTGACCACACTTGGTACCAGAAGTGAATGTACTATTTTTTTACTAGCCTTTGGTGTTTAGGTACTAAAAGATAAAATAGATATTCTATCAATGGCGGTGGTACTCACGTGTTGGAATCTAGTGCCTGAATCCCCTCTGTAACTGTAGTCCCAATGTTCTGGAATAACAATCATTTATCTTAGGTGAAGTAAAATTTCAGGGACAGAGACTTCTTATAAGAACTTCAAGTTAAGGAGGAGAATGAACCAAAAGTCAGCATTAAACAGGAATATAGTTTTAAAGTTTACTGTAGTCCCACTGTTGCCTGATAACAACTTCATGACATTTCAGCAACAGTATCTCTTGGAACACTTCTTTCTGAAAGCCAAAAAAATTTACCATATTAATCATTGAACAAGATACCCTTGTATTTTTCCCTTTCACACACAGTAAACATTGAAGGACAAAGATTTTCTGTAGTGCTATATAAAGTATTTATTATTACAATATTTACAATATTACATGGTAGGTAAGCTATTAAATATTGTAGCACAACCCACCTATATTTAAAATGATCTTCTACTTGATTTTAATGAAAATAAGCCACCATTGATTATGTAATTTACCCCAGAAGAGTCATAGAAATTAGTGGAAAACAAAATGAAGTACTTTAAGATTATCTGTGAAGAGTTTAGTCTTCTTGGTCTTCAGAGAACAGTTAGTTATCCGTTCTGTTAAAAAAAAATAATCTGCATTTAGGCAGTGCTAAAGAATCGTAGAATCACGGAATAGATTGGAAGGGACATTCCAAGACCATCTAGTCCAACCCTCTTGCCTTGGGCATGGACATCTTCCACTAGATCAGGTTGCTCAAAGCCCTGTCCAACTTGACCTTTGAGCGCTTTCCAGTGATGGGGTACCCACAACTTCTCTGGACAACCTGGTCCAGTGTATCACCACCCTCATTGTAAAAAGTTTCTTCCTCATGTCCAATCTAAACCCACCCTCTTTCAGTGTAAAACCATTACCCCTTGTTCTGTCACTACAGGGGCTAGTAAAGTCTCTCTCCATCTTTCTTATAGACCCCCTTTAAGTACTGAAAGGCTGCAATAAGGCCTGCCTAGAGCCTTCTCTTCTCCAGGCTGAACAACCCCAACTCTCTCAGCCTTTCTTCGTAACAGAGGTGTTCCAGCCCTCGGACCATTTTCGTGTCCCTCCTCTGGACCTGCCCTAACACGTTCATGTCTGTCTTGTGCTGAGGACCCCAGAGCTGGATGCAGTACTCCAGGTGGGGTCTCACCAGAGCGGAGCAGAGCGGCAGAATCCCCTCCCTTGACCTGATGGCCGCACTTCTTTCGATGCAGCCCAGGATACGCTTGGCTTTCTGGGCTGCAAGCGCATGTTGCCGGCTCATATCCAATTTTTCATCCATCAGTATCCCCAAGTCCTTCTCCACAGGGCTGCTCTCAATCCTTTCATCCCCCAGCCTGTCTTGATACCAGGGCTTGCCCTGACCCAGGTACAGGACCTTGCACTTGCCCTTGCTGAACTTCATGAGGTTTACATGGGCCCTGAATGCGTCTTCAGTATATCTAAAGGCCCTGAATATTCTGAATATGTCTAAATACATTCAAGTATCACAATATTGCAATTTTCTGTAATTTTTTTCAATAATTCAAATGAGGAATATGAATTGACAGCATTTATTGTTTTCACAGTATGGGAGCAAATAGTGCTGTGCCCTTGTCTGGTAAGACAGGAAGGAAGGCAAAGGGATTAGATTTTCTTTCCTGTTGGTTTGTCCAGAAGAAAGTAGTACCTTGTTCCATACAATGAATAAAGCATTTTCCTTTAGCTGGGGTAACTGTCAAATGCCTGTTATATTTTGCTCTCACTTGCTGTTACTGGCTCAGTTAGGGGACTGATAAGATGAGCTGTACTTCACCTGGTTAGAACATTTCCATATTCACTGCTCATGTTGTTGGGAGGATTTTGATATTGGAAGACTCTGCAGTGCAGATTTATATATGGTTCCATAGGCCTGGGAGTAACTGCCCATTGATGCTTTTGGATCACCAGCAGCTCCCACATTTGCAGTAATCTGGAACATCTTTTTACTCGACTTCAGAAGCGGATGAACATCTTTGCTGTGAAACTGATTATTTCTTGGATTCTGTGTGAGAAAGAAAAGCCAAGATAGTTAGTAACTTGTAATCAGCTTTCTAAAATACAAATAAGGAACACAGATTTTGCTTCAGCTGAGGAGCAGGACAGATCATGAATGTTATATGAATAATAAAAAACCAGACTGTTTTGTAAGATCAAGAATAGGATGGTGAGAATGATGTGAGGGAGAAGGGTTTAAGAATGGGCGTATTGAGAACGAGGAGCAAAATACAACAAACTAATCCTGCACTGGAGCAAAAGTCCAAAGTCCTGTTTGGCTAATATCTTGTTTCTAACAGCAGTGAATGCTTTAAATATATGTACAAAAGACAGATCATCATCATCATCATTCCCCAGTATATCCTCCTGGCTTCTGCCAATCAAATAGCTTGGTGACTTTCTGAGTTGGGAGCTACATATGGATACTGTGTTTATCAGCCCCTGTGGGGAAAAGTTATTAATACATTACAATACATAATACATTACAATACATTTGAATCTGCAGTTCAAGAGGAGAGCTGTTTCACTGTGGCTTATGCTTTGTGAACCTCCATAGTTAACTGAAAGGCAAGAATGTCCACTCACTATTGTGGTACTGGCTGCTGTCACCCCAGCCATTACAGGAGTCTTTCCTGGTCAAATGGCTGAGAACAAGAGTTTCATGAGCTTGCTAGGATATTGAAAATGAACGCAGACTGAATGCAGAGCAAACTGGAATGTCAGAACTTTTCAGCTTCTGCTTAGGCTGAATGAGAAAGATGGAAAATTCAGCATTCACGTAAGATCAGCCACAATGCTGATGACCTTCTACCACAATATCCTGTCTCTGACACTAGTCAGTATTAGCCTCTCAGGGAACAAATATAAAGCACAGGGCATGTGTAGGGTGATCTTCTCCCTATTATGCTCTTCCAGTAACAGGAAGTTGTTCACAATAACCTAAAGATTCTTCAAAATGCATTGTTCATATGTACATCTGCACATGCAGGAACCTCCACAATCTCTTACTGTGGAATAAAGGCTTCCACACTTGCTCCACCCTTGTGGAATAAATGGTTCCTCTCACTCTCAAAACATTTTGAATGGGATTCCAAAGCAGAGGGTCTGAAAGATGGGTTGCAAGTGTGCACGTGGACATACTTGGAAGTTACTGGCAATCACGTCTCCTTCTAGCAGTTATTCATATGTATTTTCATATCAGTCACAACAGTAAGAAGAGATCCAGTAGGAACAAGCTTGACTCTTAACAGTGTCTGCAGCTTGTTTCTGGCTTGAAATGGTTCAGATCATCCAGAGCTGTGTTCAAAGAAATGCTTTGCCTTAAGGTAAATGTGATATTGCATGCTGAGACGAAGCAGGTGATCCCACCCAACTCATCTTTGATAGTGGTGTCTGTCAGAAATCCCTTCATACAACTGTGCTCAGCACACATTTTGAATGGTTTGGAGCTCCAGCACATAGACACTCAAGTATTCTTTTGTGGGGATGTGAGAAAGTCCCATGACAAACAAGTCAATCTTTAGTATCAAAAAGGTCATCTATGGTCCCTCTTTCCATATTCTTCCTCTGCCATAAGCTTCCTCTGATCTAGCTCAGGAAAAAGAAAAAGCAGAGGCAAGGAGGTCATTTAAGAACCCAGTGAGGATAACTTTTACAAGGAAGCGTGGCCAAGAACAGGGAAGAGGGACAAGCAGAGAGGACAGGACTGAAGCCTTCACTGTTCAGCAACAGTAATCCATTAGGTTGATTCCAGAGGTAATACGAATTTTCCAGCGAAGTTTGGAATATCCAACATTCTCAATCTGGTTAAAAAAGAATTTGCTACCTACACACTTTGGACAGGACAAGCCATCACTGAAGATAATGTAAAAGCAACTGATCTGTGATTCTCAATGTCAAAGGGAGTTTTTGGTGCTGCTGACAACCTGAACAATGTGATAATCTGAAATGGTGTTCAAATCCTCACTTGTCTGAAGTGATAAAATTGAAAGTAGAATGAAGTCCAAAATTAGCCTGTCCTCTAGGAAAAGGGCAGTGGAAAAAAAGTCATGTATCTCAGCACATCTCAAAGACATTGCATTAAAAACTCAAGATGGGGAAAAAGAAGTAGAGGCAGAGAATCTGCAGATATTTCTACTTTTCTTTTTGATTACAGTTAGCTGACGTATATGATCCATTACAATTAATCTTTGTGAAAAAAATACTGCTAATGAGGCAGAGACCTAGATTTACAAAAGGGCTGTGTTACTTCATCTTCTCTGAAACACCTAATTCCCGTACTTCAATTCAACAGCCATTCACAGAACTCCTGCCTAATCCTATCGGCAGCAAAATATTCTTGCTCCTCAAGTCACAAGTGATAGGGTTTTTTGAAAGACTGGGGTTAGACGTAAAACTTCAGGAGAAAGTTAGTGTTTATAAACCCAGACTAGCTGAAGATCAGCATTACATATGCTGGAAATGTAAGGTTTAAGCCACATCTGTGCCCTTGGCATTTCCTGGTGATTACTATTAGATGGTCTTCCTCTCAACACTCTGCCTCATGCACAGAACTTAACTCAGGGTCACAAACTTCATTAGTGGACAAAACACCTGAAATATAGGTATTGCAACACTGAAGACTGCAATATGCAAGTTCCTATATGAATCTACCCCATATTAGAGACAAGTTATGTCTAGTTATTTCCCCTACTAGCAGAAACTCTTCAGTTAGCACACTCTTCAGCTCTCTAGTAATGGGAACATACTCTATACAAGCCCAACTGTCTTATCAAACTAGGTTACTAGTACCACGTGACTGACACTACATACAAGCAATGAAATTGCAGTGTGTATCTTTGTCATAAGTAATTTTAACTAGTAAAAATTTATTAATTTAGTCACTCACAGAGCAATATGTCTTGCCTCTCATTTAAGTATCTTTACAAAATTGCAAATCAACATATTTTGTGTCTATATCATTTTGGTCCATAAAAAGTTAAGGTTTGGGTTTTTTTTAATTGCTACTCACATTATAAAGGCTCTGTATGCTTGTAGGAGGTAGCTGAGCATTTGCATTTGCCCATGTGATTTGTCTCCCCAGTCTCCTATTGTTGGAGATTCTGGTCTGTTGAGAAGGTGGTGCAGAACAGTTCCTGATCACAGCACCAGAATTTACATTACCTGCAGAAGAAAAAACATGAGAGAAAGTATGAAAATCATGAGGACAGAGAACACACTGACTGACGCAGGGATAGAACATAAAAACTGAGTCAGCCCCTGCCACCTCGCTTCATCTCACAAACAGAACAAAAATATTCAGAATAAAATTAGAATGTACTAGCAAACAAAACCAGTTCAAATGGGCCTGGGAAAAGATAATAGCAGTAAAGAAGCAAAGAGAAATCAGAAAGGAACATAGAGACAAGACTGAGGCAGGAAAAAGCCAAAGAGAATGTTGTACACTCAAAACTCATTCAACAGTGTTTTGTTCTTACGTGATTTTCCTCCCACACTTTCACCCTCTTATTTTGCCATGTAAATTTCCCTTATTTCTTTTTCCCCACTCAATCTCTTTTCTTATTTCTACCCCATAATAATGCCTCATGGTGGCTACATCCCACTGTAGGAGGGTAGTACCTACTTTGAACAGCAGTATGTGTTATGGGATTGTATATCACGTTGATCTTTGATCTCTGACATAAAGTTCTTGCTAAATCTTCACTCTGGCTGGATGCTTCTGGCTGGACACTAGATGTAGTTCCAGCATGCACATCTGAAGTTTTTAGAAGAGGTGGTGTTGGTATTCTCTGGCCTTTCCTGGTAGATAAATTCACAGAACTGGAATTTGGAAGAAATGGCCTGGATTCAGACTGACTTAGTTGAATATTTTCTCTCCGCACTTGCTCCTTTCGATGGCTATTTAATTTCTTTTCAAGGATCATCTACAGAAAGGAGAAGTTGGTTAGACTCAACACAGCTACACAGCAGAGCAGAGGAACAAAACATAGAAACAAAGAGAAAGACTTACAAATAACTTCAATTTATTTCACAGGATAGGTAACAAGTATATTTTTAAAATTAATTTAGGGTTGGAAAGAAGATAGAAATAATATTCTCAGTGGAAGGAAAGAATAGGCTGAAGCATTAAGAAAAAGTATTGGGTAAACAGGCAATTTCAATATATCTTGAGGGAGAACACGACTAAATAAAATGGACATTAGCCTTGGAAAAGACAGGATTTGTGCGTCCAAAAGGTTAACACTATGTTCTTTCTTACCATCCCCTTCTAGGACTTTGCAAAGCTGATTTTTTAATGGTCAAAGCAACATTCATTCCGGTTAGTTCATAATTATTTCTCACCTACCTCTACACACTATTATCTAGCAATAGAATTCTTACCAAGGTTTTGGGTCTTGGTGCAGACAATCTGCTCTCAACTTCCTGTAATCACAGTCATTGCAAATTTGACACCCTATCAGTAAGATTATTCAAAACTATTCACTTGTTTCTTAACCTTGTATCTAGATTATCTGTGACCAATCTACTGACATTTAGAATATCTTTTCTATCTGTGCTCAGTATTCACTTTACTAATTCATCTGCTCATGACTGCTAACATTCTAACACAGTAGAGTTTATTAGTTTCCTTCTATTAAAGACCTTAAAAGAAATTTTAAGTAGGTTCAACTTTTTAAGTTCAATTTTATTTTTTCTTTCTTCAATTTAAATTGCTGTTAATATAAGCAATAACACTTTTCATCTCTCTCTGGGAAGGTGGACACGCTTATCAGTCTTTCCCAGTCTTGGGTTTTCTGATCTCTAAGCTTCCTTTCCAATCTTCTCTTCCCACTGTCATTCTTTCCAATGCCTCTTTTACTACATTTACATTCCAACTCCTGCTTTTTCCACCATCTTCCAGTTCCTTTGCCTCATAACATGGCATTTACATAATTTCTTTCACTGCAAAAAGGGGAACCAGCCCCCCGCCCCTCCAAACTAAGCCAAAACCAATTTCTCCTTCTGAAGGCTTGATTTACTTCCACTTTTGCTGCTCCTCATATTTCATCGTTAAGAGCATTCACTCTGGCTATCCTCTACCTACTGCCTCAACAACACCAATGAGATAGTTCAGTGTCTCTTATTATTAGTTCTGATTTGTATTTATCTTTGTTCTTCTTTCACTTCTTTAGACATTATTCAAATGTTTGTAGAATCATAGAATGGTTTGGGTTGGAAGGGACCTTTAAAGACCACCTAGTCCAACCCCTTGGCCTTGGGCACGGACACATTCCACTAGATCAGGTTACTCAAATCCCTGTCCAACTTGACCTTTGAACGCTTTCCAGTGATGGGGCACCCACAACTTCTCTGGACAACCTGGTCCAGTGTATCACCACCCTCATTGTAAAAAATATCGCCCTCATGTCCAATCTAAACCCACCCTCTTTCAGTGTAAAACCATTACCCCTTGTTCTGTCACTACAGGGGCTAGTAAAGTCTCTCTCCATCTTTCTTATAGACCCCCTTTAAGTACTGAAAGGCTGCAATAAGGCCTGCCTAGAGCCTTCTCTTCTCCAGGCTGAACAACCCCAACTCTCTCAGCCTTTCTTCGTACAGAGGTGTTCCAGCCCTCGGACCATTTTCGTGTCCCTCCTCTGGACCTGCCCTAACACGTCCATGTCTTTCTTGTGCTGAGGACCCCAGAGCTGGATGCAGTACTCCAGGTGGGGTCTCACCAGAGCGGAGCAGAGCGGCAGAATCCCCTCCCTTGACCTGATGGCCGCACTTCTTTCGATGCAGCCCAGGATACGCTTGGCTTTCTGGGCTGCAAGCGCATGTTGCCGGCTCATATCCAATTTTTCATCCATCAGTATCCCCAAGTCCTTCTCCACAGGGCTGCTCTCAATCCTTTCATCCCCCAGCCTGTCTTGACACTGGGGCTTGCCCTGACCCAGGTGCAGGACCTTGCACTTGCCCTTGCTGAACTTCATGAGGTTCACATAGGCTCAGTTCTCAAGCTTGTCCAGGTCCCTCTGAATGGCATCCTGTCCCTCAGGTGTGTTAACTGCACCACTCCGCTTGGCATCATCTGCAAATTTGCTGAGGGTGCACTCAATCCCACTGTCTACAGGGAAAGTACAGCTTTTAATTTTCTCTTGATCTTATTTCATACACCAAATGGTATCAGAAGTACTATCTTTCCTTTTCCCTGTACAACTAAAGATTTTGCATCAGCTGTTTTTTATTTGCTTGATTATAAGACCATTTCCAGATTTTTTCAAGTACTACTATTTCCCCACATTAATGCATTCAAAATACGTCTCCTAAAACATCACTGTCCTTTATTATTAGCACATCAGCTACACTGATCCTTCACTTAGTCTTCCTCCTCTATTAATTAATTATTCTGAAATCTGATAGTTCTCTGTATGTGGTGCGGCATGGAATTGCATTTGATGACTGTCCAGCAAAAAAACTCAGTGTGTTAGGTTATGTGATAACAGTTTGTCTGCACACCCACAACAGAGCTCAGAAAGACAATGGCAGGATGGGGAGCCCAAACAATACTCTGCCGAGCTACACCCTGACCCATTCACAGAAGCCATCAGCCCATCAAAGGCCCCTCTGCACAGGCTGAGGAGCACAGGGATGCACCATGGCAGATGGGAACCCAAATCAAGGGTTTGTCTTAGGCAACACCTTGTCTGGACCCCTGCCAGGGCTGTCCCAGCAAAGCTATTGGCCCCATTGTCTGGGCATGAAACTCATTACAATGAGTCATCCAGATTTCTCTGGATCACCTTCTGGACTAAGGGTGGCAGGGTATAGGGGGTGGTGGGAGGGTGGTGGTGGAGGTTGCTGCCTAGGGGTTGGACACATTATGGGATGCAGGGGAAAGCCATTTGGGATCACACAGGACTTACTATGGGATGTTTAGGGTAGGAACCAGAAGCAGGAAAAGAGAGGGGTGTAGGTGATTTGGGGAGGAACGAGTGCAGGAAATAGGGGGTAAGAGGTATAAAAATGGTCAGTTGTATGTAAATAGCTGGCTGGTCAATAAGCTTGTCTGGCAATGCCCTGCACCTGATCAATGCAGTTTGCTCTATCTTCTTAAATTCCTTTCTCTTTCCTGGAAGAGAGCCTGTCTATTCTGCCTACATGTGTGTATGCAGGTGTGAGTGCCACCAACTGGAGTCAGATCACAGGTCAGAGGGCCTGTGTGTCCATGGTGCCAGCAACTGAAGAGAGTGCAGGTGTGTGAGTGAGCGTCTGATCCCTAGCAAAGATCAAGTGGCCTTGGAGCAATGGGGTGAGCAGGCCAGCTCTGGGTGTGAGAGCACCTGTGTATCTCTAGGGGTGAGAACACTAGAGGCAGGCGCCTGGAAAGTCCTGGCCAGCTGTTTGCCTGCGTGATCTTTACCAGCAACTGGAATGGGTCTGCAGCCTTGGGGGCTTGTATATCCAAGAGCCAGCAGCTGAGGAGACTGGGATCAGACTGAGTGTCTGAGACCAGCTGCTGCAGGGATCCACCTTGTACATATGTATATATATTCTCACAAGAGGAGTTGTACCTTGCTCAGCCAGAGAAGGGAGCAGGATGAGGCTGTTGGTGCTGCCTATGTTTGTGTGAGTGCTCCAAGTGCCTGTCTGTGATGCACGTGGCCAGCCCTGTGTATATGTAGATACGTAGTGTGTACATGTTTTCTGTAAGCATGTGCTGTGCCTACTGAGAATACATCTTCAGCCTTGTTACTGGCTGGACCTGGGGACACAGAGTGGCAGCAGCCTCGCCCCTCTAGGGCTGTTGGATCCAGCATAATACATTTTCCTCTAACACAGTCTTTCTCAGTCATCATGCTTTACAGACTTTTCTTTTCCCAGTGGGAACCTAGATTTAAAGACCTCTCAAAAATTATGACAGCATGGAACTGACTGATAGGAAGCAACAAGATGCAACTGTAAACGTGTATGGAAAGCTTATGGGAATGCAAATAGAAGAAAATGTCAGAATTCATTAAGTGTGTGCAAGAAGGGCAGGTTACCTGAAGGATTAGGATTTTGGAAAATAGGATAAGAGAAAGTACCTCATATAATTTATTTCGATATTCTGCCACAGACAGCTGGATATCATCAGCTAAAGGAAGAATCACATCATAATCCAGAGAGGGCTCCCTGGCAGGACAGTGAAATCTAAGAAGATGATAACACATAATGTAATTCACTAAGACTAAGAACAGCACCACAGGTTAATATAATGTTAAAAAGGATTGTTACATCATCTAGTGTGACCTCTAGTGTAAATGGCATTAGAGAAAAATCAAGAATTAGCTCTGGCTTTTTTTTTTTTTTTTTTTTTTTTTCTATCATGCATATAAAGAAAACTTGTGCCAAGAGCAGGTCTATAACATCTCAGAAGACATCAGGGGAAACTGCACATTGGTATTACTCTCACCTTTTCACATAAGGATGCTGCAGAGCCTCCTCTGCTGTGAGTCGTTTATCAGGGTTAAATACTAAAAGTTTCTTCAGAAGATCCAAGGCAGGCAGTGGAGTAGAGGATGGTAAAATCTCCTCAAATGTTACTCGCTGCCTAGAAGTCAGAAAACAATGATATAAGCTCCCAGTGTCTAATTTACAGTGAAGGCATGAATTACAGTCCTGGGAATCACAACAAGGTGACACCTGACTGCTTTTGAGCATTCACTCACAAATAGTGTGTCATAATCCTGGAACACTCTAAAGTATAGGCCTGTGAGTACGTTAAAAGTCTTTTACACCTTTGATTAGGTTTGAATGCCTCCCTCCCTGCACTAGGAACCTACATGAAGTGCCTAACTTGCAAGTCTAGTCTTTCTCTTGTTTCAGTGGAAAGAGATATCAGACAGTATCAGACACAGGGGAGTAATGAGTCCTCTGGACAACAAGTTCTTCTTTTGTTCTTTTGACAATGCAGGAAGCCCAAACTCCTAACTTGGATGTTTCAGTTGAACTGTTAAAGATCCCATCAATCCAGCCCTGAGACCACAGAAATATATTTCTGTATAATTTGCAATGAGAAGATGAAGTTTAAAAATCTGGTTTTGCATTTTGAAATCCTAAAGATAATAATTAACATAAACATGAGAATATCTAATACATTTGAAAAATCAGTTTTAAAATATGATTCTTACTCATATTTTAAATAATTTTGTTAGTCCATGACAACATTCTTTTAGTTTAGAAAAATAATCCATCACTCAACATAACATTTGGACTGAGTGGCTCAGAAAAAAAACTTTTCAATTTTGAAGACTAAGATTTCACTTGCTCTTTTACCTAGCTGGAGCTATCTACCAGAACTTAGCCACTTGACTTTCACATTTTTTGAGGGGGAAAAAAAAAAAAAAAAAAAAAAAGATGACAACATCCAAAGAGGAGGGCTGTCAAATAAAAGTGCATTTCAGCCAGGAATGAATGAAGAGTTCCAGCTGCTGTCTCTCACTACTTAGAGAAGGGTTATAGAAATGAGAGAGCTCTTCTCAGTGGGTTGACCCCCACTGGCAGCTAAGCCCCCACCCACTGCTGCTGCTCTTTGACATGCAGCAACCTTACAACAGACGGATTCACTAAGAGACTGGATGGGCAAGCTAGACAGCTGTGTAATCCTCTCTGTATCCATGGCAGCTACACCAAAAGCCCACTGGTACCCTTTTGGGTCCCTGAAGTAGCCTCTCCTGATGTAGTCCATGCCGAGGATGCACCGAGTCTCCACGTCAGTCACAATAGGATGCTTTTGCCACTTGTTGCTTGTTACGGTCACTTCAGCCTCCAACACAGATAACTGTAGGGGATCATTCTGTCGCTCCAGAAATCCAGGTGGGTTCCATCCCCTTGTATCCTGATGGCATTAGGGTCACTATGCACTGGTGTCCAGCAAAGCCTTATACTCCTGTGGGTACAATGTGCCAGACTATTGAATCTATACAGTCCAATAAAACCAAGTTATGCCTTTCCTCTGCCTGGCTGGAGACATGGCCCATCTATTCCTGGTCAGAGCATTCATTACCCAACTCCTGTAACTGCAAACCAGGATCAGAAGTAGGATCAGTCCTTCCACTGCGTCTGGGGAATTGCTCAACAGCAATTGGAGCAGTCATCTTTCTGAATGGACCCTTTTTGGCTGCTGTTTTTCCTTGCAATTCACATACACAAGTTTCTAGGCTTGAGATAGATGCACTGTCCCACTTCCTCATGTCCTTCCCACTATCATACAGGTAGAACCACAAGGTGGCATGCATGGTTCCCTTTCCTTTGAGCAGAGAAAGGCTGACTCCACCTGACACTCTTGATAGCTAAGATGCCAACCTGTAAGGGTGAGGAGGAAAACATAACTCCCTTTGAATTTGCTGGAACTTTTGGGGCAGTTTTTCTACAGCTGAGATACCGGACCATAGGGTTGGGGAGGTAGAGAGATTCTCTTCATATTGCCAGAGCTGGCCAGCCAGTCTGTCCACAGTTGGTGCCTTAATGTCTGTACAATTATTGTCAGGGTGCTGTTGGTGTGCTCTGTACAAACTTTTGACTGTGTGCACTGAATTTCACCTGGATCTATGGAGCTCTGGTTATTGCCCAGGTTGCTGTAGATCACCTCCACCACCAATTCCCTAATGCTGGATATCTCCCTCATTGGTGATCCACTTGCCTCAGTAGTTTATAAGATCTTCCTTGAGGGGATACCTTGCCTTCATGCTCGACAGAAGTTGCCTCCAGAAGCTGCAGATCGTTGCCCCTTTTCTGATCCCTTCACCAGTTCCCCGGTCCTTACCGAGAGATCCCAGTTGCTGGGCTTTCTTACCCTCTAATTCCTGACTCAGCACTGGGCCCAGTATCCTAGCATCACAGCAACCAAGTGATAATTTGCTCACCTAGATGACAGCTGTAATCTTTCCACATATTTTGCAGCTTGTTTAGGGATAGGGACTGGGTGGTTTCTACACTTATTCATGATTTCTGTCTCCTCCCCTTCTTGTCCTTGTGGCTGCTCTACTGCAGAACTGTTTGCCTCTTCTGATTCTTCCTCCTGCTCCCTCTTAGAAGCTTCTTCCTCTCTTACAAACCAAACTGACTCCCTCTCCCACTATTTAGGAGCAACTGTTATCCTCAAGGGTTGGTTCTCTGACTTAGCCACAGTGTCCATTTTTATGTCCTCAGATCCAGAGACCCTTTCACCCCACTGAGATAGGTGTAGGCCAGGCCCCAGCACAGCGTGAGAAGTTGTGTCTCTGACATAGACAAGGCATTCTTTCTTCAGGTGTTTTGTCGCTTCAACAGGATGCCACCCTTGTTGAGGTGTGAAGTCTCACACCGTTGGATGTGAAAATTGCTCTAGGTACCTGCACAAATTCTCCTACACAACTTGTGACCCATGACCTGACTACCTCAGGGCACATCCCTGTGTGGCATTCACAAATAGTTGGTTATCCTTAGGAAAAGCCAGAATCAGATTCTTGATGTATACCAATATAAGCATTCTAGTTACCCAAGGATGTTCAAGAAACCGAAGAGCTGTTGTAACAAGACAGAAAAACAATCTACCCCAGGAGAGAGGAAGGGGGAGGTACCATTCTTCATTTCCTCTACAAACGTGCTCTCAGATGAGAAGAGGAGAAATTGTTAATTTTCTCCATGGGATGGTTCCCAAAGTACTGGGACAGAACCAATGCAGGGCCTAAATACCAGATTAGGCTCAAGGCTAGTGCTTTTATCATAACTCTCCCAGGCAAAACACAAAAAAGTGCTAAACAGCACAGCAAACTGCAAAAGCTGAAAGCAGCCATTACAAGCCCTCAAATTTGATGTACAGCAAGAGAGGCAGCATGCCATGGAGGAGGTAAAGGAACAAATAAACCAGTGCTGAGAACAAATACGTCAATATTATGACCAACAACAGCTAAACAGGTGTAACTACTATAAAATCCTATCTAGTACACTCTGATCAAATCTATTAAGATGTCGACACTTTGGCCCCATGCTAGACACCTAAAAGGACTCTGGTGGGTTGACTGCGGCTGACAGCTAAGACCCCATCCAGTCACTCACTCTCTCCCCCTCAGTAGCATGGGGGAGAGAATCGGAAGAGCAAAAGCAAGAAAACCTCATGGGTCAAGATAAAGACAGTTCAATAAGTGGAGGGGAAAAAAAGGGAAAAATGGAAAAAAAACCCCAAGCTGTGCAAAAGCAATCACTTACCACCAGCAGACCAATACTCAGCGAGTGTCCAAGCAATAGCTACTTTGGAGAAATTCCTCCCCACCCACTTTATTGCTGAGCGTGACACTATATTATATGGAATATCTCTTTGGTCAGAAGGGTCAGCTGTCCCAGCTGTGTCCCCTCACAGTCTCTTGCCAACCCTTAGCCTACTCACTGTGAGGGCAGAGCGAGAAACAGAGATGGCCTTGATGGCTGCTGTGCAAGCATTCTTAAGTAGCAGCTGAAACACTACTGTGTTATCAACAGTTTTGGTCACATACAAGCTGCTGTGAAGGAAACTAACTCCATTCCAACCAAACCTGGTGCAGGTGCACAGCAAAAGGACGAGAAGCAACATTCCCAAGTGCATCAAGGGAAATTCCTATGGGATACTGTGACCGTCCACTTCCTGCTGACAAGGTCAAACACACATGCTGTGCTGACAGTTGAATCAGCAGGGACAAAAGGGTCTCAGTTCCTCAGCTACCTGGCATAGATTGATACAGGAATCCTGGCATCCCTGAATGAAAGGGAATAATGCTCCAGGATGCCAACTGAAAAAGTCAGCAAAAGTCATCATGAAAAGGCATATGCTATTCATGTGAACAGCAAGGGACCTGCTAGAGCTTATGGTTTGACCTGCCCTAAGCTAAACCTATAAAAACCTATCAGTAAATATTCAGAGAACTCATACCACACATAGCTGGGCTATGCATATTGCAGACTCCCCAGTGAGAAGGGATGCCTACTGAGTATCATGGCAGATACAAGTGGAGAATACTTAGAGACTGGCGAGTAATTTGCTGTGGCCATAAGATAGTGTAAAAGCATTAAGTTTACTAATGTTTACTAATTAGATATGTAATAAATGCAGAATTATGTGGTAGTCTGTGTACATAACTGGAGGATCCAAAAGAACCATGACAGATATAAGGAGGGGGAAAAGAAAAAAAAATAAAAATAATAAAAAAAAATAATCACAGTGAGAGTCATTAAGCAGCTAGAATGAGGCAGTCAGCCTGAACAGATTCGGGCTTTCCATGTATGAACCAATGTCAGCAGATACCCAAATGACTCAGGATAGGAAAATATTCTAATTTTGAGAAAGTACACATGACAATACCTTGGAATGTAGGCCCAGCCTAATTTTTTTTTGTTATTCCCCGATTTTGTCATTGGTCTTCTCATCTTCTTTTTTTTTTTTTTCTTTTTTTTTTTTTTTAAACTTTACATCCCTTCCCTAGAGGTAGGTTGAATCTGCAGAGAGCAGAAATAATTTCTACCTTCTACTGGAAGGTGAGGTGAACTTCAGGGGAACATTTCGTCAACGTCATACACCAGACTGTTGACTTTTGAGACACACTGAACATTCAAGGCTTACCGGAAACTCATGCGGTTAATAACTGAGGCCCTGTAATCTGACTGCATAGCCAAAATATCTGCAATAATGAAAAGATACTGTTAATGCCAAGATTAGGACTACCAGAGCTACACAGTTTATGAAGGAAAGCAAATATTTGATATTAACATAGGAAATCATGCTAATAAAACTCAATGGGAGATCCTATGGAAGGGGGATGGAATATTTACTTTCTAAGCTGATTTGCTCAATTCCTATTCATTCTATCATAGAGTTCATAAACTTGCACTCTTATACCCACATATGCAGAAGCTCCAAGATATCCGAGGCCAAATGATCTGGCCAGGATCACTTGTGTGGGACACAGGGAACAAGGAATACCAGCTATTGATTTCCTCATCACATCCACTGGGGTGACTGGTGATGATGAACTCTTTTCTGAACATATCTGTCATACTCTCAAAGAGTCAACAGTTGCTATGGAATGGGGTTTTTTTGCTTCAGAATCTTGCTTCTTTGGTCCCCATAAATCCTAGGCAAAGTTACTGCTCATAGGTTGGTTTTCCTTGTTTGCAATAATGTTTTGAACAAGTGCCTGTTTTCACTTGTTTGGCTAAAAGAAAAAGAAATTGTGCCTGTGATATGCTGCAACCTTGCAGCCATTGTCCTGTGGTAAGTATACAGGACCTTCTGCTACTGTGTCATTTGTCCTGTGGTCTTGTCTTAGACTGCAGACGTTCTGGTTCTGACATTATCAACACATTCCTCAATTGTGTTGCTGAGAATGGAATACCATTTTTTGTTATTAGTGCTGGCTGTTCTTCTAACTCCTGTTTTGGTGTTTTCACGCACACATTGCCATTCATATTTCATTCACAGTGACCAAATCTCTAATAAAAACTATAAGTAACTTTAAGCTCGAATGGAATTCTCCAAAACTGTGATGTCCTTAAACTGAAGGTAGTTACTTTTCTAAAAACTATTTGCTAGCTCAGTTAGAACATTGAATAGAGCATATGTTAGAACATAGTATATTGTAAAAGTTTATAAAGTGTATGGGCTGTTAGACTGGAACTCATGGAAGACAATACTAATAATCATCATCCCCTCTTTTGGATTTAACATATTTTTACTCCAGCTTTCACTTCTGTGTTTAGATTTCCAGACCAAAAAGTCCAATTTACCTTTACTTTGCAAATCCCACAGAAGTATTAAACTTCTGTTTTAAACTGTCATCCTCTTATAAATCTCAAAAATGTTTTGGAGGCCTGGTTCTTGTTTCTCACGTAATCAAGTATGGGCTTATTTTCCTCTGACACTAACATTTCACAATTAAGTCTTTAATTTCCTTGAAAATATGTTAGAATGACTCACAAGAGATACCTTCTTCCCTGATCCAGCTGGGCTGCTTTCTTTCACTCTTTTAATCTCTTCTCTAAATACCTTTTCCTGTAGAAGAGTCCTACCTTCTGGGGATGGGGCAGGAATGACCCTCAAGATCTGCTCTATTTGATTCACTGTTGATGTTCCAGGAAAAAGAGGTTTTCCAAGTAGCAGCTCTCCCAGAATACAGCCAATGCTCCACATGTCTACACCTTTAGTGTAACTACAAATAAGAATAGAACAGAGTCAGGACTAAATCAATCAAATATTTTTCTGTACCAGGTATTCACATCATCTACATTAGCTTATTTTGCTAGAAAAACAAGCTTGATGACTCCTTGAATACGAATGCTCACAGATTTTAATTATAAAGTGAATGAGATTCGGGAATCATGAAACTGGCAAGCATAAAACAGAAAGCAGATTTATCCTACTAGAAGCCTATTCTAGGAAACCATAAAAGGAAGTATATTAAAGATAGATGCCAGGACAAGGTAACATATACTTTTCATATGACCAACAGTGAAGATACAAGTTGCTGTTTGGAAACAGCTGACTTTTCAGGGCATAATGTAACTAGAAAGTAGTTACAATTACTAAAGCAAAGTAAATGCCAAACAAAGGGTAAATGACAGTTTGCAAAACATCCACATTTCAAATTTGGGATACTAACCCAACCTATATTTATTTTCTTTTCTGATCAATAAGATTTTGTATATTTAAGTCAAAAAAAGGACTAAGCCTGACCAACAGACAGCTGATTTAACATTTGATTACAGAATATTTTCTGAAGGTCTATCAAAAAACTCTCTTTAAACTTGGAGGACAGGACTAAGGTACTCAACCAAATTTTGTAAAGATGAAGATTTAAGGGGAGAAAGGATGACAAACAGATGAGCTGATAATGTATGTAAATGGACAATCTAAGAAGCCAGGAAGGAAATGTACATGTAATGAGAGATTTTTATGTTGCAGAACTGAAGTTTAAATGCATATTGAGAAAATGGACTGCTGACGTGACATTGCATCTGGTGACATCTAAAATGAAAAGACTTAAGACTTTTAGCCAATAAATCTTCCCAGTGGTGAAGAAATTATAGAAACCCATCCCTTCACTCATATTAAGCAGTTACCTCCGAGAGGAAAGTAAGATCTCAGGGGCTCGGTACCAGCGTGTTGCCACATACTCTGTTAGAGCAGGGTTGCCTTGGTCCTCATTCATCTGACATAAAGAACGGGCCAGCCCAAAATCACAAAGTTTAACAAAGCAGTCTGCATCCAGCAAGATATTTGAAGGCTGAATTGAAAAAAGGAAAATTAATAAGCTTTTTACTCTTTGAACAGCAGAAGATTATTATCGAGGTTCTTTTGCTAGTCTCCCTTTTCATATTTTTCAATTTAGTGTTTAACAGAAATTTAGTGTTTAACAGAAAACTTGAGTGAAGGATAAAGACTATGACTGAAATATACCTTCTGATCTCTGTGAATAACATTTCCTGAGTGGATGAATTTAGTTGCCTTCAGGAGTTGGTAGAGAATGTAACACTTGTGGATATCTTCCAGCAAATTCCCCTTCTTAATCACAGCATGTAAATCTGTCTCTGTAATATATTACATCAGTAATAGATTTACATCAGTAAAGGATTACCCAGTTGTGAATATAAGTTCCTCAAAGCAAGGCCAGAATAGATCATAGTCGAAACTGTCATCTTTCAAAAGCATTCTCAACAGAAGTTAACACTGTAAGTATTAATAGTACTGCAATGTCTCTATATTATCAGTTTGACTTGCAGCTCATGCTACAGTTACTGTTCTATTATTGCATACTATTGTTATAATAAAGTTGCACATAGTTTGTTCCACATGCAACTCTTCTGTCTCTGCAAGACTTCTAATTTATTGCTCTCTGCCATCTTCATCTCAGCCAGCCACTTTTCATATAATTATTAGTCCTTTAAACGTTTCACTGCTATTCCCATCTAATCACAACCAATATATATTAAAAAAACCTGTACTGCTCCTACTTATATGTCTACTTACACGAATATTCATGTAAATTATCAACACACTACTATCAAAGTAGGGAACAAAGGTAACTAACTCATAAGACAGACTGTATTTAAATGGCTGATGCAATGTTAAGTCTCACCCATGGACTCAAAGATGAGGTAGATGTCCTTGTTGTTCTGAGCTCGGATAACATCAAGCAGCTTGATGATATTCGGATGTTCTCCAAATTCCTGTGGAGGGAAGAGACCCAACTGTCAAAATCAAGTGTCTTGCTTGTGAATCATAAAAAAGGACAATAACCTATTGCATTTTGTATTATTGTCTAGAACAAATGTTAACATGCTATTTCCTTCATTATGTTTCTAATGAAATAAATAATAATAAAAAGGATTTAAACTTGCTCCACAGCATGAAACCAGCCGGTTAATCTAAAAACCCAAAATCTCTGTTGTCTGAGACATTAGTTCTAAAAATCCCTCCATACCACTGTCTGAATAAAATCCAGTCAACTTTACTCAACTCATGTTTCCAACTGAACGCAAAGAAATATTGTGGCAGTGAAAAGAGAACAAAGTTGCCGTCAACGTTCCTAATTAAAAAAACCAACCACCCACCCAACCAGGAAGTGTCTTTCTGAGGGTAGGCTGAAACACTACAGGCTGCATTGATTGAACTGACTGTAATTGGAGATCAGACAGTCAGCATACAAAGAGATACCTAAATACAGGTATCTTAAACTGTAGGTGAATTCTATCCTCACATTTGCAGACTGATGATACTGTCAAGATCATTTACTTCATCCTCAGTCTTAACAAATTTTATTTCCTATAGCTAACATTTCTGCACAGCTAGAGGCACTGTGAACACTTCACTATATGCCAACATTTTCATGAACTACCCCAAGTATAAAATTATAAATAGCTGCACCATAAAACCTATGCTTGTACCTAAAATACATAAATGGTTTTTTTGTTATTTCAACCAGTAATATAGACTCTTTATCTATTTCTATCACAAATTCAGTTATAAACAGTATCATAAATCATAACATCAAGCTATCTCCAGCAGAGTCTTACAACACCATCACCTTCCTAGACTCTGAGGCCAAGAAAAGAATTGGTTATAATGTACATCGTCTAGAAAAATCCACAAACCAACATACTCGCCTACAGCGACTCATGAAAATACTCTTGCAAAGCAGTAATATACACCCAGGCCATCAAATACCTTTGCATTTATTCTGAGGACAATATTCAGAATGCCCATCCAAATAATCTAAAGAAAGTTTTTACCAAAAAGGGACATTTTTCCAGAGATGCAGATCAGTCTTGACAGTGTTACTTGAGTACTGTTTAAGAACTTACTTCACACTGAAGGAAAACCCCATTGTCTCACCCTGTCTTGTCCTGGAACTGATAATGGAAAGTTATGAAAAAGTTTCAACCTATACTAAAAAAAATCCTACCTTGAAAAAAATCTTGTCAGAGCCAGTCCTACTTATCTTTGCTTACAGAACAATGTTCTCACTAAAGTAATTACCAAAAATAACATTCTAAAATGTGGTCCACAATACAGCAAATAGATCTGCAGCCATACTGAACTATAAGCATAAAAACTGCAAGCAGCATAGTGA
This sequence comes from Astur gentilis, assembly GCF_929443795.1. Taxonomy (NCBI): domain Eukaryota; kingdom Metazoa; phylum Chordata; class Aves; order Accipitriformes; family Accipitridae; genus Astur; species Astur gentilis. The sequence goes on from NC_064881.1 coordinate 55,175,458, forward strand.
GCAGCATACTATGTATTACCCAGAAGAAAATAATCAAAATGCCTATATTCTACATCAACACTTCTCAATTAAAATAAACTTCATCCAGTCCATCAAATGCCCTTATGATAAACATGCAGATTAAACTCAGCAATCATTATGCACAGGAAGGAATTTGCACAGACAAGCAAATTAAGACAAACATCCAGTCACCAATGAAAGAGTATTTCTTACATCTTTCCCTTTTTGATCTCTCAGTCCTGAACCTCAAGAAAGAGCTATAAAATACCTTCAAAAATAGGGGGGGAACTAAAATTCTTAAGTCTGTTGAGCATCTAAAGTCATGAAAGTAAGGGCTTAATGGCACATTAACCTCCTTCCCCCCGAATGACTCGTCCTTTCCTTCAGGAGAAATATCCTTCTTTTTCTTCTCCCAAATCCTCCTCCACCCATCTACTCCACAAGTGCTATACTTTCAGAGACGATCTAACCTACAGATAATTAACTTCTAAGGAATTGTTCTCATACATTTTTAGCTCAAGTTCACAGCTTCTATTTCAGGCTTAAAGAATGATTAAAAAGTAAAAAAACCCCACCTCTTTCCTACTTAAACTTGACAGTCTTAGGATATACCTCTTCTTATGAGCCCTGCTTTCCTTGCGTCCTTAGGAAATCATAGTTATAACAACATTATCACTATTCAAAAACATTGATGTTTCTACATGGTAAGTCTGTGGAGTAATGGACAGGTAATCTTAATGCCACTGATAAGGTAATAAGGCGTAGTGTGGGGTCAATTATATCAAAACAAAAGCAGCCTTAAGTAATTCCATACAGAACATCTCTTTTAGTTTTGCTTTGATTATTTCAAGTGGTCAAGTTATTTCCCACATGACAGAGGAAGAAAATTTTGGCATGTAAATTCTCTTCTACACCCCAGTCCCACCTCTCAATCATGGCATTTAAAATTTAAGAAAAATGCTTTCCATCCACAAAGATGTAAAAAGTGACAGAGAGTGCATGTCAATATGGTTATCCTAGAGTACACATACTGCTAAAAATGGTGAAAAGACAGAGCATGTCTCAAAGAAAAAATAAGACCAACTCTCCATTTCATTCAGGTGTTTTTGCTCAGTGATGGAAAGACTGTTTGCCAAGACGGTGCAGAAAAGAAGTGAATAGAATTGTCAGCAATGATCAGCACATTTTGAAAAAGAATGGGAAGAAAATATGTGAACAATATCAGAGATAATTAAAAATCAGAGGAAGGGGAAAAATGGATGTTACCTGCAGGAACATAATCTCTCGAAATGTTCTCTGGAAATAAACAAAAAAAAGTTTATTGTCACCTCAACAGAATGACAGAACAGAATATGGACTTCCAATGAGAGGGCTAAATCCATTCTAATCTCTAAAGCAGAGGAAACCCTTACATGGTAGACCGGCTATGAAAAACCCAGTTGCTCAGTAGAGAATCACAAGTGTGCTCTGTGTGCTTAGGCGCTATAGCATAACAACATAAGGGAGAATCAAACTGTGTATGCCTATAAAGACACTTTTCCCTCAGGGACATCAAACAGTATTTTGTAGATGCAATGATATAACAAAGCTTGACATTTATTGCTCCCTTTTATCCTAATATAGCTGTAGACTGTATTACTACATGCATAATTGTCAAATAACTAACATCTTTCCGAGATATAAATCCTGAAAATATCTATGAACACCCACCACATCTTTCAGGACATGTTAGAACAACGATTTCTCACCTGAGCATCTGTTCTGTTCCTGAAAGCATCAAAAATCTTTTTAACAGCAACTATTTCTCCTGTCCTGCGATCGATTGCTTTCCATACAATGCCATAAGCCTAGGGAGAAAAAAAGGACAGATGAAGTGTACTATGACATCTTAAGCACAGTTCAGACCTTCAGGGTTGTTTTGGGTTTGTGTAGAGGGGTTTTGGTAGCAGGGGAGGGGCCTGCAGGGGTGGCTCCTGTGAGAAGCTGCTAGAAGCTTCCCTGGCTCCAAGTCAGACCTGCCTCTGGCCAAGGCCAACCCGATCAGCCACAGTGGTAGCACCTCTGGGAGAACACATTTAAGAAGGGAAACCTGCAGTGGGAGAGGAGATTGGAATGTGAGCGAAAACCCTGTGCAGATACCCAAGTCAGTGAAGAAGGAGGGGGAAGAGTTGTGCTGGAGGAGGTGGTGCCCCTGCAGCCACTGAAGGCAAAGCCCCTGCAGCCCACAGAGGTGAAAGGGAGTAGATGCCCACCTGCAGCCCATGGAGGACCCCATGCCAGAGCAGTCGGATGCCCCTGAAGATGGCTGTGACTCCATGGGAAAGCCTGTGCTAGAGCAGCCTGTGCCTGAAGATCAGCCCACAGGAAGGACCTATGCCAGAGAAGTTCGTGAAAGACTATCTCCGGTGGGAGGGACCCCATACTAGAGCAGGGGAAGAGTGAGTAGTCCTCCCCCTGAGGAAGGAGAGGCAGAGACAATGTGTGGCGAACTGACTGCAACCCCCATTCCCTGTCTGGCTGTGCCGCTGGAGGGGAGGAGGTAGAGAAAACTGGGAGCAGAGTTGAGGTGGGAAGGAAGGGTGGGGGGAAGGTGTTTTAAGATTTGGGTTTTACTTCTCATTATCCTTGATTTGATTTGTAGTAAACTAAATTGATGTTGTTTCTTCCCCAAGTTGAGCCTGTCTTTTGCCCGTGACTATAAGTGGTGGGCGATCCATCCCTGTCCTTGTCTTGTCCCATGAACATTTCTTTGTATTTTCTCCTCCTCATTCCGCCAGGGCTGCGATGGGGAGGAGTGAGCGAGTGGCTTCGTGGTGCTTTGTTACTGGCTGGGCTTAAACCACGACAAGTATGGAAGTAGAAGGGGGGGAGGGACTGAAGGAAGAGGTAATTACCAGCTACTTAGAAGAAAGAGAGGTTAGGCCAATGAGCAATACTTGGTTGAGTCAAGGACTAAGAATGTCTACACTGAGTCCGACCAAAGGTCCACAAGGTCAAGCATCCTGGACCCCAAAGCAGCCAATAGCAGATGTACATGCTCATGAAGTTCAGCAAGGCCAAGTGCAAGGTCCTTCACCTGGATTGATGCAATCCCCAGTATCAAGACAGGCTGGGGGATGAAAGGATTCGGAGCAGGCCTGCGGAGAAGGACTTGGGGATACTGGTGGATGAAAAGCTGGACACAAGCCAGCAATGTATGCTTGCAGCCCAGAAAGCCAAGTGTATTCTGGGCTGCATCGAAAGAAGCATGGCTATCAGGTCAAGGGAGGCAATTCTGCCCCTCTGCTCCGCTCTGGTGAGACCCTACCTGAAGTACTGAGTCCAGCTCTGGGGTCCCCAGTACAAGAAAGAGATGGACTTGTTAGGGCAGGTACAGAGGAGGGACACGAAAATGGTCCGAGGCCTGGAACGCCTCTGTGATGAAGAAAGGCTGAGAGAGTTGGGGTTGTTCAGCCTGGTGAAGAGAAGGCTCTGGGTAGACCTTACTGCGGCCTTTCAATACATAAAGGGGCTTACAAGAAAGATGGAGAGAGACTTTTTACCAAGGCCTGTAGTGACAGTATCATAGAATAATTTAGGTTGGAAAAGACCTTTAAGATTATGGTGTCCAACCGTTAACCTAACACTGCCAAGTCCACCACTAAACCATGTCCCTAAGTGCCACATCTACACGTCTTTTAAATACCTCTAGGGACGGTGACTCAACCACTTCCCTGGGCAGCCTGTTCCAATGCTTGATAACCCTTTTGGTGAAGAAATTTTTCCTAATATCCAACCTAAGCCTCCTCTGGCACAACTTGAATCCATTTCCTCTCATCCTATCAGTTGTTACTTGGGAAAAAAGAAGAGAGACATCCCAACTGCCAACAGTGTAGTATTATAGCACTTAGTCGAGACACTTATACGCCAACTGTTTATACTTCCTGATGCACGGCAAAGGACCTGAACCCATACTCCAGGATCACATGTATTCTTGGGAAGTCTGCCTTGATGTCGCTATCTGAGTATTTAAGCATGAAAATCACTCAATATCACATATTGTAGCTGTTTTACTTTGTATGAGTATTTAAACATTAACTGGGCATTTCTGAGTGAGAAATGACCCCATTGTGCAGATGTAAGGCATTTCCTAGAATGTGGAAAGTTAAGATTCAAATCTATAACCTAATAATAAGAAAACTGGATCCGTACCACAAGGGAGACCGAGTAATCACCATTTGCAAGTATCACATACTCATCTGAATAGGGAATACTCGGGTAGAAGTTCCTATTCCCTTAGTGGAAAAAAAAGAACTCTTTGAATTCCCTCACTATACAGGAACAGCTTATCTCCTTTGCTGCTGCACTTCTCTGTTCTATTTTTTGGGCAGTCCTCACATGTTTCAGGGACTCCAAGAGCCTTTTAAGTGCTCAGGTACTTGCATCAGCTGTGTACATACACAATACATACAGAACTTTCTGCATACAAGAGGCAGAAAACACAGGTATTTAGGAGGCTGGAACCACTTGAGTTAAGAGCTCAACTAGTAGTTTTGATAATGTCAGTGATGCCTACATGATGGACCCGAAGCCACTAAAGTCCTTTCAAGACCTGAATGTGTGTAGTTATGTTTGTGAAACAGTCTCCAAATAGAACTCTCAATTTGATATTTCAGATGAAAGAATAATGTCATTCTGTTCAAAGAACCTAGCATGTTAAAAGATGTAATATATTACATTCAGTCAAAGGGAGAAAGCTGATAACTAGTAACAAGATGGCAGCAAACCTTGCAAGTCAGAGCCAAACTTAGAATTAAATATAGCCATAAGAACGATCAGTGTGAATTCAAAAGGAGAAAACCCAAACATTGTCTTAGAGGATAATGAAGAAATTGAGCCTCTCTCAAGTGCCCCCTTGTAATTGCACATGAAATACTTAACTACTAGTATTAACACAACTAAACAATGGCAAAGAGCTGCCAGAATAGAAAAGCAGATAATCAGGAAGGGTTTAGAGGCTGCCTGAGGAAAAAGATCTTAGAAATTAACGTCGGCTCACATATAAAAATACATGATTTTATGGGGGAAAATCACCTGATGCAGCACAATACTTGAAGTAATGGGGTTACAGTAAACGTGAAAGAATCTAGCAGGCACAAACAGAATAGACTTTGAGACTCAGATTCATTTGGCTATAAACCAGGTGTACATGCAAGGTCGGTGCTTTGTGTGGCAGCTCTCCAGTAAATTACAGGGAAAAAACCTGATGGGGAATTTAAAGGTATTTTCAGTGCCACATACTACGCTGTAACACTTACCTTCCTCTGAAATCTAGCTGCGAAGCAACTATAAGAAGTCACAGAAAGTTATCAGGCTACGACTAACGATTTTTTTTTCTCTATTAGGCATGATAAATATTTCAGAGTCCGGTTTTTCTTCGGCTCTATAAGCTCTCAGACCTCCAGCACTAGACGCGGCTCAGGTCGGCGGCCGGCGGCAGGGACCGGGAGACCGCAGACAAAGGCGCCGCCGGGACGTCCCGCAGGGCAGCGCCGGACGCCGCCGCAGCCGCCGCCCGGCCCCCCGAGCTCCCGAGGCCTCCCCAGGGCACTCACCCCCTTGCCCAGGCGCCTCTTGATCTCATACTTCTGGGAGACGAGGGCCTCCACCTCCGGCACGCTCATGGCAGGGCACGCTGAGGCTGCGGGCGCCGCGCCCGGCGAGCGGATGAGCGCCCCGCCGCACGGCACGCTAGGCTGCGCGCGGCGCTCTTCCCGTTGCCTTCTGCTGCTATGGAAACAGCCCCGCCGGACAACGCGTGCGCCAAGCGGCCCCAGGCTGCGCAGGCGCACAGCGTGACGCCGGGCCTACGGCAGGTGGCGGCAGGAGGCGCTGCCGCGGCCTTTCCTCTTCCTCCTTCCCCTTCGGGCGCTCCGCTCCGCTGGTGCTGTGCTGCGCTGGGCGGCCGGAGGTGCTGCCGCGGGCTCGGCCGCGCTTGCTGGCTCCGTGGGCGGCTGCTGGGGGAGCACTGTGCCGCCGGACGACTCCCCTCGGGCGGCGGCGGGCCGTGACCGCGCTGCCGCTCTCCGCTCCCAGGAGTGCGGCGAGGGAGCGGCGCAGGCCAAGGGTAAAACTTCTCCAGCGTAGCGCGTCCTCTGCCTTCATCTGATAAGCGTTTGTCTTGGTTTCGGCTGGGAGAGAGTTAATTTTCTTCTTAGTAGCCGGTACAATGCTGTGGTTTGGATTTAGCACGAGAATAATGTTGATAACGCACTGGTGTTTTAGTTGTTGCAGAGTAGCGCTTATCCGAAGTCGGGGATCTTTCGGATTCCCGTGCTCTGCCAGCAAGCAGGGGCACGTGAAGCTGGGAGGGAGCACGGCCAGGACAGCTGACCCCAACTAGCCAAAGGGATATTCCATACCATAGCATGTCATGTTCGGTATATAAACTGGGGGGAGTGGACCGGGAGGTGCGGATCGCTGCTCGGGCATCGCTCAGCAGGTGATGAGCAACTGCATTGTGCATCACTTGTCTTCTCTTATTATTTTTTTTCTTTTTGTTACATTCCTTTTCATTACTATTATTACTATATTTTATTATTATTGTTGTTAGTATTATATTTTATTTTGCTTTAGTTATTAAATTGTTCTTAGCTCAACCCACGAGTTTTACTTTTTTTTCAATTCCCCTCCTCATCCCACTGGGAGCAGGAGGAGTGAGTGAGTGGATTTTTGGTGCTTGGCTCCCAGCTGGGGCTGAACCACGATAACTTTAAAGTGTGCTAGTGTCAGCAGGGGATGTCAGACATTGCTCTCAGCACCTGGTGTCATTCAAATGCACTGTAAAAAAAAGTCCTACTTTTTTTTTAATCTAGCAACCGTTATTGCTAATGCCAACAATGCAAATCTTTTCTTGTTAGCAGCGTGTTCTGGCAGACACTGATTCCCACAATGTCCTTGTTGACAAACTGAGTAAGTACAGAGTAGTTAAGTGCATGGTTAGACAGACTGAAAACTTGCTGAACTGCTGGAACCAAAGGTTTGTTATCAGTGGCGTGAAGTCCGGCTGGAGGTCAGTTGCTAGTAGTGTACCCAAGGGGTCAATACAGATGCCAGTACTGTTTAGTTTCTTCATTAATCAGCTCGATGGTGGGCTGGAGTGCAGCCTCAGCAAGTTTGCAGATGACACAAACAGGGAGGAGTGGTTGACAGAGCAGATGGTTGTGCTGCTATTCTGAGGGACCCTGTCAGGCTGGAGAAAAGGGCCAACAGGAACCCTGTGAGCTTCATCACTGGAAAAAGGCAAGTCCTGCAACTGGGGAGGAATAATCCCCTGCACCAGTACAGGCTGGCAGCTATCACGCTAGAAGACAGCTTGGCAGGAAAGGACCGGGAGGTCCTGGTGGACACCAGGTTGACCGTGAGCCAGCAGATGTGCTCTTGCAGCAAAGGTGGCAAACGTCATCCTGGGCTATGCTAGGAAGAACCTTGCCAGCTGTTTGAAGGAGGTGATCCCTCCCTTTTACTCAGCACTGAGAGACCACACCTAGGGTATCTTGTATGCTTCTGGGCTCCCCAGTATAAGATAGACGTGGACATATAGGATTGTGTCCAGCAAAGAGCCACAAAGATGATTAAGGCTTGGAGCATCTGTGATGCAGGAAGAGGCTGAGAGCTGGGATTATTTAGCCTGGAAAAGGCTTAGGGGATCTTACTAAAGTGTTTAAATATCAGGTGGAGCAGGGGGGAAGACAGAGCCGGACTGTTCTGAAATTGAAATTTGTGATGGAATTGAAATTCCATTTAAATGTAAGAAATAACTTGTTTTACTGTTAAGTGTGGTCAAACACTGGAACAGGCTGCACAGAGAGGCTGTGGAGCCTCCATCCTTGGAGACACTCAAAAGCCACTGAAAGTGGCCCTGCTCTGCTTGACCCTTCTTTCAGGTCTCTTCCAATCTCAGCTAAGGTCTGCTTCTCTATAAAAGATCCCTGTGTGAGTGTTAAAACTTAAAGTAAGGGCGACCTCTGGTGTCATTGTTGATAAGGTAATCAAAATCCAGAAGTGTTCAACTTGGAAAGTGAAGGTAGCAGCAGCCTATTAGAACTCTCTACATCTTGCTTCTCAAGTGAAACACTAAAGCAAGAAAAGAATGAAAAGAAAGTAAAAATTGCTAAGAATATATTCAGTGAATGTATTTTATTGATAGTTATGACCAACGGTCAAATACCTCAACTGCTTATCCTGTTTAAAGGATTTGGTTGCTTGCATATTTATTTTCTGTCCTTTGGAGACTAGCAGAAGGTAAAATAAAGTCCTTGCCACATAGAAGATTTGGGAAAATGAATGTTGCTGAAAGAAAGAGCTGGCCGACATTGGTTCATACTATGGTATCAGTAGATGTAGTTTGTAGTGAAAAGTAACATAGAGATTGCCTTACTATGTCTAAGAATATAATTTGCCCATGGTAAATTACTAATTAATGAAACATCAAAGTCTGATCTCAAAGAGAAAATGTCATTGTTTATTTTGGGATGTGAAAGGATTGCAGTTTCAAATGTCTTAATACAGATGTCATGAAAGCTAAAGCTGAGGTTACTTTTAAGATCTGTGGTCTGGATTGCATGCTGAGCATGAGCTATGTAAATCAATCCTTTCATGCACCTGCAGAACACTTACTTCTGTATACTATGTTAACTAACTAATAGTGGCAACAGCTGACAGTCCAGCTATGTCTACTGATATATTGGCATGAGCAAGGAGTGGAGAAGTGGTTTTTTTAGGTTAATGGGCACATCTGAATGGGCTGTGAGAGCTGTAGGTTTCACCATTTGTGTTGCGTGCCTTATGCTGGTGTAACCAGTGGTGCATGTGTGCCATGTCCTGAGTGTATTTGTTCTCCCGAAGAAGCTGCTGCTGCTGCTCTCTCAGTTGAACTTTGGTTTCTTTAAGGATTTTTGAGTATTGGATGAGTCCGAGCAATTCCTGGTGCAGATGCCAATTCTCTGCTTTTACTTGTTTGATATGCTGAATTAGAGATTGTATTGCTGCTTCTTCTGCTCTCTTGGTGAGAACTTGGATCTTCTGATGAAAGTCCATCTCACAGTCAGCCTTGGCCTGCAGAAATCTACTCTTGATTTTCTGCATTTCATCTGAATGCTGTATCTTTGTGACCAACAATTCCTTCTCCAGCTCTTTAATCTTTTTCATCTGTTCCAGCTGAACAGATGGATCTTTGAAAGGCTGCAGGTCTTCAACCTCCTTTTTCATAAGAGAGTACTTTGTCTCCATATTCATCAGAGCGCTCCTTACCTCCTTCTCTTTTTCTGTATACTGTGAGATTACCTTCTCTTTCTGCATCCGAACTTGAGACAGATCGGTGTGATTCTGGTCATTTAGTGTTATTATCAGATTCTGGCACTTCTGGCTGTGTTTTGTTATATAAGAGAGGTAAGCATTGCTCTCTTTCTGATTCCGTTGGGCTTCCTTTTCTAGAAATTTGTTCTCCTGCAGGAAATGCTCCAGTCTTCCCATGTATGTGTTCATATGTTCAGTGAGAATCTTGTATTCCTTCTGCAAGTACAATTTCCTCTCTTTGACAAGTGTTTCCATGTCACTTATTCCTTTGGATATATCTCCATTCTTGGTTCTTGCTTCTTGCTTGTTTTTCCCAGCACGATTGATATCTTGTTTCATCTGCTTTGTCTTGGATGCCATATTCCACACCGGGAGTATCAAACTCTGGCAAGCTGTGACAGAATGAAAAATTACAAATTCTAAGCGAGCATTTATGCCACATGTTTGACTGTTGCTTTTTTCCCCAGTCATACCCTCTTATGTTCTTATGTTTTCAGCTGATCATTTTGGCAGCTAAAATGTTTCACCTAAAGTTTTTCATGTCTGGTCTATGTCTTGAGTTGAAGCACACATGCACATGTGCTTGTGCATTTTTACATTCCTAGTTAATGGAGGAGTAGTTCTGCTAATCTAAAAATACACATCTTTTTAAGACTTCTTTTTTTGTCATATAAAGTTGTGTTATTTCTGTAGTTTGGAGTACAAAGTCAAATTCCACTGGTGAATTATTATGGCTGTATATTGTGTACTGTCTTTCTGTAGGCGGTAGATCTTGTCCATAAAACTTCAGCAGCAGGTAAGTACTGATGTACTAACAGAGACATGCCTGAAACTTAGAAATTCATAAAGCAAATTCTAAAATACAACTGCTAAGTCATCATGCTGGACTGGAAGCTACCTGTAGAAAATGTTATGGACAGTAGTACACATTAAGCCCTGTCCCTCCATCAATGTTAGATTCCTGTATTTGTATTTGAAGAGATAGCTGCATCCTTTTCCTGGATTTAGAAAGTTAAGTCAGTATTGTCTTACAAAATGAGAGCAGAAAAGGAAATGTTGCCACCAGTTTTAACCTAGGGCTTCAATGATCAATCAAGGCATCTACTCACTTTGGAGAGTGACCACATTCTTATCCTTCTGCTGCCTGAGGTAACATAAACCGGTGTCTTCTTGGTCATCGTCTTGACTATAATGTCATTTGAGATATGACACAGATAACTAAGTATTTATGAATACAGAGAGAGTCGAAGAATGACCATAAAGGGGATAATAGCTAAAGAAACATCCTCCCAGATCCGGTTATGGAATGTGTGCCATGGACACAGTCTTGAGCAACCTGCTCTGGTTAACCCTGTTTGAGCAAGGGGCTGGACTAGACAATCTCCTGAGGTCCCTTCCAGCCTCAACTATTTGGTGGTTCTGTGAATCTGTCCTATCAGGTCATGCTGACGTACTTAATGCTTTCTTTGCCTCATTCTTTAATAGTAAGACCAGTTGTTCTCTGGGTATCTAGCCCCCTGAGCTACTGGAAGGCAGGGACGGGGAGCAGAAAGAATCTCCCATAATCCAGGAGGAAGAGGTTAGCAACCTGCTACACCACTTAGACACATACATGTCTATGGGGCCGGATGGGATCCATCCAGGGGTACTGAGGGAGCTGGTGGAAGTGCTCACCAAGCCACTTCCCATCATTTATCAGCAGTCCTGGCTACCCGGGGAGGTCCTGGTTGACTGGAAGTTAGCACATGTGACACCCAAGACAGGCCAGGATGATCTGGAGGACTATGGGTCTGTCAGTCTGACCTCAGTGCCAGGGAAGGTTGTGGAGCAGATCATCTTGAGTGCCATGATGCGGCACATACAGGACAATCAGGTGATCAGGCCCAGTCAGCAGGGGTTTAGGAAAGGCAGGTCCTGTGACTAACCTGATCTCCTTCTATGACAACATGACTTGCTTAGTGGATGAGGGAAAGGCTGTGGATGTTGTCTACCTAGACTTCAGTAAAGCCTTTGACACCATTTCCTGCAGCATTCTCCTGGAGGAACTGGCTGCCCATGGCTTGCACAGGCGTACTCTTTGCTGGGTAAGTGGTGAATGGAGTTAAATCCAGTTGGTGGCCAGTTACAAGTGGTGTTCCTTAGGGCTCAGTTTTGGGGCCAGTTTTCTTTAGTATCTTTATTAATGATCTGGATGAGGGGATCGAGTGCACTCTCAGTAAGTTCGCAGATGACACCAAGTTGGGAGGGAGGGTTGATCTGCTCGAGGCTTGGAAGGCTCTACAGAGGGATCTGGACAGGTTGTATCGATGGGCTGAGGCCGACTGGATGAGGTTCAACAAGGACAAGTGCCAGGTCCTGCACTTCGGTCACAACAACCCCATGGAACGTTACAGGTTTGGGGAAGAGTGGCCGGAAAGCTGCTTGGTGGAAAAGGGCCTGGGGGTGCTGGTTGACAGCTGGCTGAATACGAGCTGGCAGTGTGCCCAGGTGGCCAAGGCGGCCAACGGCATCCTGGCCTATATCAGAAATAGTGTGGCCAGCAGGACCAGGGAAGTGATTGTTCCGCTGTACTCAGCACTGGTGAGGCCGCACCTCGAACACTGTGTTCAGTTTTGGGCCCCTTGCTACAAGAAAGACATTGAGGTGCTGGAGCATGTCCACAGAAGAGCAATGAAGCTGGTGAAGGGTCTAGAGCACAAGTCTTATGAGGAGCAGCCAAGGGAACTGGGGTTGTTCAGCCTGGAGAAAAGGAGGCTGAGGGGAGACCTTATTGCTCTCTACAACTACCTGAAAGGAGGTTGTAGCGAGGTGGGGGTTGGTCTCTTCTCCCAGGTAACAAGTGATAGGACAAGAGGAAATGGATTCAAGTTACACCAGTGGAGGTTTAGACTGGAAATTAGGAAAATTTCTTCACCAAAAGGGTTGTCAAGCATTGGAACAGGCTGCCCAGAGGAGTGGTTGAGTCACCATCCCTGGAGATACTTAAAAGTGGTGTGGATGTGGTACTTAAGGACATGGTTTAGTGGTGGACTTGGCAGTGTTAGGTTAATGGTTGGACTCGATCTTAAGGGTCATTTCCAACCTAAACAATTCTATGATTCTATGAAAAGAGCCTGGCTCTGTCCTCTTTGCACCCTCCCTTCAGTTATCAATATACATTAATAAGATCCCCCCTTGCCTTCTCTTCTCCAGGCTAAATAGTCCCAGGTCTCTCAGATGAGAGATGTTCCAGTCCCTTAACCATGTTCCTGGTGCTCTCTTCAGTAGCTACATGTCTTTCATACTGGGGAGCCCAGAACTTGACACACTACAGGTGTGGCCTCACCAGTGCTGAGCAAGTGCTAGTGTTAGTGCACACAGGCAGTTACCTTTTTCCAGTTATCCTGTCTTCCCCCCCCCCTCCCCAGCAGTATGCATCCCCTTAGGAGTTGTCTATACTGATAAACAGCTGTAGACTGGGAGAGGAAGGAGGGAAGTGAACTCAGTTGCAAAGGCACCCCCCCACCCCCCACAGTGCCATATATAAATCTCCACTTATTTTACATCTGAAAACTGAACATCTATGGAAGGGATACCCCTACTGGATCCTGGGAAACTTCAGTGGCCCCAGAGAGCAAGAATAAAGATACTGAAATATCTTGGAGATATTCAAAAGCTGTCTGGACATGATCCTGGACAACCTGTTCCAGGTGGCCCTGCTTGAGCAGGGTGTTTGGACCAGATGATGTCCAGCAGTCCCTTCCAACCTCAACCATCTGTGACTCTGGGATTCTGTGAAAGGGTGATAATGGTGCCCTGGATCCTTGTCTCATGTACGTGCATTATAGCAGCCAAAAGGTAGAAGCTAATTTGTAGTGTGCCAGAGCTATCTGTTCTGCAGGAAATTATGAAGGTAACTTGTAATGGAGTGCAAAAGACTCAGTGAGATGACTTTGACCAATCAGAGAGGTTGGGCTGAAGGTGGCAGGAAGAGCCAGCTCTGGACTAGGTACCATATACATGAGGATAGGACCTCTGTGCTTATTCTTAGATGTACACCCAGGTTTCCATGGTAAGAGAACAACATCCCAGATGAGAAAACGTACGTGTAGTGCAAATAATGGTAAAACTTACCAAGTTGCTAGTAAAATTGGCCACAGTAAGATGCAAGTTTAGAGCACAGGATTGTTTTTCGGAAGGGTCAAACGTTACTGAATAAAAAATGATGAAGCGCAGCAACAAGATAGAAGCTGTACATGTCTGAAATCCACGCTTTTTCCTTTAGGTTCAGAATATTGCTTTTGTTGGTCTTGTTGTCTGTGTGGCACAGGTTCACGCTGGTAAATACAGCTAGATGCTTCCTGAATTTGAGAAATAAGTTAATACATGTTTTGAAACATTTGTGAGATAACCAAGTGAAGGTGACAGAATAATGGTCGATGCCTATATAGTGCTTTTAAAAATCCGTCTTCAGTATATATTGTTATTAAAAGATAATACATCATAGGAAAGGGATGTCTAGTAATTAGACATAATTTTTGTGATTTGAATGAGGCAAGGAATTGTTGAAATAACAGTAAGTAGTAATATAATTATTTGAATATATATTCAGACAGCGTGAGCACTATGCCTACAATCCTACATTAAGAATTTGCTAATTTTTTTTTTTTAAGCATTCATTTCAGGAGGGGATTAATTTTTTTTAACATGTAACATTATGTTTTAAAAGTGCTGAGATACCTGCAATATAAGAGGCACAGTATCAACAGATACTAAAGGAAGGAAAATGCATCAGTATTAATGATTCTTGCAGACATAATCAGAAAATAAAGGAGTGAGTAGTACTTTGTGTGCTGAATTTCTAAACTACTTACTCAAAAGAGGAACAATGCAATCAAGGATTTAGAACTGGAGAGAAGTCTGCTCAGTCTAATGGTTTTAATGAACATTTGCAGCTAAAAGTTGCACCCTAATACATCCTAATAAAAGTTGTATCCTAATACAGCTGGTGGCCCTTTTTTAAAGAAAATATGCAAAATTCAAGTAGGTAGGTGAACAAGATAGAATAAGTATACTGAAATCGCCTGTCATAGTAATAGCAAAACAGGTTTCAAGCTGGGAATGTGGCAGCTGCATCAGAAATAGAGTGGGTAAGGGGAGACATAAGAATCTGTACAGAAATCTGTGCACTTCTGTTTTGGAAAACAGACTTGAAGAGGTAGAAGGGTGTCACAATGGACAAGTAGTAGAACTGACTTAATACTATTTGTGTAGTTATGGGGGAAAGACGATTGTAGAGCTGTATGAATGTTAGAGAAATTACTAAATCAGCAGGGAAAAAACAGGCCTTGCTAAAGATGGTATTATACAAAGTGTGGGTTTTTTTAAAAAAACACTGACCTTTCCTGCTCCTGTGGTCTTCACAGATTTTCCAAATAGCTGCTTCTGGCTTGCTGTTCCTGGTTTTCCTGGACAGCATTTGTTGATAGCCAAACTGTGATCTCTGAAGAATGGTGGTGTTTGTAAGCTGTGCGTGTCCATGGTGATGAAACACATGAAGTCACAAGGGAAGCTCTGCAGTGAGATTCTCAGAGCCATTTCAGTTCCCAGCTTGGTTGTGAGGCCTGACTGTGATGTGCTTTGTTACCTATTGGCGTCAGTTAAGCAGAAACACAAAGGCAGTTTGGCTTATAGGAATATGATTTGTAGTGGTTGCTATATTAGTAGGGAAACAGCCTCAGCTAGCTATTAGGATGTACTGAAGGAAAAGGTGTGACTTGAGACATGGTCCTCCTTGGGAATTAGGTGCCAATATCTACTCAAGCGTTTCTGGTTCATATATTTGGGGTTTTCTTCCAACAGGTTGGCAAGGAGTCCCATGTCCCACAAAGTTAGGAAGGGGTGTGTATACATGGGAATGTTTGTGACATTTGAAAGGCAGATGCTAGAAAGGGTTTTTGCAAATGCAGTCCTTACTTATGGAAGGGTTTCTTGTTTTGGAAAGGAAAGGAATAGTTTGGGTGGCATTTCCTGCATTTTTTAGGGAAAACAAGCTAATCTTTGTACATGAGAAATTTTGTTTCTCTAGGTGTGTAACAGTATAGACTTGGCATCTCTGTGGCATAGGGCATGGAATTTCACTGGTTTGCTTATCTAACCTGGCTATTTGTGACTGAATTACAACTTTCTAGAAAGGCAGCTAAGCTTGAATACAATAATAACAGAGACTACACTACTTCCTTTGTTTGTTTTCTGCAGTGGTTGATTGTTTCACATGAAAATGTGTGAAAGTGAAGCACCCTTGTATTGCGTTTATGTGGCAAAGGGTTTGGTAATGGGGGGGGTCTGCAGGGTTGGCTTTTGCGGGAACATACCAGACACTGGTCCCATGTTGGATGGAGCCAGTTCCAGATGGCTCCAAGGACTGGAGCTGGATGGCTGGCCAAAGCTGACCCAATCGGCAATAGTGGTAGTGCCTCTGTAATAACATATTTAAGAAGCGGTAAGAAATGCTGTGCAACAGCAGTTGAGAGAGGGGAGTGAGAATATATGAGAGAAACAACTCTGCAGACACCAAGGTCAGTGAAGAAGGAGTGGGAGGAGGTGCTGCAGGCGCCAGAGCAGTTTCCCCTGCAGCCCATGGTGAAGACCATGGTGAGGCAGACTGTCCCCCTGCAGCCCATGGAGGTCCACAGTGGAGCAAATATCCACCTGCAGCCTGTGGAAGACCCCATGCTGGAGCAGATGGATGTGCCTGTAGGAAGCTGTGACCCCCATGGAGAGCCTGTGCTGCAGCAGGCTCCTGGCAGGAGCCATTTGTTGGGGGGGCTGGAATCACAGGGTCCCAAGTAGAGCTAAAATGAAAATAATGCAAATTAAATTTGATTAATAAAAAGTTAAATTGAATTTTAAAAACATACAGATTGCTAACTGGGCATCATTAATGCTTGTTACTTATTTAATAATAGCAATGTTAAAATGTATGCATTAACAATGCCCAAACAGTATTACCACAATAAAAATTTCCAGTTACAAAGTAGAATACTAATTGGGAGTAGTTTATTATAATAATATCTTTTATTTGATTTTATTAAATAAAACCTTTATTAAAATAATCTTATTGTAATTATGGTATGTGGTGGGTTGACCCTGGCTCGATGCCAGGTGCCCACCAAAGCCGTTCTATCGCTCCCCCTCCTCAGCTGGACAGGGGAGACAATATATAACAAGGAGCTTGTGAGTCAAGATAAGGACAGGAGAGATCATTCACCAATTACCATCATGGGCAAAACAGACTCAGCTTGGGGAAAATTAACTCAATTTATTACAAATCAACCAGAGTAGGGCAATGAATAATAAACCCAAATCTCAGAACACCTTCCCTCCACCCCTCCCTTCTTCCCGGGCACAACTTCACTCCCAGATTCTCTACCACCGCCCCCCCCCCCCCCCCCCCCCCCAGCGGCACAGGGGGACGGGGATGGGGTTTACGGTCATCACACGTTATTTTCTGCAGCTTCATCCTCCTCAGGGGGAGGGCTCATCGCACTCTTCCCCTGCTCCAGTGTGGGGTTCCACCCACGGGAGACAGCCCTCCACGAACTCCTCCAACATGGATCCTTCCCACGGGCTGCAGTTCTTCACGAACTGCTCCAGCGTGGGTCCCTTCCATGGTGTGCAGTCCTTCAGGAGCACACTGCTCCAGCGTGGATCCCCCATGGGGTCACAAGTCCTGCCAGAAAACCTGCTCTGTGGGCTCATCTCTCCACAGATCCGCAGGTCCTGCCAGGAGCCTGCTCCAGCGCGGGGTTCCCACAGGGTCACAGCCTCCTTCGGGAACCCACCTGCTCCGGCTGGGGTCCTCCCCGGGCTGCAGGTGGAGATCTGCTCCACCGTGGACCTCCCTGGGCTGCAGCGGGACAGCCTGTCTCACCATGGTCTTCATCACCACGGGCTGCAGGGGAATCTCTGCTCCGGTGCCAGGAGCATCTCCTCCCCCTCCTTCTTCGCTGACCTTGGCGTCCGCAGGGTTGTTTCTCTTACACGTTTTCATTCCTCTCTCTGGCTGCTGTTTCAGTCTGTCCTAACTTTTTTTTTTTTTCCTTCTTAAAAATGTTATCACAGAGGCATTACCACACTATCGGTGATTGGCTCGGCCTTGGCTGGCGGCAGGTCCATCTTGGAGCTGGCTGGTATGGGCGCTCTCTCGAACACAGGGGAAGCTTCCAGCAGCTTCTCACAGAAGCCACCCCTGTAACCCTCCCCGCTGCCAAAACCTTGCCACACAAAGCCAATACATGGTAATTAAAGCATTCCTAATTAGGTTTCTAATTCATAATCTGAAATCTCGATTTAGAGTAGTATTTAAACTTTTCTTTTGTGTCAGTGCCTTGTTTTTTGTGCTTTGTCTCCTCTTCCATTTTTCTTGCAGCAGTAGTAAATGGAACACTATTTAGGTACCAGCCATTCATTCACTGTATTTTTTAACATTAAACTATTTAATTAGGCCGTTTAGATAATATAATGTTAGCCAATTAAATAATGAGATAATGTAAGGAATTAATTAATTGCAGCCAACGAGTATTCCATTTAATACTACTGCACCAGTGCTAATACTTGTCATTTTTATACTTTTTTTTTTCTTACTAGACTGTCATGCATTCATATACTAGTACTTGCCATTCTAACTTGAGTAACTACTGGTGAGAATAATCATGAGAGTAGGTTACTGTAACCTGCAATTAGCAAAATCGGTTAAATACCAACTATTGCTTAAATATGCAAGGAACGCGATTATGCCCCCCAGCACACACCGCCTGAGTTTCACCTCCTAATTAAAAACCACCCCTCAGTTAAGTGCCCTCCCCACACACACCCCCGCTGATCCCCGGCCGCAGCCCCGATGCCAAAGGGAAATGACCCAGATGCAGAACCGCAACCACGGCGGCACCGCCATGGCGCTCACGCTCTGCCGGCTATCACGGCTGCAGCCTGCACCAGAGGTTCCACGGGCGCGGGGAAACGAAATCACGCAGGAAAGCAGGCACCGGGTCCTAGAGACCCGCACCCGGAGGACTAACCGGCACCTCCAGGGCTCCGGCAGGTTCCCCAGCACACGGGCTGGCTTCTCGGCAACGAACGGACGCTCCCGCCGTCCTGGAGTGACGGCCGACCCACAAGTGCCAGTGGCCGGACTCGGCTGGCTGAGTGGCCGGCGCTCGGCACCGGGAGCTCTCGCTTGCACGCCAGAAAAGGCACTCCATGTGGGCCAAAGCCGCCCTAAGGCCCAGGAGTGCCCCTTGGTCCTCCAGGGATTGCACTTGATGTGGCAGCACCCCTCCAAAACTATAGAAAATGGTCCAACGTTAACAGCAAAACCAACTAAAAATTAATAAAAAATAAAGCAACCACTGTGGAAATTGCCCCCCCCCCCAAACTTACTCCCCCCCCCCCCCCCCCCCCCCACACACACTTCCCTGCACTCGCCCCACTCCTTGCCCCACTCCTCACCTCGCCCCACCAGCAAGGCGGCTGGTGGTGTGCAGAAAGTTGGGAGGGGACCCAGCTGGGACAGCTGACCCCAACTGGCACAAGGGATGTCCCAGACCATTTGACATCATGCCCAATAATAAAACTAGAGGGGAGGTTGGCAGAGGGGGCTGTTCAACCCACAAGTTTTCTCACTTTCGCCCTTCCGATTGTCTCCCCCATCCCACTGGGGCGGGGGAGCGAGGGAGCGGTTGCGTGGGGTTTCGTTGCCGACAGGCATTAAACCATGACAAGAGGGTAGTTGCAAGCCCTGCCTGGCTGTCGTTGTTTATCTCTAGCCAGCAGCTAAGCACCACACAGCTGCCCACTCACTCCTCCCTGACCCAGTAGGATGGGGGAGAGAATCGAAGGAAAAAAGTAAAACTTGTGGGTTAAGAACGGTTTAATAGGACAGAAGGGAAGAAACTAATAATGATAATAATAACAATAATAAAATGGCAATAATAATAATAATAAAAGAATTGGAATATAGAAAACAAGTGATGCATAATGTAATTGCTCGCCACCCGCCAACCGATGCCTAGTTAGTCCCTGAGCAGCGATCCCCCCAGGCCAGCTCCCCCCAGTTTATATACTGGGCATGACATCACATGGTATAGAATACCCCTTTGGCCAGTTTGTGTCAGCTGTCCTGGCTGTGTCCCCTCCCAACTTCTTGTGTCCCTCCAGCCTTCCTGCTGGCTGGGCATGAGAAGCTGAAAAATCCTTGGCTTAATATGAACACTGCTTAGCAACAACTGAAAACGTCAGTGTTTGTTATCAACATTCTTCTCATACTGAACCCAAAACGTAGCACTATACCAGCTACTAGTGATACTGAAATTCACGGCCTGTAAAGAAACACTCTCAAGACTCTTTGGAGTTTTAGAAAGCAGGCATTCTTTATTGCAGCGCTGGATGCACGGGGGATAATTCCACAAAGCGTGCGTGCCACAGCTTCAGCACAAACAGGTCATATGGTATATAGTTCCCAATCTGTTTATTCCAGTGGCACATCTCAGAGATATGGTCGGCTGGAGTAATCTTCTTCAACTGTCTGCAAGCAGTCACATTCCAGTTCTCTTTTAACTTGATCAGTTGTTAAAGACACAGCAGGGTTAACGATGGTAGTAGTTTTTAAGTAAACATAATCTTGCTCCAGCTGCACCACTTGGTATTTCAGCATTCTACTAGTGGGTAACCAATGCCCCCCTTTCTGTTCCAGCACAGTAATTACCATATGGGGAACATACACAGTAATTCTTTATCCTAAGGTGAACTTACGAGCTTCTTGGATCAATAGCACAGTTGCAGCGATGGTTCACAGACAACCAGGCCATCCCAGACTCACATTATCTAATCACTTCGAGAAGCAGGCCACAGCTTGCCGACTTAGTCCCAGATATTGGGCCAGGACACCCAGAGCTATACCCCTTCTTTCATGAGTAAAAGGTTAAAATGTCTTTGTGAGATCTGACAGGCCTAGGGCTGGCACCCCCATTAGAGCCTGTTTCAGTTCTTTGAAAGCAGCTTTTTCGGCATCAGTCCAATCTATAAACCCATTGTTTGACTTTTTGAGCTGCTCGTATAAAGGTCAGACCAGCAAGCCATGATTGGCAATCCACAGGCAACACCACCCAACCATTCCCAGAAAGGCTTGCAATTCTTTTAGAGTCTTGGGTTCGGGGAGAAGACAAATTGCCTCTTTTCTCTCAGTTCCTAATTGTCTCTGTCCTTTCAGGATTTCAAAAGCCAAATAAGTTACTTCTTTCTGGGTTATTTGGGCTTTTTCTTCTGACGCTCAATATCCACTGATTCCCCAAAAGTTCAAAAAGTTAAGAGTTAACTTTGTGCATTGTTCTTCTGTCTCAGCTGCAATTAACAGATCATCAACATATTGCAACAAGATTCCTTGATTATTGTCTTTCTTCCAAATCTCTAATTCTCTTGCCAATTGATTTCCAAAAATGGTAAGACTATTCTTAAAGCCTTGAGGCAAGACTGTCCATGTATATTGTGTGTTTCTCCCAGTCTCAGGATTTTCCCATTCAAAAGCAAAAAGCTCTTGACGATTGGGATCCAAGGGAATACAGAAAAAGGCATCTTTTCAGTCTAACACTGTGAACCATTCTTATTTCTCTGTTAGGGTTGTTAATAAAGTATAAGGGTTCGCTACTACTGGATGAATATCTTGTACTGTTTGATTTATCGCTCTGAGGTCTTGAACTAATCTGTAATCTTTTCCATTAGCCTTTTTAACAGGCAAGATTGGGGTGTTATATTTGGACATTCTATTATCAATTTGTACTTTAGAAATTTTTGTATTATCGGTACTAACCCTTTCCAACTTTCCAGTTTTAGAGGGTATTGTTTAATTCCTACCAGACTCGATCCTGGCTTTAAATCAATTCTCACAGGTTCTGCTCTTTTGGATTTACCAGGAACTTCCCCAGCCCAGACGATTAGAATTACAGCATTATTTACTTTGACTGGTATGATCTTCTGCTTTCAGTAATTGTCTTGTAACAACAAAGCCACTGCTTCGATATGTTTAGTTTCTGGAATTAAAATTTTAATCTCTCAATTTTTAAATTTAATTTCTGCTTCCAATTTCTCAAGTAGGTCTCTCCCTAACAGGGGTTTAGGAGAATTTGGCAAATACAGAAACTGATGAGTGACCCATTGCTTTCCTAAATTCATTGCCAAAGGTTTAAAGCAGGGTCTAGTCTCTCGTTCACCTGTCGCACCAACAACACTAATTTCCTCAGAACTTAATTCCCCCTCTAAGGTATTTAAAACTGAAAAGGTGGCTCCAGCATCAACTAAAAATTCAATTTTGTGTTATCCCAGGTTAGCTGTAATCCAAGGTTCTGCCTCCCCTCTGGTCCCCGTCAAATACTTTCACTCAACTTTCCCAGGAATGGGGGAACTTGCTGAGGTTGTGTGGTTGGAATTGGGATCACTTGTAACCCTGTAGGTCTCAAGGGGCATTCCCGTTTCCAGTGTCCTTCTTATTTATAGTATGCACACTGATTTGGTCCAAGGGGCTGATTTAATCCCACTGGCGAGCCCAATCCAGTTCCTCTTCCTCGCCCCATTCCTCGACCATGTCCCCTTCCTCGGAGGGTAACTCCTCTGCCTTGTCCTATGCCAGCTCCTACTTCTAGAGCAGCCACTAACCTTGCATTCATTTTACTCTGTACTTCATCTCTATTTCTGTATACCACCCAAGCAACCTCTAATAATTTCCCCCAATCTTGAGAATCTGCTCCTTGTAATTTTTATAGTTTTCTTTTGATATCATCAGAGGATTGTCCTATAAATAATGGAGCCAATTGAGCTTTTCCTTCTTCAGACTCAGGATCCAGATTAGTATATTTCTTAGCAGCTTCTTTTAATCTACTCAGAAATTGAGTGGGAGACTCTCTTCTATTTTGTTTAATTTCATATAATTTAGACATGTTAATTGCCTTAGGCATAGCAGTTCTGATTCTGAATAGAACCCATTTTTGATACTGATCTAACAGTCTTCTCTGAGCCAAATTATTAGGATCCCATCTGGGTTCTGTAGGTGGAAAATGTTGTTCCACTGTTCCTTGTAATACTCCAGAAGCTACTTGTGCTTCTACCTGGGTTTTAGCAACCCTCTGGATCATATCTCTTTCTGCACTATCAAAAAGGACATCCATTATTACTTATATAACTTTCCAATCAGGATCCTGAGTCTGAATCATTGCTTCCAAAGCATGGGCTGTTTGATCAGGGTTTTCCCAATAGCTCCCAGCTTCTATTTTCCAATTATTTAAATCCACAATAGAAAAGGGTGCTTTAATAGTTGCCACGCCCTCAGTCCCAAGCGCCTGACAAAGAGCTTGAATAACTTCGCTCTGTTTAGCTCTTGTTCGCCCTGCGACAGGACTATTCATGGGCTCTCTTTCATCACTACTTCTGAGAACAGCTCTAGGTGGGGCTCTTTGAGATCCAATTATCATTTCAGTATCAACCTCTCATTCTTGCTTGTATAACTTTAAACTTCTTTGCCCAATACTACATGCAGAACAACACCTTTTGAGCTTATTGTCAACTTTTTTATTTCTTTCTTTTTCTAAAGATAACACAAAAGGATTGCTGGGTGGTATATTAATTCCACAATCCTTTTGCCGCTCAGGAAGATTCTTTAAGGTAAAGAACAAATTACAATACATAACTTTATCCCATTTTTGCTCACATCTCAAGAATAATGTAAGTTGTAACCTCACATTATAATTTAGCATCCCATTCACAGGCCACTTCTCCCCTTCATTGAGCTTATACAGAGGCCACAGATTATAATATTTAATCAAATCTCTCCGCATGTTGCCACCTGGAACACCCCCCAGCTGTTTCCAGTGTTTCAAAGTGCACCCCGAAGGTGATTTTTTAGGGATTTCACTCGATTGCCCTGTTCCCATTATCAATACCTTCAATATACAGAAATAAAAAATCGGAAAGTCAAGTATCAGAGCCTAAGTCAAAGTACCAAGCAGAGTTAATCAGAGATCTAAGGTCAAATCCAAAATCAATAATCAAATCCCAAAGCCTTAATCAAAGTACCGAATAGAGCAATTCTCAGAAACTAAACCAGATGGGTATCTCTGTCTTCAATCAGTGAGTCTGTTACCAATATTTGATAAAAGTTGAAATTTTACATAAGTTGGGTTTGGTTAAAAGGGTAAAGATTGTAGAATATAGGGGTTTGAAGCTCACAATAGTTATAGAAACTTAGGAACATACAAAATGTGCTGTATGCAATCATAAAAGAATGAGTATTGTCTTAGATCGGTTAACCATAGAAATTTTGACAGATTTGTTAGATTGTAGTGTTTTGTCTTAATGAACTAAGAGAGGGATCATTATGGACCTTAGTTCTGTGGTTTAGAAACCCCACTTTGATCAAGAGGCCAGTTAATGGAATAGGTAAGATTAACCAATGAATGTTATAGCATAAGAATATTGATAAAGTGATGCAACTGAGGGCCAATCACTAGAAACGTTAAATTTAAGAATTAACATTGAATGTACTTTTATGTAAATCTGATACATGATGGAAAAATTGTACTGCGCAGAATCACATAAGAGATGTCAACTATCGGACAAAGTGAGGAAGACTACGGAAGACCACCAGAGGGCTTCTGAAGACCACCAGAGACTTCACCACGCCTGCGTAGAAGGACATTTACATATGCTAATGATTTATTGGACAATTGATGATTATGTATAACATTTCCCAGAAATCTAGTGAATATGTATAACAGGTGTGTATTTAACCTGCATGATTAAACTAGACAGGTGCACACACTAGGTGGAGTGATCCCCTGTGTGCCCAGTGCTGCAATAAAGGAGTGCCTGCTTCTTAACTTCTCATTGCTGTTAAGGAGTTTTATTCCGTATTTTGGCAACAGTCAACTACCTTTTATCAGAAAAGTACTTCTACCAGAATGCCAGATTTTTAAGGATCCTTTTACATTTCTGCCTTGCTGTCTTCTCTTAGTCAGGCTTACAGGTAAGAGTACCAGACAGAATATCAGACCAGAATACCAGAACTAGGTTAATCAAAAGAATGCCTTTGAATAAAATTTTACCAGTGGCCTTGGCTTGTGAGCCCGGGGAACGGGGGATCAAGGGTCTGCCTGAGAAATCTCAGTGCCGGCTGGAGGTCCTGCGATCACATGTCCGTCAAGTCTCAGAAGCCTTGTCCCATCTGGGTGCCACTAGAAAGAAAACTCTATCCCAGCTGAAACCAGGACACTGGCTAATGCTTGAGGCTCTCCATGTTATTCCTACCATCTTGACTGGCTGTCCTTGTTCTTCGTTGCTGCTTTATAGTGAGTACCTTTTGCTCTGTAAGCAGCAGTACTCGCGCCGTGGGAGCCTACTGTCTCCCAGCCACTGGGAAGTCTCTCTGCCAAAGGCAAAGAGCAAAACACCCACGGCACAATCTACAGCAATTCTGCCTCTCAAGGAACCCAGCAGGCCCCTTTCTCTCGCCTCTTGCTCTGTCCAGCTAGGCTATAAAATGCGGTTGTTGCAGAAACTGCTACGCCCTGTGCCTCCTTCTTAGGTTGTTAGCTTGTCCCTGTGTACAGGCTGCTGAGGTCATCAAGTCTGTGATACAAGATGTTTTACATCTTGTGTTAAGAAAAGAACACTGTGGCTTTGTTATACTGACTAGTGGTGGATAAGAAATCCTGTATGTTGCAAAATGTGTAAGATACCAGAGAAAATTACTTCTGGCCGACCTTGCAAATTCCCTGAGAAGATAAAGCCCTTAGGCCCTTTTCAGCTAACTTAGCTTAGAGTGTCAATATGGTTTGTGACAAAATAATGTAAATCAAGAAAAGATAGGTAGTAGAGTTACTAACAAACATTCTTTAGGATAAGTTGTATCAAACATGTAAAGTGTCCCACTGCAGAGAATCACTAGAAGAGGGTCAACTAGCGGAGAAGTGAGGAAGACTATTGAAGACCACCAGAGGACCCTTGAAGACCATGAAAGATCTCGAGTGCGCCTGTGCCAAGGACATTTACGTATATTAATGAGCTCCTGGAATTCAGATGAGTATGTTAATTATTTCTAGGAAAAATCATGAATATGTATATCCATTTTGTATATAATCTCAACTGTTGAAAGAATTGGTATGCACGATAGGTGGAACGATCCCCTGTGCATCCAGCACTGGAATAAAGAATGCCTGCTTTCTAAAACTCCAAAATTGAGTCTTAGAGAGTTTCTGAAGTGCCGACTTACGGTAACATCTGCATGGGACACAGGCACCCTGGAGCGCTTTACACCGAGTCATTCCTTTCCCCTTGGGCAGCAGCGATCCTGCCGCTGCTACAGGCAGCTGCTTGCTCAAGGGCAAGTGGCTGGGATGAAAACAGGCTGCTGCTCCAGTCGGCCTAAGATGCTGTTCTCTGGGGACCCAGTGCAGGGAAAGGTGAGGTACTTTCTGCACTGCCAATGGCTCGTCACAAAGGAACCATGCTCTGGTTTTAGCAGAAAAAGATGTCGGTCGCAGGCAGGCACATATCACTGTGCACAGCTTTTTGGCAGGTGTCTTGCTTGTTCAAGTAAAGGCATATTTCTTGCCTTGCAGTCTTGATGCCAAAACAATCAGGGGTTCTACAAAAGCCTTTTGATATCAAAGCATGATGACAGCTAGATTCTACCAGCAGTGTATTTCAGCTGCGTTGCTAGCTGAAAATGGCTTGCAGGCCAGGAGATCTTTAGAGGGGTCTGAATTAAAGAAACCGAGTATTGAAGTGTGTAAGGAGGCAAATTAGGCAGCCAAAGGAACAGAGCTGCTGACACATTGGCAGAACGGCCTGTCCAGCTTACTAAGTCTTGTGTGTTGCAGGCAGCAAAGTGCAACCGTGACATTTGCTGGCAGGAGCGGCAAGGAGTGCAGAGCCACGCTCCTGTAGGGAGCAAAGATGGAACCTCGAGGGCTCTATGGTCCTCTGCTGAGGACACCTAATATCCCGACAGGCCTCTTTGCTTTCCCTGCTTCACGTCTGATTACTTTGCACGCTGGAGGGCAGGGCGGTAAGTAACACCGTGCAGCATCTCTTTGATAAGAGACAAGCCCCGCACAAGAAGCCTTGCGTGAGTGTGTGCAGGATTAGGAGAGCAGCGTTCTGATAGCACGGAGGTGCCCACCCCGACCGAGCCCCAGGGTCGCCGGGGTATCGCTCGCTTCCAGGTGGGCCGCTCGCATCTGGTGCGCTGGGCCGCGGCCTTTCCTGCCGAACAGAACCGCCCCTCTGGCACGAAGCAGCTTTGGGTCTCTTGTGGCCTGCCTTCAGGCTGTCACCTGAAGCAGGCGTTATTTTTTGTTGTAAATCTCTCGCCAGCGTCTGCTGACTGGCTGCTGTCGCTCCCGCAACCCTGATGCCACATGCAGAGGGATACAGCAGTCCCTGGGGCTTGCTCCAGGGGACACCCCCCCCCCCCCCCGCCCATTTGCAGGTTCCCTGTGCTGCTTCTCCTCTCTAGATAATGGGGTGCTGGGGCAGGGACAGAAGTGGCCACCCGAATTGTCTGTTCCTTGCACTTGACTGCTGTAAACGCTCCAGCCGCTCGGGTGCTTTTTGGAAGGGAGGCGATGAAGAGGCCTGCCCGGGCTGCGAGTGGGGAAAGGGCAGGGCGACGTCAGCCCTGTGCCCCCAGTAAGGAGTTGCCGCCTGCGGCTGGTCTCTACTGGGCTGAGCTGTCAGTCATCCCTCACGCAGCTGACGCTCAGAAGAGGATCGTTACGGCGGGGATGCTGCTGCCCGGCGCCCAAAATCCGGTACTACAGCTCGGAGGCTGCAAAGGCGCGGTGGTGCCCCTTTAACGGCAGCCGTGGTCCGACGGTACCGGCAGCGCGGCCCCGGGGGAAAGTGCCGCCGCGCTCGTTGCTTCCTCCCTCCCGGTAAGGAAACGCCGCTGCCGCCCTGCGGGCGCGGTGCCGGCGGGCGCTCCGCGCGCAAAGCGCGGAACAGCAGCGCCGGCACCGCACAGGTGCGCAGCAGCGCCGCCGCCGCCGCTGGTGCCGCCTTGTGGGCAAAGTGCGGTACTGCAGCCCGGCGTTCGCGCGCCGGCTCTGAGCCCTCCGGCGCGCCGTCGTACGGCCGGCGCGCATGCGCGGTCCCCGGGAGCAGCGTGGCGGCGCGCAGGGCGCGGGTCTCGGCGGCAGCGGGGAGCGCTGGGACCGTGGGTGAGGCGAGCGATCCCCTCCGGCGGGGGCGGCGGGTGCCTCCTGCCCGCTGGCCGCCCGGGGCTGGCGGGACGGGAAGCTGCGAAGCGGCCGCCGCGGCAGGCTCCCGGTCCGCCGGAGGCGAGCCGGGCCAGGGCAGCGCCGGACAGGTCCCCGAGAGCCGACAGAAGGGAAGAGGGGACGGAGGCGGGCACCCGCCAGGCGCGGCCAGCGGGCGCCTCCCCGAGTCGCCGGAGCTCCCCCGGCGCCTTCCCCCGGCCCCGCTCGGCCCGTGCGGCTGCCCCCAGCTGCAGCCCCTCCCCTGAAGCCTGTGCTGCAGCCGCAGGCAGCCCCCGAGCCCTGTCGTGAGGGCGGCAAGCTGGCCCTCCGGTGTTCTCGAGTCTCCCTTAACGCGGGTGCCGTTAGCAGCCGCGCGGGGAAGGAGCGGCGTCCGTCCGCGGAAGCCCCTGCGGACGGAGGGGCTCCGGCCAGGGTGGAGCTGCGGTAATAACGGTCGCTGCTGCCTCTTTCCCTCTGCCAGAGGCCACGCCGTGAGCGCGGTTCTCTCTCGTTCCCTCTTTGGTTTTCTCGTTTTCCGGGTGGCTGGGCCCGGCTACCCGCGGGGGTGCTTCGGCTGGGGGGTTTGGGGTGGGGGGGCCTGGCCGTGCTGCTGATGGCGGGGAAGTAAAGCCTGAAACGGCAATCGAGAAGCGGCGCCCTGCCTGTGCTGGGGCTGTCCCGCAGAGGCGTGGGGCCGGGCCCTCCGCAGGTCCCGAGCGCTCCCCGAAACTACGTGTGGGGCCCCGGGGGTGCAGGGCTGTGGGGTGGCGACGCTCGGCGTCGCCCTTGGGCGCTGCAGGGTCAGAAACGGAGAACAAGTTTTCTGTTCCTGGGGCTTGACAACAGGCTCGTGTGGCTGATGTGGGGGCTCGGAAACAGACCGAGCTGCCCGGCTTTGGGCCCAGAAACAGAGGTCCAGCCCTGCGTGTTTGGGCCTTGAGAACAGGCTCAGCAGCCGGGTTTTTTGGCTCCCAAATGGGCCCCGAGTCAGCTAGTGTGGGGGCCAAAAGCAGGAGCCGGCTTGGCTGGTTTTGCAGGCGGGTGGGAGGGTGTTGGGGGCTGCGGGGGGAAGCGGGGGGCGGGCAGAGTGCGTGGACCCTCTCCAGAGATGGGGGTCTGGTTGTATTGGACACCGAAGTTCGGGAGGCCGGCACACAGCGGGCCGAACTCAACATCTGCGGTGGTCTGTGGGGGGAAAGGCGCTTTTCAGACCCCACGTGCCCTCTTGGAGTCCAGCTCTTCTTTCTGTGCTGCTCAGAATAGTTGTTAAGTAATTAATTGCCCAAACTAACGGATATTTACTTGGCATGTAACTCTGATGTTTAATCCTAATGCTCCGGTTTTGACAGCAGTTGATATACAGCCTTATGGAAAGCCCAGACCATTGCACGTAGCTGGAGCTTGTAAGGAGAAGCAGCTGAAATCAGCCAGAGCTTCAGTGCGGAGCTGGGGCTTCAACAAGCCAGAACTGTAGCAAGTGGGAGCTGGAACGAGGCGGGGTGTCCGCTGTCTGGAGCGTGCATTATCCAGAGGCAAAAGTACCTGCGGCTGTAACGAGCAGAAGGCGCGATTAGCTGGAGCATCTTTTTGCTGGAGCATCCGTCAGCCGGACTACGCTCCCAGCACGGCCAAAGAGCGGCCGGGCGCAGGCAGGGCTGTCCGCAGCAAGCAGCTCCGAGCAGCGGGGAGGTGAGTTGTCCTGCCAGCAGGGAGCCCGGCCTCTTCCCTTGGGGATGCAATCCACGCCATGCTCCTCTCTCTGCGTGGAGGGTCTCGCCCGGTCCGTTCCTGCGGGCAGAAGCGAGGTGGGGGTCTCCCGGCTCTCCTGGGGCAGCCTCCCCTGCAAGGGGGTGCGGGCGAGGTGTTGTCGTCCCCTCGGTACCAGGCAAAGGGGAGAGAAACCGGCCAGCAGAGCCCTTCCGGCAGAATCTCCCCTGTCTTTTCACCGTTGGCTGGGTGTGACAAGCAGGTTCGTTTCTTTGTCTCCTCTTCTCACAGTGTCACCTTCCACATCACACGAAGAAAATCCTGCGTGGTCAATTCCGCTTGCTGCTCAGGTAATCGCACGTATCGGGCTGGGGGAGTGGAGAGAAACGCTTGTGAGTTCGAGGGCACAGATGCTCCACGTTAAACCCACAGAGAAGGCAAATTTGCTGCTAGTGCAGAAAAGCTGATGGAAAAATTGCTGTTAACAGATCGTGCCCTGTTCCTGAACTGGTCCCTTGATGTGTTTTTGTTTCAGGTGAAAGAATGAAATTTCCTATCTGGTAAATTCAGAGCTGCCTGTTAGCTTCTTCAGGGTCGAGTGTTTCTCTTCTCTCTGTTCATGTTGATTTTATGGGCAAGTTGGAAATAGCCTTTTACTTTTTTATGTATAACTGAATTTTTAGGAATATGTGGTGTCCCTGTAGTTCATTTTTGAGCACCTAGATGCCAGTAGAAATGTAATGAGTGAAACATGATGGGAACTGGTACTTAAACTTGATTTTTATTTGTTGGGGTGGTTTTTTTTTTTCTTCCCCATTAACAGTGTTGATGGCATGTTGTCCCGTGGCACAATCCCCATTCCGTTCAGTGGAGTCTTCAGCCTAGGACTTCTAAGTAAAAAAGTTTGTCCTTCCAAAAAGGGGCTAGTCATTCCTAGGACTGAGGCATAGACTTGGAGAGTCGCTTAAGTACGTGATTGGAATTAAAGCCAACTTTCAGTTGAAGTTGCTGCTGTTGGTCTTTGCTTTCATTGATTTCTCCACCACTCCCTCGTGGTTGGGAGCTCTGAATCGTAAAGTTTTTCAGTCTCTAACACATTTCCACCCCCACCCCCCAAAAAAAGGAGAGGCAGTGTCTAAAAGTTAATTAGTTTCCTCACAAATGCGTGAGTACATAAAATTTGAGTTATGATGATTAAAACCATAAAAATGACGGCAGTCTTGCAGATCTGGACTATTTCTGGACAGGCGTTCATCACACGCAGAAGTCGTCAGGGTATGGATCACCTGCGCTTCATGCTCTGACAAGACAAAATGCTGAGGCAGGGATGAGCTCTGAAAGAAAAAAAAAAAAAAAAAGGAGGATA
Source organism: Astur gentilis (assembly GCF_929443795.1). Classification (NCBI taxonomy): domain Eukaryota; kingdom Metazoa; phylum Chordata; class Aves; order Accipitriformes; family Accipitridae; genus Astur; species Astur gentilis. The sequence goes on from NC_064881.1 coordinate 55,206,151, forward strand.
CAGGGTCACGGTTTTGTTGTGTTGTTGTTTGTTTTTAGAGAGTGCAATATTGACTGGTGCCAGCCTGCAGAGCTCTTCTGCTGCCTGACCTCTCCTTCTCTTTCATGGCTGTAATTGTCGTTTGGATAATTGTAGAAGAGCAGTTAAGTTACTTGCCTCTGTGAATGTGCTGGTAATACCAGGAAGGCAAATGCTTGAACCAGTAGTGAATAACTTGGCTACAGGTAGAATTTCTGAAGGAAGAACAGCAGCAGCAACAGGAAGCAAGTAGCAAGTGACCAAAAACTTGCGTGTGTCAAACGCATCAAAGCTTTATTGCTGAATGTTGTTTGGCAATATGTTCCAAATGGCTTTTTTTGGTAAACGTAAATTTTCAGAAAGTTCAGGGTTGCGTGTGGCAAAACATGTCCCTCTGCATCCGCGTCCTGCTACATAAATAGCATGGGTCGATGGCAAGTCCAGTGGCAGGGCTGCTGTTCCCTACTCTCGACGTTGTCTTAGTAGTGTTGCAGCATTTAGACCTTAACGGATGGGCTGAGGAATGGAAGGAGAATGCCCGTTTTCTGTAAGGGCTCAGAATGCCAACCCTTTTCTCTGCCTGCCGCTCCCCTGTGCGTGAGATGAAGTTGGTTTATTTTTCTCCCTTGTTCCTGGTCTAAATATTTCTGGAGCTGTTGCTGCTGTGGGTTTGCAGTTGGTGTTACTGCGTTTTTGTAGCATCCTAGCGATGGGTCGTTTCTGCTGTGGCGAAGCGTCGAGATACGGTTTTCGGTGTAAAGTGTCAGAAACTACGTTCACTGCAAACCGGTAACTCGCGGCACAGGTGAAACCGATCTGGCGCATGCAGCTGTGCTTGCAGGGATGCTCGGTGGCTTCTCATCAAAACGGCGGGCTGTGTGCGTGGACATCTGTGGGGTTGCACTCTGGGTCCAAGAGCATTAACGTATTTTTGCTGTTGGAAGATGGAATGGAGCGTGTGCCTGTTAAATCTCAGGGCAGTCAAAAGCTAGGAGGGACCCTGAGCGGGTTTGGTGGCACAACTGCGGTTTTAAAAGATCTTGCCCGTTTGGAGCAACGGACTGGAAAAAAATGATTCCTTTTTTGCAACAAGTCAGTTCACAAGGACAGATGTGTTGCTGTGCTCTTTAGCAAAAATACTCAACTTGGGACGTATAGGTTTGATGGAGCCTTGGCTGTACTAAAGCTTGAGAAAATGTATGTAGGTCTCTGGGTGTGTCACCTGCGTGTATCTAGGAAAGTGAGTTCTAGTGAAAGTTGCCAATGAGTCAAAAAAGAAAGGAGAAAAAAAAAAAAAGGCACGGTTGTCTGAAAGATGCAAAAGCTCTAGTGGCCTGTGTCAACAACTGTACTGAAGATGACGCAAAAATACTTTTTCCTCCACTCAGTCATACTGTCTTCACAAACCTTCACAAAAAAAAGGCAGCTTTAGCTTCCTACCCAGCTTTGTGCTAATGTGTTGGGTTTTTTTCTTCTCTCAGCTGGATGTCAGCTGGCACCGTTTCACTGTGGTTGCCCTTTCTTCTGCCATGACGGTATGAGACAGAGGGAAAGATTCCGTAGTGGCCTGCAAGTACAGGGTACGCCTACGATGTGTGTCTGCGTTTTTGCAAAGGTGCTTGCAGTATGGACTTTAACATTGAGAGTGTGCCAACTCTCCTTCTACTTTTTTTTACGTAAAATATTTTAACAGAAATACTAAAAATAAGTTCTGTTCTGGAGCATGTTACACCTATACAAAGGTTACTTCCCTCAGTTTATTTTCTCTTCCTGAAAGCATAATCATCTGTTTCTGTGTGCTTGCTAGTAAATGATACTGTGAAAATAATTTTGTACTAAAAGAGGGAAGAAATTGTTCGTAAGAGTTCAGGTGTTCAGAAGAAACAGACTTTGTTTTCGTGATAAAAGCTTTATGCTTTTACAGTCAATGAGTTTTTAAAAATATCTTATAGTAGTACTCAAAAACGTTATGGAGATAATTACCATCTGTACTGAAAGCAATCAAGGTCAAAGAAGCGGGGGGGGGGGGGGTGGGGGGGTGGGGGGGGGTGGGGGGTGGTGGGGGGTGGGGACACGGACAAAACAGGACAAACGGGCGTTGCATCTGTGTGTTTCCAGGCTTTCCCAGGAAGCATTAGCAGCCTTGTAACTAGTGACAGTGAGCCCTGAGGTGTTTTTGATGAGTTACTGCTTCAGGAATGTATTTTTTCCTTTAACCTACAGTGTGTAATTTTGACTTCAGTTGGAAAGAGATTTTCCAAAATGGAAGTCTTTCTCACTCAAAGAAATTTTGTTTTAGGAACTTCCCATCAGAGTGGATCTTCAGAGGTGATGGACTTGACAGTAGAAGTCATCAGTTACAAGACTTTTCACTCTCTTTAAAAAAAAAAGTAAAAAAAAAAAAGTCCAAAGACCCAAGCACAGCCCATCTTCCTAAAGTTGATGGCATCACTAGTCTTTGGTTTCTCAGTTGTAACAGTCGAGATAACATGAAAATGTTATACTCTGCCTGCTTCAGTACTGCCAAAAGCATTAGGAAATCCACCAGTGCTTTTTGGTAGTCTGAGGTATTGCAGCACTGGGGATTTTACAAACTGACTTGCATTGTTTAAACTGTAACTGCCAAATAGCTGTAGTATATGATGTGTTAGGTGTATGTAAGCAGTTAGGTATTTTTCTAAACGTTTAAAAAGAGAGGCAACTGAACGTTATGGGGTTTTTTTCCTGATGTTTTGACAGAGTGCTCTGAAGTACTTTCTTTCTGTCTGGCTTTCAATGGTGCATTTCCCTGGCAGTTCAGTAGCGCCTCTCTTGGGCAGCTCAGCTGGCCAGGTGTCCTTCTGCGTTATGTAACGCGCACAAAACCCCCTAGTCCCATTATAACTGTGTACTTTGGAGAGGGATAATTTAACGGTACGAATTCAGAGCTGTGCAAGTTAAGGTAATGGGAAAGGGAAATCAAATACTTTTACAGTATAAGTATTTTCATTGGATGTATATAAACATGGGCACACCTTTTTAGTGTAAAGTGAATTACTGAGATCTGTTCTTTATTTTTCATTTTGCTCTTTGAAGTTTTCCACTTCACTTTCAGCTTTATTCACCAAACAAGCAAGATGCAAAGAAGCAGTAGCAGTGCAAGGGCTGTAGCTGTTGTGGTGGATCCGTAAGTGTAGATTCTGATTGTGTATGACCTCGTCCCACAGCCTCCCAGGGTTATCTCCCTGCAGCAGCGCTGTAAGGAAGGGAGGAGATGTTTTCCAACACTGGCAAGAGTGTTTACTTGTACGCTAAGAAGGTGTTCAAAATGGTATCGATTAGCCTAAATGCTGATTTTATGTGTTCAAATCGTTCTTAACTTTTAGAGGAGGTGGTGTATTTCGAGATGACCTTTTTTACCTGGAATCCTCCTTTAGCTCAGCAACTCTTGTGGCAGCCTCTGCTGGCAGGGTGGTATGAGAAGCTGGAAGGTCCTTGACTTAGTATAAACACTGCTTAGCAACAAGTACAGCATCAGTGTGTTGTCAACATTATTCTCATCCTAAATCCAAAATGGCCCTGTACCAGCTACTCAGAAGAAAATTAGCTTTATTCCAGCTGAAACCAGGACAACCCCAAACCCCCTGATTCTGGGTCTGCAAAGGAAAAATACCAAACAAATTTGGGACTCCTGGGAAAGCCAAATCCGCCTGGATTTGCGCAGCTGGAAAGCAAAAACCCCACCCCATTTGCATGCACAAACCACAACCAAAAGATCACCCCTTTTTATGTTGTGGAAAAGCACTGAAACACACCCCAAACTGAGTATTTTGAAAGAGCAAAAAACTCCCCAGTTTGGGGAAGACTGGGGGTGAAGCACAGGCAGTTTGAGGGGCGTTGCTGGGGGTCCTCCCAGTGTGGATGATCTGGTGTGGATGCTCTGTTGTGGGTTATCCTAGGTGAGTTACCTGCTGTGGATCATACTGGGTGGACTCCCTGGGGTAGGTCATCCCCACCCGTGTCCCCCCATGCACCTGTGTACCCTCACCTACCCTCTCCCCGGCGTGTGTTTCTCCCCCATATGCCCCCTGCTGCTCCAGCCTGCCCCCTTCACCCATGCGAGTTTCTAACCCATGTGAGTTGTTTCCCCCTGCACCCCCTGCTCTCCTATCTCCTGCTCCCCCCCCCCGCTTCCTTTCCCTCCTCCATATTCCACACCACCCCCTCCACCTACCCATCATCCATCAGGCTCCAGACCCCTGTCATGCTGCCTGCACCCTGTTCTCTGTCATTTTTTTTCCTCCTTTTCCTTACAAGTTGTTGTTGTTGTTTCTTTTTAATGATGATTAAACTGTTTTCGTGTCAAGCCACGAGTTTTCTCACTTTTGCCCTTCCGATTGTCTCCCCGTCCCGCTGGGGGCGGGGGAGCGAGTGAGCGGTCGCGTGGGCCTTCGTTGCCGGCTGGCGTTAAACCACGACACGAGGTGAGTTGCAAGCCCTGCCTGGCTAATGCTGGAGGCTCTCTGTGTTCCTCCTGCCATCTCGATGGGCCGTCCTTGTTCTTCATCGCCGCTTTATAGCGAGCGCCTCTCGCGCTGTAAGCGGCAGTACTGGGGCCGTGTTGCAGGCAGCAAAGGGCAATTGTGACGCTTGCTGGCAGGAGCGGCAAGGAGTGCGGAGCCACGCTCCTGTAGGGAGCAAAGATGGAACCTCGAGGGCTCTATGGTCCTCTGCTGAGGACACCTAATATCCCGACAGGCCTCTTTGCTTTCCCTGCTTCACGTCTGATTACTTTGCACGCTGGAGGGCAGGGCGGTAAGTAACACCGTGCAGCGTCTCTTCGATAAGAGACAAGCCCCGCGCAAGGAGCCTTGCTGCTGACTGGCTGCTGTCGCTCCCGCAACCCTGATGCCCCGTGCAGAGGGATACAGCAGTCCCTGGGGCTTGCTCCAGGGGACACCCCTCTCTTACCCCCTCCCCCCCCCCCATTTGCAGGTTCCCTGTGCTGCTTCTCCTCTCTAGATAATGGGGTGGGGGGGCAGGGACAGAAGCGGCCACCCAAATTGTCTGTTCCTTGCACTTGACTGCTGTAAACGCTCCAGCCGCTCGGGTGCCTTTTGGAAGGGAGGCGATGAAGAGGCCTGCCCGGGCTGCGAGTGGGGAAAGGGCAGGGCGACGTCAGCCCTGTGCCCCTAGTAAGGAGTTGCCGCCTGCGGCTGGTCTCTACTGGGCTGAGCTGTCAGTCATCCCTCACGCAGCTGACGCTCAGAAGAGGATCGTTGCGGGGGTGCGGATTCTGCTGCCCCGTGGCCGAAGGTGGGAACTGGCGTTGGGGAGGCGCGCATGCGCGGTGGCGTGTGTCGGTGGGCTCCTGCTGTTGACGGGTAACCGAGACGCGGTAAGGCATCTCGACAGGCGCGCTGTACGGCGCTCGCTACTGTTGCGTGGCAACTAAAGCACATTACGACAGCTCGGCATCCGCGCTGCGCCTTGTACGTAGCACGCCGCTGTTGCCTGGCAACCACAGCTCGACACGACGCCTTGCTAAACGCGCATGCACGGCGTCGCGGTTTACGGCGCTCCTGTTGTCGCCAAGCAACCAGAACGAGTTACGTCAGCTCGGCAACCGCGCATGCGCACTGTGCCTTGTACGAAGCTCGGCGCTGTTGCCTAGTAACCACAATGCGTTACGGCAGTTCTGCATTCGCGCATGCGCGCTGCGTCTTCTACGGCCTAGCCGTTGTTGCCTGGCAACCAGAACGCGTTCCGGCAGATCAGAATCCGCGCATGCGCGATGCTACTCGTACGGCGATCACCGCTGTTGCCTGGCAACCAAAGCGTGACACGGCGCCACGATAAGCGCGCATGCGCGTCGTCGCGGTTTCCGGCGCTCCTGTTGTCGTCTAGCAACCAGAAAGAGTTACGTCGCCTCGGCAACCGCGCATGCGCGCTGCGCCTTGTACGGCGCTCGCTGCAGTTGTCTAACAACCAGAACGCATTACGGCAATTCTGAAACCGCGCATGCGCGCTGCGCCGTGTACGGCGCACATCGCAGTTGCCTGGCAACCAGAACGCGTTACGGCAGCTCGGAATCCGCGCATGCGCAATGCGCCTTGTACGGCGATCGGCGATGTTGCCTGGCAACCAAAGCGCGACACGGCGCCTCGGTAACCGCACATGCGCGCCGTCGCGGTTTACGGCGCTCCTGTTATCGCCTAGCAACCAGAAACAGTTACGTCGACTCGGCATGCGCGCTGCGCCTTGTACGGCGGTCGCTGCTGTTGCCTAGCAACCAGAAAGCGTTAGGACAGTTCTGCAACAGCGCATGCGCGCTGCGCCCTGTACGGCGCTCGCCGCTGTTACCTGGCAACCAGAACGCGTTACGGCAGATCGGAATCAGCGCATGCGCGCTGCGCTTTATACGGCGCTCACCGCTGTTGCCTGGCAACCAACGCGCGACACGACTTCTCGATAATTGCGCATGCGCGGAGGCGCTCCTGCTGTCGCCTAGCAACCAGAACGCGTTACGGCAGCTCGGCATCCGCGCATGCGTGCTGCGCCTTGTACGGCTCTCGCCGCTGTTGCCTAGCAACCAAAGCCTGACACGACGCCTTGATAACTGCGCAGGCGCGAGTGCGCTCCTGCTGTCGCCTAGCAACCAGAGCGCGTTACGGCAGTTGGCCATCCGCGCATGCGCGCTGTGCCTTGTATGGCGCTCGCCTCTGTTGCATGGCAACCAAAGCGCGACACGACGCCTCGCAAACCGCGCATGAGCGGCGTCGCGGTTTACGGCGCTCCTGCAGTTGCCTGGCTACCAAACCACGGTACAGCAGCTCGGGAGCCGCGCATGCGCGGTCGCGGCCCCATGCTCAGCGCTCTCTTTCGCCACCTAACGACCAAAGTCCGATACTGTAGCTGGGGTGCCGCGCATGCGCGCTGGTGCGTTCTGCCAAGCCCTCGCCGCTGCCACCCCGCGGCCAATGTTCGGTAGTGCAGCTCGGAGGCTGCGAGTGCGCGGGGCTGCCCCGGTCCTGCACGTGCTGTCCGACGGCACCGGCAGTGTGTCCCCGGGGGAAAGTGCCGCCGCGCTCGTTGCTTCCTTCCTCCCGGTAAGGAAACGCCGCTGACCGCCCTGCGGGCGCGGTGTCGGCGGGCGCTCCGCGCGCAAAGCGCGCAACAGCAGCACCGGCACCGCACAGGTGCGCAGCAGCGCCGCCGCCGCCGCTGGTGCCGCCTTGTGGGCAAAGTGCGGTACTGCAGCCCGGCGTTCGCGCGCCGGCTCTGAGCCCTCCGGCGCGCCGTCGAACGGCTGGCGCGCATGCGCGGTCCCCGGGAGCAGCGTGGCGGCGCGCAGGGCATGGGTGTCGGTGGCAGCGGGCGAGCGCCGGGACCGCGGGTGAGGCGAGCGATCCCCTCCGGCGGGGGCGGCGGCGGGGGCGGCAGCGGGGGTGGCGGGTGCCTCCTGCCCGCTGGCCGCCCGGGGCTGGCGGGACAGGAAGCTGCGAAGCGGCCGCCGCGGCAGGCTCCCGGTCCGCCGGAGGCGAGCCGGGCCAGGGCAGCGCCGGGCAGGTCCCCGAGAGCCGACAGAAGGGAAGAGGGGATGGAGGCGGGCGCCTCCCCGAGTCGCCGGAGCTCCCCCGGCGCCTTCCTCTGGCCCCGTTCGGCCCATGCGGCTGCCCCCAGCTGCAGCCCCTCCCCTGAAGCCTGTGCTGTAGCCGCAGGCAGCCCCCGAGCCCTGTCGTGAGGGCGGCAAGCTGGCCCTCCGGTGTTCTCGAGTCTCCCTTAACGCGGGTGCCGTTAGCAGCGGCGCGGGGAAGGAGCGGCGTCCATCCACGGAAGCCCCTGCGGACGCAGGGGCTCCGGCCAGGGTGGAGCTGTGGAAATAACGGTCGCTGCTGCCTCTTTCCCTCTGCCAGAGGCCACACCGTGAGCGCGGCTGTCCGTTCATCCCCGGGGATGCCGTTGACTGCAGCAGCCTCAGGCTCGCGTGGGCTGTCTCTGCCCGGCCTCCCTCTCCTCGCGGCACGGGAGCACAGAGGGACAGGCGGAGCGCTTGCTGGCTGTGGACGGGAGCTGCTGAAGCTGGAGAGGCCACAGAAAGGTAAAGAAGAAGAAACGGAAGGCCATCTGGCTGGCAGCTGCCTCCCGCTGCAGGCCAGAGAGACCCTGCCTCTGTGGGTGTGGGAGGATCCCTCCTCGTAGTCCGCAGCAGGTCAAGCCGCCAGGGTCTGTATGCGTGACCAGCAGCGCGGTACGGCCATGTAGTGAGCGAGTGAGGCTACGTGTCTAGAAGGCCTCATCTCGTAAGAGCTGCGAGGGGCTCGCGTGTTCCGTTATGCGGAGGACAGCCAAGCGACTGGAGTTACAGAAGAGGAAGGGAGGAGAGAAGGAGAAAGAAGCGGCTGAACTGGCAAAGTCTCCTGGCAGCGCCAAGAACAAGAGCTGCGGTGAGCCCCGGGCCCTCGGGGCCCTGTCTCCCCTCTTCAGCGTTCTGGTCCCTCCCTGCCCCTCCCTCCCTTGGTCCCCTCTCTTTCCCACACCCCTGCCTTTTTTTTTTTTTTTTTTTTTTCCCTTTCCTCCCTTGTACCTCTGATACTGAAAAGCCAGTCGACGAAACTCCCTAAGACTCATTTTGGAGTTTTAGAAAGCGGGCATTCCTCATTGCAGCGCTGGATGCACGGCGGATAGTTCCACCTGGTGTGCATGCCACAGCTTTAGCACAAACAGGTTATATAAAATAACTAATTGCTTATTAATCAGATTAGTATACGTATACATAAAAACGACGGCAACCGATTATCATAGCACTGCCTACATCCGATCACGCGCAATGACGGATCCATTTGAGTCGAAGGGGTGCTTTTGCGACCACCGACCCATTTGAAGTTCTTGCTGGCTGTCCTCGAAGTCTTTATTCTTGTCCTTGTTCTTTGATCTTGAAGCTTAACACAGTTTCAATCACATGTGGTCAGTTTCAGCATTGTTCCCATTTAGCGTACAGGAACATCTAGTCATAAGAGCAAAGAACTGCAAAACTTAGGAGTACCTACCTCTGCTAGTTAATTGCTCGGCTATACTTTTGTCTGTTGTTTCAGTCGTAGCATTAGTATAAGATTTCTAACCATTATTTACCAAATCTCACTTTTACAGTCACCTAGCAGCAAACCACAGCTGGTACAAAGTATTAAAACCATCCAAATATTTAGACGTGCCATACAGAACGTAATGGAAATATGCTATCAGAGGTGTCCGAGGGGCAGGGGGAGCGCCGGGGGGCACCCCGAGCCCCGGAGCAGACTCGCTGGCAGGACTCGATAGGTGCGCGACTGACTGAATAGACGCTGGCCGGCCGTCCCCTTTGCCCTCCGGGCTGCGTTTGCGCTCCCTCTGCACGGGGCGAGGGGCTGTGAGGGAGCCCAGGGGAAGAGGAGGTGAGGCGCTGGGGGGGGTGGGCCATGCCCCCCCTGTTCCTGCTGGGCTCCAGCTGTTGCAAATATTCTAGTAAAGAAATCAACATTTAATCACATAGAAGAGTTAGGTTTGATTAAGAAGTAAAATTGTGAAGCATAACGTATAGGATTGTTAAGTTTGAAACGTAGCCATAGGAACTTTAGGAGCTGTGTTATGCGTGACGCTAGGAACTGTAATATTGTTAAAGTTTGAAACAGCTAACCCTAGAGACCTCACCAGGAAGTTACTGTTTTTTCTGCATGCTGTTTCAGAAAACTAAGGAAACCATCATGGACACCAGTTTGCTGCCTGGAAACCCCCTTAGCCTTCCCATCTTGATTTGAGTATCGAAGATGCCAGTCAGCAGAGCCAAGTGTCACTGACCAATGATTGGTTTTAACTAAGAATATTGATAAGGCTATATAATCACAGGACCGATCATTACAAAGGTTAAATTTAAGAACGAGCATAGTATGCGTTTTTACGGAAGGAGCTTAGGTAACAATGACCTGACGGGAAAAGTCTGTAAAAACTGACGGATTTTGATACTAAGTGGGACACGCCTTTGGAGGAGCGATCCCCCGTGTCCCCAGCGCTGCGAAAAACAAAGTGCCTGCTTCTTAACTTCACGTTGGTGTTAAGGAGTTTTATTCTGGATTTCGGTAACGGTTTTGGCGACCCGGATGGGACCTTGCGAGTGAGACTGGACGAGATCGAGCGTCGATCGAACTTCGGCCGGCACCGAGGTATTGTCGGGGAGAACCGTCACCCTCGACACGCAAAGCTCCTCGCAGCGTTCCCTGGAAAAAAGGTAAGGCGCTGCTTCTTTGGAATTTGTTTGGAAAGCCTGCCCGTGAGGCGCGGCGAAAGTTTCGCAGGGTTGGGGCTTGGAGGGTACCCGTCTGGAGTGGAAGCCTAGGCGTCTGCCCGTAAGTCATAAGCGGAAGCTATTGCTGGGTTGGACTTTGTGTATTATTTGGGACAGCTGTCGTTTGCATTTATTTGGTATTTAGTATTTGAATGTATATAAGTATAATGGCATTAGCAAAATTGCTTAAGAATAAGAGTGCAGGAAATAGAACTGCTGATGAAAAGTTGCCAGAAACATCACCGTTGGGATGTTTATTGGCACATTGGGGTGAATTGCAGGAAAAGTGGTAAACAAACAGAACTTTGAGTTATAATACTATATTGCAATTACTGTTGTTTTGTAGGAGAGAGAGTAAATGGAATAAAGTACCACATGTACATTTGTTCTTTTTAAGTGAACTTATCTGACGGGGACTGGAGGGAAGTCTCCCAGCAGAACCTCTGGTTACAGCTTGTTACAAATATTCTGTTAAGTTAAAATTTTATATAAGCTGGGTTTGATGAAAAAGTAAAGATTGTAGAATATATAGGGGTTTGAAGCTCGCAATGTAGTCATCGAAACTTAGGAACATACAAAATGTGCTGTATACAGTCATAAGAAAATAAGTATTGTCTAAAATAAGTTAACCGTAGAATCTTCGACCGATTTGTTAGTTTGTAGCGTTTCGTCCTAAGAAACTAAGAGAGATCGTTATGGATCTTAGTTCTGTTGCTTAGAAACCCCACTTTGGTCAAGATTCCAGTTAGTGGAATTAAGTAAGATTAACCAATGAATGTTTTAGTATGAGAATATTGAAAAGGTGGTGTGACTGAGGGCCAATCACTAGAAACGTTAAATTCAAGAATTAACATTGAATGTACTTTTATGTAAATCTAATACATGATGGCGAAAATCATACTGCGCAGAATCACATAAGAGAGGTCAACTATCGGACAAAGTGAAGAAGACTATGGAAGACCACCAGCGGGCTTCTGAAGACCACCAGAGGCTTCACCACGCCTGCGTAGAAGGACATTTACATATGCTAATGATTTATCGGACAGTTGATGATTATGTATGACACTTCCCAGAAATTTAGTGAATATGGATAACAGGTGTGTATTTAACCTGCATGATTAAACTAGACAGGTGCACACACTAGGTGGAGTGATCCCCTGTATGCCCAGCGCCGCAATAAAGCGCGTGCTTCTTAACTTCTCATTGCTGTTAAGGAGTTTTATTCCGGATTTCGGCAACAAGCTGAACTGGGAGAACAGAAAATTGAATTTGAGTTGACACTAGAGTCACCTTTTCAGTTTTAAATACATTAGAGGGAGAGTTAAGTTTTGAAGAAATTGGTGGTGGTGGTGCAACAAGTGAACGAGAAACTAGACCCTTCTTTAAATCTTTAACAATGAAATTAGGAAAGCAATGGGTCACTCAGCAGTTTTTGTATGTGCCAAATTCTCCTAAACTCCTGTTAAGGAGAGATCTATTTGAGAACTTAGAGGCAGAAATTAAATTTAAAAATGGAGAGATTAAAATTTTAATTCCAGAAACTACACGTATCGAAGCAGTGGCTTTGTTGTTAACAGGATGTTTACCAAAAGCAGAAGATTATACCAGTCCAAGTATAATGCTGTCATTCCAATCGTCTGGACTGGGAAGTTCCTGGTAAATCCAAAAAGCAGAACCTGTGAGAGTTGATTAAAGCCAGGATCGAATCCGGTAAGAATTAAACAATACCCCCCAAAACCAGAAAGTCGGAAAGGGTTAGTAATGGTAATACAAAAATTTTTAAGATACAAATTGTTAATAGAATGTGAATCCAGATATAACACCCCGATCTTGCCTGTTAAAAGGCTGATGAAAAAGACGACAGATTAGTTCAAGACCTCCTCAGAGCAATAAATCAAATGGTACAAGATATTCATCCGGTAGTGGCAAATCCTTATACTTTGTTAACAACCCTAACGGAGAAATGAGAATGGTTCACAGTGTTAGACCGAAAAGATGCCTTTTTCTGCATTCCCTTGGATCCCAGTAGTCAAGAGGTTTTTGCTTTGGAATGGGAAAATCCTGAGACTGGGAGAAAAACACAATATACGTGGACGGTCTTGCCTCAAGGCTTTAAGAATAGTCTTACCATTTTTGGAAATCAACTGGCACGAGAATTAGAGATTTGGAAGAAAGAAAATAATCAAGAAATCTTGCTGAAATATACGGATGATCTGTTAATTGTAGCTGAGATGGAAGAACAATGCACAAAGTTAACTGTTAACTTTTTGAACTTTTTGGGAATCAGTAGATATCGAGTGTCAAAAGAAAAAAACCCAAATAACCCAGAAAGAAGAAACTTAAATTTGAGTTTTAAAATCCTAAAAGGACAGAGACAATTGGGAACTGAGAGAAAAGAGGCAATGTGTCGTCTCCCCGAACCTAAGACTAAAAAAAATTAATGACAAGCATTTCTGGGAATGGTTGAGTGGTGTCACCTGTAGATTATAAATTGTGGCTTGCTGGCCTGACCTTTATAGGAGCAGCTCAAAACCTCAAACGATGGATTGGACCGATGCCGAGAAAGCTACTTTCCAAGAATTGAAACAGGCTGTAGTAGGGGTGCCAGCCCTAGCGTCTGCCAGATCTCACAAAAGACACTTGAAACTTTTTGCTCGTGAAAGAAGAGGTAGAGCTCTGGGTATCCTGGCCCAATATTTAGGGCCAAGTGGGCGAGCTGTGGCCTACTTCTCGAAGCGATTAGATAGTGTGAGTCTGGGATGCTCTGGTCGTCCGAGAGCTGTTGCTGCAACTGTGCTACTGATCCAGGAAGCTCCTAAGTTCACCTGAGGACAAAGGATTACTGTACGTTTCCCATATGATAACTGTTGTGCTAAAACGGAAAGGGGGGCACTGGTTATCCCCTGGCAGAATGCTGAAATACCAAGTGGTGTTGTTGCTGGAACACGATGATGTTTACCTAAAAACTACTACCGCCGTTAACCCTGTTGCGTTTTCAACAACTGACCAAGTTAAAGGAGAACTGGAACGTGACTGCTTGCAGGCAATCGAAAGAGTTTACTCCAGCTGACTGGATCTCTGAGATGTGCCACTAGAAGAAACAGATTGGGAACTATATGCTGACGGAAGCGGTTCCATCTGTGAAGGAAAACGTTTCTCGAGATAGACAATAACTACTGAGGAGGTAATTGCGTTGCCAACTTTGCCTTCGATGATATCTGCCCAAAAGGCTGAATTGATAGCTCTTACTCGAGCTCTGGAACTAAGTCAAGGAAAGCGAGTCAACACTTGGACAGACTCAAAGTATGCTTTCGGAGTAGTACGTGCGCATGGGAGCGATACGGGGAGAAAGAGGACTGTTATCTGCACCAGGAACCACCGTTCAGCACACAGAACAAATACTGAAATTGTTAGAGACCATTCAAAAACCAACAGCAGTCACGATAATGCACCGTAAAGCACATCAGTTAGGTAAGACCGGTCCTAACGCAGGTAACCGACTGGCTGATAAAGCTGCTAAAGAGGCTGCAGAAAAAGGCATCCTAGCACTAGTTCCAGAGAAAGGTATAAAATTGCCTAAAGAAACTCCAAATTATAATGAAAAAGATGAAGAATTAATTATTAGATTGCAGGCTAACAAAATGAAACAGGATAGGCTGTAACACCGACAGGTCGAATAATAGTCCCACCCACAATAATAAGAGAAATTGCCCCATTGAACATCACAAAGTATACTGGGAAACAGAAAGTGAAATATGACAAAGATTGTTTAAACAATTATAAGCGGACGTGAAATGTGTATGTAAAATTATCCCCGAATCAGTAATAAGATCATCTTTGGGATTATTAAATAAGGAAATTTTTTAGAAGAATATTAGCAAGTTGATTTTATAGAATTGCCTTGAAAATAAGGATATATCCTAGTTTTAGTTGATATCTTTACTGGGTGGCCCAAGGCTTTCCCTTGTCGCACCAACAAAGCAAGGGAAGTAGTCAAAGTCTTGCTCAAAGAGATAATACCAAAATATGGGGTGCCTGTAAGAATGCCATCTGACAATGGCCCTCATTTTATAGCAAAGATTATGAGACAAGTTGAGCAAGGTATTATCTATGGATTGAGACTATCACACCCCACATAGACCACAAGCAAGTGTGTTGGGGGGAGAGAGAGAGAGAATGAACTATATCCTTAAGAAACAGTCGAGTAAAATTTGTCAGGAAACCTCACTCCTCACATGGGTTAAAGCGTTACCCGTGGCTCTATTAAGAATCAGAGTATAGCCAGAAGAGAAACAAAAGTCAAGTCTTTAGGAAATGTTGTATGAAAGACCGTATCAAGAGTCCTGTGTTCTGAGTATCTTGAGTGCCTTTGGAGATATGTTTTTAAAAGGTGTTATGATTTCTTTAAGCAATTCTTTTCGAGAACTTTGTCAGTATGTCTCCACAGCTGGACCCTTAGAATTGGACATAGCAGCGCATCCCTTCCGACCAGGAGATTGAATATATATAAAACCACCGAGAAGAGGAAAGGACCGTGTCGAGTCATTTTAACAACACTTGTAGCAGTAAAGGTCTGGGAGAAGAACCTTGGCTTCATTATTCGAGAATAAAGAAAGCACCCAACAAGAAACTGGAAGTCTAAAGAAACTGGCCCTTTAAACCAGAAAATCTATAAGTAAGTTTCACGTTATCTATTTGGGAAAACAGTTGTGTAAAGTTTATAATGTTGGGGTTGCTATTAGGAATATTGCTGAGGGCAATAATCTTTCTGTGTGTTTAGAGGGTGTATGTATTTTTTTTGAGGGGTTCTAAACATGAGATAAACAAAATGAAACAATTATTGTTTGAGCTGTTCATCTTGATATTAACCATTTTTGTCATTTGGATTAAAAAAAATAATCTAGTTTTGTAACTGATTCAAAGTTTTGTAAAGACACAAAATTTAACCTCAGTAACAGCCTGCCTTCCGATTCCAAAGTCAGATGAAAATCTAGTTCCGTGGAGAATACTGACATTGAATATAACCAAAACTTGAGAAAAGAGGTAGAACAATGAGAATAATTTTAGCAGAGTAAATTGGATGGATTTAAAAGGCAATTATTTTTTTTAAATTTGAAAGAAGGAATTATAGCGTTGTGAATTATAACGTTACCAAACCATCCACCTCACGGACAAAAGAATTAATTTACTCGCCCTTCGGGAGAAACTTGTACAAGCACCCCTTGGGGCTGTCAGCTGCCAAAACCGTAAAGACAAGTGCAAAAAGGAACTTGGGATCATGTTTAAAATATAAAACGATGTTTAGAACTTACTGGAGTTCCAGGATCCTTGTTAGAGCCACCCAGAGTCGGGACCATCTGTGGAAATTTAGACCGGTTTAGACAACCAGAGAAACATCACACATCCTAAACAGAGCTGTATGAAAGTTTATACTTGCAGCTCCTCTGACCCCAAACTCCCAAGACTTTCTCTAGTAGCTAAAGCTCTAAGATGGGGGTGTATTTGTAGAAAGGATAATAATACTTCACATGATCTTTGGTCCCCTCTTAATAACGGGAAAAATTTAGCTTGGAGTTGACTGCATTAAAGGACAGGTGAAAAGTTCAGGGTTAACTGCTTGGGTGACTAGTGATGCTGTATGATCCACTCACCTTTTCATGAAGGAGAAAAGCAAATCGTGGTCTTTAGACTTAATAACTCTATCCTCTCTCTGGAAGAAATCTCCCCTGTGGCCTCGCTCGCTGGTGGACCTGGGGAAATCGAAAAGATGATACCTGGCAATCGCCAAGTCTTAGAACTAAAATAAGATGGGTATTAAAATCTGTATTTTGACCCCAGTTAACACCTCTTCCACATCAGATGACTCTTGACATCTTTCACTCAATCAAGGCAGTGCCTGCTGCTTCACTTCACCTTGGTGTTGAGGGGTTTGGTTCCGGGTTTTGGTACCACAGCTGCGGGCCGGGGCTGGAGGAGCTGCAGGTGCGGGCAGTGAGACTGAAGGTAACGCCCCCTCCCTGGCAAGGGGAGGGGCTGCCAGGGGAGGGGCCGCCAGGAGCCCAGGCAGGAGCGGAGCTGAGCGGTGACCAGGCTGCGGCTGCCCCGAGGGAGAAGGTGAGCGGGGCCGGGCGCCCCTCGGAGCGCGAACGTCGGAGGCAGGGGTGGTCCGGGGGAGGTGAGGGCCGCCTGTGCCGAGGCCGGGGGGGAGCCCTGGGGGCTCACAGGGCGGCTGAGAGAATGTGCGCGCGGGGGTGGGGGTGGGGGGGCACTGACAGGGCAGCTGAGAGAACGGGCGCGCGGGGGGGGGGGCGGGGCGCTGACAGGGAAGCTGAGAGAACGGGCGCGCGGGGGCGGGGGGGGGCGCTGACGGGGCGGCTGAGAGAACGGGCGTGCGGGGGTGGGGGGGGCGCTGACAGGGCGGCTGAGAGAACAGGTGCGCGGGGGTGGGTGGGGGGGCGCGCTGACAGGGCGGCTGAGAGAACGGGTGCGCGGGGGGACTCACCGTGGCGGGGCTGCGCAGTCGGCCGGCGGGTCCCGGGGAAAACCCCGAGGAGGACGGCGGGGTCCCTGTCGGACGCACGGAGCGGCAGCGGGGCCGCGCCGTGCCGGAGCGGCGGCGGCGGGAGCGCGCCGGAGCTACCCGGAGCGGCGCTGGGGGCTCAGCGGGGACTGCCGCTGCGCCGGCGGGGGGAGGTGGGGGGGAACGGAAGCGGCGTCCCCTCGGGGTCAGGCAGCAGGGCAGGCTGCCTCCCGGGGCATGCCGGGAGCTGTAGTTTTCACGGAGTTGGCGGCCGGGCAGCAGCGTGGCTCTCGGGCGCGGTGTAGTCCTCGCGGCCCCCGGAGTCCGACCAGGTCAGATTCGGGAGCATTGCCGGTTTCGCGTGGTTTTCCGCGGGCTTCCCGCTGTGCCCGCTCCCCGACCAGCCGTGCGGACGCGCTTCCCGGGTGCACGCGCCGTGCTTCGCGTGGGGCAGCCCGGCGTTCGCTCGCGGGCGCAGGCGCCGTCCCTGGAGGTTTGTGATCTAGATAAACCCGTGTCCTGGATAGCTGGGGTTGTGGCTTGCAAGCCTGTGACTCCCACCGAGTTCCCAACAAATTCAAACGTAGAAATTGTGCATCAGCCCTCCTCGCCCCCTCCGAGCTGGTCTGTTCTCTGTGGTCACCATTAATAGCCTCTGTTATAGACGCTCGTGACAAATTGGAGGAGCCAATTTGTAGTGAATAAAAAAGGTCGAATTTATTAGCGAGCTATAAAAGAGCAAAACAGCGCTGGGCGGTCGGGGAGGCAGTGCTCCGCCACAAGCTCGCAACTTTAGGTTATAGTTACATTCCTTATATACATTCCATGTATCTCTTTCTTGCAAGTCTCTGCCTTGTCCTGCTTCTTCTTTCTTCATTCGTGCAGGTCTGTCACTAGGCAGATTCGGTCTGTCTTCTCAAGGACGAGTGTCTTTTGATATAGAATGTCCTTTGATGTAGAAAAGTGCAGTCTTGGTGGAATCCATCCCGTTATCTGGTAAATTATATTCTTTTCCCTCCTTAGCTAGTAACTTATAGCCGTTGCCCTCTTCCCGTGACCTTTACGCACCAATTAAGCAAGTTTTGTTATTTACACAAGGCATCTGCTAACTCTCAATATGTCTCTTCTCCCTTCCCAATTTCATGAACAAAGTTAACTTGTTCATTACAATCCCCCCTTTTCTATTTTTATCCTGATTTTGTTCATTAAATCGATCTAATACTTCTTTTGCCTGCCCGAGGATAGGAGTAATTCTTTCGTCCTTGATTTGTTTATATTGCTTTATAGCAGCATTAAATGTGCAGTTTCTAAGCGTCTTTTAACAATAGTGATTAATCCATTAAAAATGCATGGTTTAAAAGTTAAGGTTAGCAGTAAGACTATTAGGGGTAATTGTGGAATCTTCCCATCTTGACAGAGTCCATTCGTATGGCTGATGGAGATTTTTCCCCTGTACCGAGTCCATTCATACCAAAACTAATAATTTTACATTTCTAAGGCCTAAAATTACATAAAGTAAAGACATTAGAGCTTGATCCCAACACCTAGGGAACAGTGGTGGTATCCATGGACCGTCGTGGGTATTATTTTCCCAACTTAATATATTATCGTAAGGTGTCTCTTTTATACCCCAAGATCTTTGCCTTTTTATGTCTTTAATTTTTAAATCTTTTAGGTCATTGTGGAGTGAGGTTGGGTCAGTGGGAAACATTAGGGTGTTTTCAACTTGGTAGCACTTACTATATGGGTCTGTAGCTTTATATTTTAAGGCAGCTCATCATCAACAGTCCCCACAGTAGTACATTTCTGCCTTCTCCGTCTACTTGGTTGCTTCGAGCGACGGGGTGTACTATCTTCTCAGCAGCAAATGTATTCTTCAGGGGAGCACTTGTTAGGTTGTTTGGCTTGTTTTATTTTGTAAGCGCTTCAATTTTTTTTTTTTTACTTCTCACAAGTAGCAACTCACTCTTACGACTGTTTTCTACACTTTATGTCAGTTATTATTGTTACATTAGGGTAAGGTTCGTTGAATGATAACAATATCATTTGGGATGTATTTCTTTTATAAATATTTCCTACCACTTAGTGGAATCCTTTTTAATTTTTCCTATTAAAACCCTTAGGCGTAAGGCTTTGTCAGTCAATTGTCTTTCCCGATCGTGTTACTCCGAAGAAACTCCTTTGGGGGAATACCCGTAATGGCAATGGCTCCACCACTTTCCCTGACACACTATACACTTATGTTATACAAATGGATAGCAGTTACAATCTAGATTTATACAGTTGATGATCACAGGTTTACTTATCGGTTCTTTTTTTTTTTATCAGCATGTGGTTCCCAAGCTTAATTTTATGAACAGGAAATCCTAAGGGGAGTGTTTGCTCTATTATTCCTTTCTGGCAGTTGTTTCTCATGACTTTTGTTAAGGTAGTTATATAGGCATGGATAGATGCATCTTTAACCTTGGGGTGTTGGATTGGTAACAAATTTGTTTCAACAAGTTCTGGTCAGGTTTGTTGTTATCTCAACCCTTCGCGCCTCACGTTGTGTGTCAAAATGGACTGTTGTGGTTTAACCCCAGCCAGTAATTAAGTATTACGCAGCTGCTCACTCACTCCTCCTCCATCCAGTGGGATGGGGGAGAAAATCGGGAAAAAGAAGTAAAACTCATGGGTTGAGATAAGAATGGTTTAATAGAAGAGAAAAGAAGTAACTAATAATGATAATGATAACACCAATAAAATGATAACAGTAGTAATAAAAGGATTGGAATGCACAAATGATGCGCAGGGTAATTGCTCACTATCCGCCGACCGACACTTAGCCAGTCCTCGAGTGGCGATTCCCTGCCCCCCCACTTCCCAGTTCCTAAACTAGATGGGACGTTGCATGGCACAGAACACCTCATTGGCCAGTACGGGCCACCCGCCCCGGCCGGGTCCTGTGTCAACCCCCCCCGCGTTCCTCCAGCCCTCTTGCCGGCCAGGTATGAGAAGTTGAAAAATCCCCGACTACAGTCTAAACACCACCGTAGTCTAAACACCACTGAGCAACAACTGAAAACATCAGTGCCATTAACATTCTTTGTATATTGAACTCAAAACACAGCACTGTATCAGCTACTAGGAAGACAGTTAACTCTATCCCAGTTGAAACCAGGATACTTTGGTAATTCAGTGAAATCAATTTGTATTCTCTCAAAAGGTCTATAAGCCGTTTTTCTCTTTCCTGTGGCTGCTTGTTGATTGATTTTTAAAATGTTATGAATGTTTACTAGGGTTCAGTATATCTCTGCATATTAGTATTTTATATGTCATATTCCATAAGTAACTCTTTAGTAGTCACTGTCTCGTATTCATTATTGACAAGTTAAGTAGTTTTGTGTATATATAAATTTTCATTTGTCTTTCTTAAGTTAATAAATTTAATGAAATATTTTTAAAATATGTACTACAACAACTATCAAAGTATTTGAAAAAAGATGCTGTTATAAATACCTGTGAGACAACCTATAACAGCCATATGAATTGGTTTTTACCTTAATCACTTATAGTCCTTTTCCAAATCAAGTAAGAAGCAAGTAACTAGTTTAAAACAGTCATACATTTTTAACAACTTGAAATGAGTATTACTTTTCAGATGGTTTAGTAAAGTCTTTGAATTTTGCCTATAAACACAATTAGGTATTAACACAGTGTAGGGATTGGCGCTCGGAAGATCTCGCGATGTACGGAAAGAGAAGGGTTAAAGGAGGCGGGATGACCGACAGGCAGTATATAAGGGCGTGACGCAGTTGAATAAACGCCATTTGCAGCATCCTCATATTGGTGTCAGTGCTCTGTGGCCCAGGGTATGGTGGACCCTGTGCCGAGTCCCACGGGGTGATCAGACGAATGTCTACACACAGGACTGTATAGTGTTTATATTCTTATTAACCTGCCAACAGGAATAGTTTATTGGCAACCTTAAATATTCAGAGGCAAAACACAATTCCTTGTCACAGAAGTTTTACAGCAGAGTAACATATTTTACTCTTAGAACTATTATATAAAGAAAACTACTATGTTACTTCTGGTGATCTGAGTCCTCAGGGCTGTTTCCTGGGTCTCTCTATTTGACAAATTATTTTCTCTGATTCGGTAATCTAATTTCTCTTGATGTTCTCTCGTGTACTATTGTTAGCTCTTTTGGTTTTCTTAATGTTCTTAAAATTTTTCTTATTAATTTCTGATGTATAAGATTTCTCCCTTGAGTATTAATTAAACCTTTTTCTTTTCAAATTTTTCCAAAAGTGTGAACTACTCCATATGTATTTTTGTAATCTGTAAATATCCCTTTTTTTTGTTTTTGTTTTTTTTTTAAAATAATTCTAGGGCCCTTTATAGGGCATACAGCTCACAAGCCTGAGCTGAGTATGATGGGTTTAGAGGTCCTGATTTTACAGGTTTTAGGTCGTTATTAATTATTGCCTCACTTTAGTCTGGGTCTCAATTACCTCTAAGCAGTTATGTTGTAATTTCTTTGATGGTTTTCCAAACAAAATGTGTCGGACTCTGAGCCGAGGTTACTCTCAGTTTTAAATTGGGGGAGTTAATTAATATTGTTTCATATTTTAGGATCCAGCTATCTGTTAGCCTTTTTTTTTTTTCTCCCCCTTTCTGTTGTAAACACTTCTGATATTATGTGGAGTATACACCTTTAAAGGGGTATTAAAGGTAATCTTTCTAACTTTTTCTGTTAATAACGCTGTAGTGACTAAAGCTTGGAGACAAGTAGGCCATTCTCTACTTACTGGATCAAGTAACTTAGAACAATACCTCACGGGTTTCTTAATTCCTGTCCAGTTTTGAGCAAGGACTATTTACACACACAAAAACGTTCATTTTTTTTTTTTTTTTTTTTTTTTTAACTGGGAGGCTTAATACAGGTGTCTGTATTAATGCCCTTTTTATTTTCTTTAATTTTTGATCATCTTTTGTAGACCATTTAAGTTGGTTATTAGTTAATTTCACCTTTTCACTGTAGTTTTTAAGCCATGGTTTACAATATCTTAGTAATCCCAATATTTGTCGAATTTCCTTTTTAGTTTGTGGGGGTTTTACAATTTCATAGTGTCGCCTCAGTAAGGCGTGGCGACCTGGTTCAGGAACGGCACGGTGACCACCCCAAGGTCGCTCGGTCCATCAGCTCGCAGACACCAATGTGGTAGACGGCAAATGGCGTTTATTGGTGAGTGACACGGCATTATATAGCTTGGGTTTACAACGTCACTTCCGTCCGCTTACATCATAAACTAAGTGCCATTGGCTATCAGGAGAGAGGCCCTGTCTTTCCGTACAGCGCGATATCTTCCGGCCGCCTGGCCCTAACTGCCTACATTTCCCCCCTCCCTATGCGTATTTAAATTAGCTAAAATATAACAATCTTAAAAGAATATATATATCGTAATCTTAGGTAGAAAACATAATAATCTAAAAAGTATATACATCACAAACTTGAATAGAAAATGTAAGGCACACTAAGCAAGAGGTAGCTGGAGGGGGGGAGTGACTGGAAGTAACAGGGTGTAATCGGGGACAGTTAAGGGAAACTTTGAACTAAAGCTTTTTAAAGAAGTTGTCGGCATCCTACCAACATGATGTTAACCTGCTCTAGCCGGCTCTTAACAAATGACATGAGCTTATTCAATATACAGGGTCCGAAGATCAATGCCACCAGGATCATTGTGATCAGCCCTATCAGGGTAGATATCAGAGTGGTCAGCCATGGAGAATGGTTAAACCATGATGTGAACCAACTTTGTTGTGCCTCTCGTTCCCTTTTTCGTTTTTCCAATCCCTCTCGCAATTTGGCCATGGTATCCCTTACTATTCCAGTGTGGTCCGCATACACACAACATTCCTCCCTTAGTGCAGCACCCCCCCCCTCTTGCTGTAAGAACATCAGGTCTAATCCTCTTCGATTTTGCAGCACTACTTCAGAAAGTGATCTAATTGATTGTTCTAGTGCACTTATTGATTGTTCAATTCTAGTCAGGTCTTCATCTACTGCCATTCTCAAGGCACTGAATTCTTTATTCTGTTGCACCAGGGATGCTACTCCCGTGCCTACTCCCGCACCCCCTATGATCATTAATGTAGCTATTGTTAGTGCCATAAAGGGTTCTCGTTTTGACAGATGGTGTTCTGGGGTAATCTGTGAGTCGTAGACAAAGTCTTCAGAATGGTAAAAGATTTTGGGGATTATAGTTACCTGGATACAGTATTCTGAGAACTCATCAAATTTTTCCATTGACAAACAGGGTGTAACTCCCGAAGTAGAACAAACCCACTTGGTATCGTTAGCTGGTATTAACCATTTTGCAGGGGTATTGGCTTGTGTCTTATCAACACACAGTTGTTTTTTATGCTCTGGGACTTTGCCTACACACACACCGCTTCCCACCACCTGTGCTAGCGTGATTCTTTGTTTTTCTGCGTCCCATGTACACTGGGCCAGATTCGTACCGTTTAGCCGTATGGGTGTGTCGCTCACTCCCACCGCCTCATAAAAGGGTGGTCTTAGCCCGTAGCACAGCCAGCAATGCTCTGTAAGATTTGGATTAGTTTTGTTCAGGACTCGGTAGCTAGCTTGCATCATTTTCCAGAGAGAATTTTCATAAGGGATTTTGGCTGTATGTGTTACTATAGTGCGTGTTGTGATATGTGTTGTTGTGGTGCGTGTGGTTGGGATGCGTGTTGTCGGGGCGCGTGTCGTTGTGGTGCGTGTTGTTGGGATGCATGTTGTCATGTAGTTTTTTGTTGTTACTTCCTGGTTGTCGGTCTTTTTAGTCACATAGTTTCGGTTAGGAGTAATCTGGGCTGCTTCCTTGACAACTATTCGATTGGGACCTACTGGTGGTGGATCGTTTGGGACAACCTCCTTTTTTATGAGGATTAGGCCACCCTTGTCTGATCCTGGTTCTGTATATCTGACTCCCCAAACTTTCCCAAGCAACCAACTATCTTCATGGGGTCTGGTAACATTCAAGAAGAGGTATTGACACTTCCCACGTCCTTGCCATCCTCGCGGTGGGATGCATCCGTACGGACCCCACTGAACTTTTAGGTATCTGTCTCTACCGCTACCCGGTATCCAAGCAGTGGCTATGGTCTCACATCCCCAGTAACCACAATAGTACTGGTTGGGAAGGTTACAATACCCCTTCCCAGGATTAGAACCGGGACACATATAAAACCCTAGGTATTCCCAACACCGATCTCTCGGGACTAGCTGACATAAAGAAGCATTGAAACTCGGTGCACCTGATGTTATCTGAGTTGCGATGACTTGGTGACTCTCAAATCGAAGAAGAGACCATTTAAATGGCTGGTGATGAGAGTGGCCTGGTTCTACCTGTCCTACAGTGAGAAGTTCTAAGATCAGGATCACACAAAAGCACCGCAGCCCTCCTCCGTGGCGGTCGCGTTGCCATTGTCCGGTTTCTGCCAGTGTGGAATTCTCGGGCACGGACAGGGTGTTTGTCGGCCCGTTGTCCTCACTTGCCACCGGGGTGTATGGATTACGAGGATGTCCGATGATCCGGTCCTGTGGATAGCAACTCACAGTTTTCATTAGTTTTGTTCTGGAGGTCTGGTTTGATGGATTTAAGTGGGCACCACTTAACTTTTCCATCTTTTTTAGCAGCGGTGTACCCTCGTCCTGTAAGAATTAGTCTCCACCCTTGCTCCCATTCTCCCATCTCATTTCTAATTATGACCAGCGGGCCGCCTTCTAGTGCTCGGGTGGCCCAATGTTTTTGGGTGGGGCTATTCACCTCTTTCCCTCTGGGGAATTGGTTTAGTGCTAAAAGAGCGGTTGCTAGCAGGCGTGTTTGGTCTCCTGGGGGAATGGTGTTGACAAAACCTTCCGTTTTTGCCAACACCTCTAATTTGGATTTCAGAGTTTGATTTGCCTGTTCAACTATAGCTTGGCCTGTGCTATTATATGGAATGCCATGTGTTAGGGTGATACCCCATTTCAAAGCGAATGCCTGGACTGATTTGGAGACAAAGTTTGGACCATTGTCTGTTTTGATCTGGTTAGGGATGCTGAGCCACGCCATGACTGTCAACCAATGTTGGATGGTTGCTTTGGAGTCAGTTTTAAGGTGCTGTGTGGCTACAATCACTCCGCTATATGTATCTACAGTCACTGCTAGCCACGCTTGGGGTTTTAACAACTGACAAAGTGTAAAGTCTGTCTGCCATACTTCGGAGGCCTTAAGGCCTCTGGGGTTAACTCCAGTGGACCACAATGGTGCTTTCTGACAGTGGGGACACGTGGCTACTATGTGTTTCGCGTCAGTAACTGAAATCCCGCATTTCTTTGCTAGCGCTTTAGCTCCGATGTGTAAAGACTCATGTAGCTGACGGATGTCCCTTAGCGTCCACAATCCTTTCGCAGCGGCGTCTGCTTTGTTGTTGCCGATTTGGAAAAACCCTTTAATTGGGTCGTGGCTGTTGACATGGATGACCGATATGGTACCCTTTCGGGAGAAAAGTGCTTCTTCCAGCATGAGCGCAGTTGTGGATGTAGATACACCGGGTCCTGACGTGGCTAAACAAAGTTTGGCCACGAACATCGAATCGGTCACTATGTTAAGGTGCTCCATTGGGAACAGTCCACAGGCCAGTACTACGGCCATCGCTTCTAATTGCTGAACTGAAAGTGCATGATCAGTCAATTTAACACAGTGCCATCCCCCTCCCGATTGCCACACTGCCGCCGCAGTTGAAGTTGCCGAGGATGCATCCGTAAAGACTGTTGGTCCCTGTTGGGGTCGATCCATGATCTTTTGTGGGAGATCAATGTTGACAATTGTCAGCATTTGAGTCCAAGGGGGTTTTGTGGCATATTGGACTTCCCCGCCAAATCCAACAAGGGCTATTGCCAGGTATTCTGATATTGCCACTGATTGCGTTGGGAGCTATTTACGGAAGGGTAGATATATCCTGGCGGGTTCGATACCTAGGTGTCTTAGGGCGAGTTTTCTGCCCTTCATAATGAGGTTACTCAGGCACTCTACTCCTGGAGAGAATGCACGTGATGGTTTTCCCAGGACTATCCATTGTATTGGCTGAGCTTTTTCAGGGGGCCCCTGGGCTAGTGCCCCTACTCCCCCTCCTTCCATGAAATGTACATACAGATCGAGTGGTACATCTGGATTCCATCTGGCAAGCGTGCTCGACGATACTCGTTGCTCAATAAAGTCAAGAGAGTCCATCGCTTCCGCTGTCAGAGTTTTCTGTTCCCATGGGTTCTTTCCTTTCAGAAGGTCATACAGGGGGGTCATGATTTCGGGAGGGACCAGGACAATGTTACGGAGCCATTGCAAAGACCCCACTAACTGTTGCATATCGTGGAGTGTTCTGATGTCACGACGGATTTTTATTTGGGGGGAGGTTATGTAAGAGCTCGTGATCCCTACTCCCAAAAACCTTACACATGGTCCTTTTTTAACTTTCACGCTTGCGATTTCAAACCCATTTGTTTTTAAAGTTTCTGAAACTGTCAATACCAGTTGGTCTACCTGATTTCCTGATGGCTCAGCGATCAAGATATCGTCCATGTACTGAATTATAGTCGCGGTTGGGTCACTGCGGCGAACTGGTGCCAACGCTCGATCCACTGTAATCTGGCAGATGGTAGGCGAGTTGATCATTCCTTGAGGCAGCACTTTCCACTGGAAACGCAGGTTGGGGCGTTGGCTGTTGGGGAACACAACAGAAAAAGCAAACCGCTCCTTGTCCTCCTCATGCAGGGGTATTGAAAAGAAACAGTCCTTAATATCAAGGACAGCACAAGGTTGTCCCTTTGGTATCATAGAGTTCATGGGTAATAGTGTTTGGACAGGGCCCATTGGTTGAATTCTCTTATTTACTTCGCGCAGGTCATGGAGGAGGCGAAACCCCTCACCAGTTCATTTGGGTATTACAAAAACCGGGGTGTTCCATGGGCTAGTGGAAGGCTCTATGTGACCTCGTTGTAATTCACGGTTGACTAGCTCAAGAAGAGCGTCCATTCGAGGCTTTGACAGGGGCCACTGCTCGACCCACACCGGGTCAGACGATTTCCACGTTAATTTAATTGGCGGGAGTGGGTGTACGGCAGTGGCCCTTATGCTAAATTTGTCACCCTGGCTTTTAATAGGGCTAGAGCGTCCCTTCCCAACAGGGGTGGGACCTTTGACATAACATATGGGAAGAGAGTAATAGTTTGGTCCTTTTTCAGTGTGAAGCGTGACTGCTATTAATTGAGCACTCTTCCGAGCTCGGGATAATCCCCCGACTCCACCCACCAAGGGGGCATCTTCTAATTTCCAACGCGGGGGCCAGATCGTCTCAGGGATAACTGTAATATCTGCTCTGGTATCAATCAAAAAGGGGACGCTAATGGTGATATCATTTAGGGTATTATAGAGGCAGCAAATCCCCCACACCACCGGTGGATCATCACACTTTACTGTCAGGGCCACCCCGGGGTCTCGCCCCCAAAGGGTGGTCCGTGCTGTTCCTGAGGTGATGACACGTTCTGCTGCATTGTCGGTTGAACCATAAAGTTGGTCGCTTCTTGAGGGGGCAGCGGGTTCGGGAGTGCTTTGCCCCATTCGGGGTTGGCATAGTTGGGCTGCCTCGTATCCCAAGTGGGAGAGGGCTGTGTGCGGCCCAGATGCCCCCTCCCCCTCCCGTTTCCCTGAGTTTTAGATTTACATTCCTTAGCAAAATGTCCTTTCTCTCCGCAGGCCC
This sequence comes from Astur gentilis, assembly GCF_929443795.1. Classification (NCBI taxonomy): domain Eukaryota; kingdom Metazoa; phylum Chordata; class Aves; order Accipitriformes; family Accipitridae; genus Astur; species Astur gentilis. Next base: position 55,233,774 of record NC_064881.1, read on the forward strand.
AACACGGTCCTCTGGGTCGACTTTGGCCTGGGGGGGGCCATGTTGGCTGATCTCCCAACTGAGGGCAGTTTGCTACCACATGGCCCGCCTGGCCACATTTAAAACAAGCCATCACACTAGCTATTGCGGTACGAACGGCCGCTTGAATTGGGGCTAACTGCTCTTCCTTTGTGACATGCTTAATCATGTCCGCAATACTTGACCCCACCGGCAATGATCGTAGGATTTCTTTGGTTGCTGAATTACATTGCTGATGTAAACATTCTGCTACGACCGGGCCTTTTGCCTCCGCAGGCAGGGCTGAAGAGTCGACCGCTGGCTGGAGACGATCTACAAATTGCGTAAAGCTCTCACTTTCACTTTGCTTTATTGTGGACCATGGCGATGGCTTGGCAATAACTCTAGAAGCTGTGCGGATGGCTTCTCTGGCCGCACGAGTAGTTGTCATAACTTCATGGGCCCGCAGGCCCTGGGCCTGTGCCTGAGGGGTGATCATTGTTGGGTCTGTACCCATCAGTCGCTGCAGGCTGGAGCCATGTAGCGGGTGATCCGCCCCAGCTACTTGGGCCAGTTTTCCTGCGCAGTTCTCCTCCCATTCTTGTTTAAAAACAATCATACCTGCCCCGTCAAAGATCAGTCTACAAGTTTGCTTTATATCGAACGGGAGCATATCATCTCCCCCAAAAACACCATCTATGAGAGTGGAGACCATAGCAGAATTAAGCCCTTTATCCGCGATTGCCTTAACAATCGCTTGTATATCCTTAGGGTTTATGGGCGAGTGAACCCTTTGTCCTCCATCCGTCACCCTGACCGGGAACGATAACGCGGCTGGTGGGACCCAGTCAGCACATGCGCTCTTTATTTTCCTCCAGTCCATGAGAGGGATTTCTCCCCCTCGCGGTTTGTCTTTAATTTGGATTGGGATGCTTTGGCTCTTAACTTTGTCTGTTTCCGTTTCATCTCCCTCTGAGGTTGAGTCAGCTGCGAGCCACTCGTCCGAGCTTGTGTCTGATCCGAAGTCGGAACTCCACTGACTAGTTGCTTCCGGTTCCCAGTACCTTTTTGTCAGGCTCCGGCCCTGCCCGCTTCCCTTACGGGCGGGCCGTTCCCTCCCTCTTGGCTGGCCCCTCCCTTTTGGTTCGCCCTTCCCTCTGGGTTTGCACCGCCCCCTTGGTTCGTCCTTCCCTCTGGGTTCGCCCCGCCCTCTGCTTGGTGGGGTGGTTCTTTTCCGATAGCTACTCTGGTTGGCTTTCCTTCCTTCGCTCGCGCTCCCCTCCCCCTCCCGGTCACTTCCACTAACTTTCTTGTTCTGACTCTCCTCCCCTTCCCATTTGTGTGTGCTTGTTAGTGCTAGCGTGTCCTCCCTGTTCCCGCCACTGGCATCCTCGCCCCGCCCTTCTTCTTTGTGCTCGGCGCCATTTTGGGGTGCGTAGGGCGGTGGTTTAGCCCAGACTTCCCCAGACTTTGCTTTCTCCGCAGCGCCCCTGGCCTCCTCAGCTAACCCACCCCAGAAAGATTCAGCTCGTTTCTGTCCCTCCGTTAGTGGGTTGGGGTTCGAAAGCTGAGGGGACACACCACCCTCTTGTAGAGCTTTAGGCTTAACAGAATCATCATTGTCCGGGGGCTGAGAAGTCTGCGTGGCTGCCCCAACTCCCAATTTCGAGGTGACCGGCAAACAGTTCTTCGCTGCCCTCCAGGTATCTTGTTCTTGTATGGCCTTTCACAAGGCCTGTACGACTTTCCCCCATGATTTAAGATTTTTCGCACAACCTGAGGACATCGTCTCCTCGGCTAATGCTTTAGTGCATTTATCCCACGTTTCGGGGTGGAGAATATCCACCGGATCATCAATGACCCCAATTTGCACAGACCTCGCAACTGCGAGAGTGAAATCTTTGGGTTTACAATCGATGCCCCACTGCTTATGTAATTGTGATACGACCTGCACAAGGGCTTCCATCGTCCTCGTTGGTCCGGGAGCGTCCTCCCGGCCGGGCTGGTCCTGCCGCTCCGGCCGCCGTTCACCTGTCCAGGCGACGAGTCCTGGGTTTCGGCACCACTTGTCGCCTCAGTAAGGCGTGGCAACCTGGTTCAGGAACGGCACGGCGACCACCCCAAGGTCGCTCGGTCCATCAGCTCGCAGACACCAATGTGGTAGACAGCAAATGGCGTTTATTGGTGAGTGACACGGCATTATATAGCTTGGGTTTACAACGTCACTTCCGTCCGCTTACATCATAAACTAAGTGCCATTGGCTATCAGGAGAGAGGCCCTGTCTTTCCGTACAGCGCGATATCTTCCGGCCGCCTGGCCCTAACTGCCTACACATAGTCGTTTCTTGGGTTCCTTCTTTAGTTTCTCCTGTTATTAATAGATCATCCACATAATGTAATAACTTGACTTCTCTGGGTAGAAATGAAATCTTGTAAAATTTTCTCTAAAGTTTGTCCGAATAGATTTGGTGACTCTGTGAACCCTTGTGGTAGCACAGTCCATCTGAATTGTTGTCATCAATAGCGATACAGCAGTCGCACAGAAAGCCCCACTCTCTTTGGCTGTTTACAGAGTTGACTTTCATTACAGCCCCGCGGCGCGAGGAGAGGCGGCGGCCGCCGCGGGGGGGGGGGGGGGCTGCTGCTGCCGCCGCTGCTGCTGCAACAAAGGATGTTGTCCGCTGCCACTGCAGCGCCGGCTCCACCGCGACCGCACGGAGCCGGACTCCTCTCCCTGACCTTGAACGCTCAAGTTCAATTTCAAAATCAAATCCCTTCTTAACAAACCGTATTTCGCCCCAGGGAGCCAGAGTAAATCACCAAGGACCTCAAGAGGTTTCCCTTTTGCACCTACAATATTCACGGTGTTCCCAGCAAGGATGTAGTCGGAGGGCAGCCCCTGAACGGTGGATCCTTCGGCCTCTGCATCTACCAAAAACTCCACTCCCTCCCTCTGGGGACTCAACTTCAATTCCACTCGGGGCTCTGTAGATGTTTCAGTCCCCAATAAGCAGAGCCCCTGACCCCCCCATTCACCTCCAAACATCTGTTCATCCTACTGTTCCCTTCCACAACTCTGCTTCAAGTGCCCTCTCTTCTCACAACAATAGCATTCAACTCCTGCTTCTCTACTTTCCGGTCCAATCGGCTTTCCTCATCTCCACGTACATACACCCTCTTGAGTCTCCCTCAACAACTCATCTAACCCTTTGTCCTGCCAGTCTTTTAACTTCTCTAATTTCTCTCTTATGTCCACTTACGATCCAGCCACAAACCGTGTCCTCAGCAGGGCTTGACCCACGGCTGCACCAGGGCCAACTCCAGAACACAACTGCAAACCTCTCTCCAATCTTTCCAGCTAGTCAGTCAGAGCTTCATATCCCCTCTGACACTCACCGAAGGCTCCAGTTACATCCTGACCTCCGGGAACCATTTCCCGCACTCCCCAAATCACCATGTCTCTCAAATCACTCACACTCTGTCTATCTCCTGCAACCTGACGGTTCCAACTTGGTTTCTGTAGGGGCTATTTCACATCTCCCTGGGGCCTATGTTGATGTCTTTGGTCCCAGTGTCTCATCCCTGATCTCCTAATCATATCCCTTTCTTCAGATGTGAAGAGTATTCTTAAGATAGCCTGAATTTCATCCCAGGTGTAAACACTAGGGTCTAAAAATTGAACTAGTCTTTCGGAGACCCTTAGAGGGTCCTCGAGTAAACTTCTCATTTCCTTCTTAAATTCTCGGACATCCCCAGATTTATGGGTACCGATACAAATCCTACTCCACCTTGATTTCCCCCCATGGCAACTTCTCTTAGGGGCAAAAAATGTGTCGCTTTCTGGTCTCTCCGAGTCCTACTTCGATTTTTCATCCCCTCTGTTTTTACCGGGGCAGAAGGGGTTGGGCGAGTGGGTAATTGAGGATATATTCGGGGTGGGGATGGAGAGGGTGATGGATTCGGGGACGGCGGGGGATTCGGAGCCGGGACATATGGGGGTGGGGAGGGTTGGTTAGTTGGGGCCCACTTTTCGCGTGGGGGTCCCTTCGTCTTTTTCTTTTCGGTTAAGGCAAAAATATAATTTCTAGCCGAGGATATTATCCAGAGGCTGGCATATTCACTTTCTTCTAAACTAAAAGGTTCTTTTTGGTTCACATATACATTCAGAGCTTGACATATCCAATCCTCAGAAGACCTGAACACGGGCCAGAGTATATGAGGATTGCTGAGAGGTTTCCCACCCCAAATCTCAATACAATAATTAATAATTTTTTCCTTTAGACTTATCTTTTCTCTTTGGTGAACTGTCCCAATATCTTATCATCAGGCCTAAGGGACTATCAGGGGGTATGCCTGGTAACTTATCTTTCCTCCCCATCCCCATGGATCCAGAGGGCTTGCTTTTCCTCTGTCCCATCTTCCGAGGTGCCCTTATCCACACACACACTCACTTCCCCTCGGTCGTGACTCACTCCCTCGCGGGCTACGAGAACTGCACTACTGGAGGGTCCGCACTCGCATGATCTCAGAGAGACCTCTCACACAGTCGCACCTCGGGATAACCACCCCAACCAAACAGCTCACAACTTATATACTTACCCGCTCCTGGGGTCTTCGCTTGGTCTTCGTGCACAAAATTTAAGGGGTCCTGCAGGTTCTTTTGCTCAGTTATCGTAATTTAAAGGGGTTCGCGGGTCCAGGGTGTGGTGGCAGCACCTCCTCAAGACGGGGCTATCCGGGGATAGGGCGCCTCCCCGCTTGCGAAGGCCCGCACCAAAGAACCTGGATCCGAGTCACGGCACCAAATTTGTTATAGACGCTCGTGACAAATTGGAGGAGCCAATTTGTAGTGAATAAAAAAGGTCGAATTTATTGGCAAGCGATAAAAGAGCAAAACAGCGCTGGGCGGTCGGGGAGGCAGTGCTCCGCCACAAGCTCGCAACTTTAGGTTATAGTTACATTCCTTATATACATTCCATGTATCTCTTTCTTGCAAGTCTCCGCCTTGTCCTGCTGCTTCTTTCTTCATTCGTGCAGGTCTGTCACTAGGCAGATTCGGTCTATCTTCTCAAGGACGAGTGTCTTTTGATATAGAATGTCCTTTGATGTAGAAAAGTGCAGTCTTGGTGGAGTCTATCCTGTTATCTGGTAAATTATAGTTGTTATTCTTTTCCCTCCTTAGCTAGTAAGTTATAGCCGTTGCCCTCTTCCCGTGACCTTTACGCACCAATTAAGCAAGTTTTGTTATTTACACAAGGCATCTGCTAACTCTCAATATGTCTCTTCTCCCTTCCCGATTTCATGAACAAAGTTAACTCGTTCATTACAACTTTACCAAGATGCTTTTATTTCTAAAACCCTTGGAAAAAAAACTCAAAACAAAATGGAATTTTAAAACTTTTTTAATCCAAGGCAGACTTCAGGATTCTCATTCTTACAAAGTATTTTACAATTGTGTAACCTTGTAGACTGCACGGAGAATGAGGATCTTGCATGTGACATATTCAAAAGTTTCATTTTTGGTGTTCTACACGCTTCTACTGATCGCAGTGCCTTTGTTTCCTAATGACAACTGGCAACAGACAATGCGTATGGGTTTCAAGGCCCTGTGGAACAGAGAAGGTGGTTTGCCAGTGTTCTTACTGCTGTTGCAGACATTGTTTCAGTGGATTGAAAGTGGCACGTTCCAAGTACCTTTTCCTACCATTGCTGCGTATATTTTTTTTTTAATCCTGAAGAATGTTTCTGTACTTCCCTTCCCTTCCCTATAGGTAGGTGCATGTTGATTTACATTGCATGCTATTGCAGTGTTCTTAGTCTACCAGTTACAGATTACTCCTTTCAGTTCTTGTGCATTTATGAATGTGTATCTACCTACTAAACTCACATTTATTCAGACATGATATGCAACTGCTACGGAAGTCAGCTATTGTGCTAGTTATGGTGTTTGCCCCGTCAGTTGTTTTACTGTCTAATAAGTACCTGATGACAGAGAAGGGGAGTGTCAGAAAATAGACAAGTCAGGCTTTATATTAGAGATGGTTTTCGTAAGATTTAAGAGAACGCAGTTTTGGCATAAGGATTTACATACCGCTCCCGGTGTTCTGTTGGGCTAACGTTTTGCAAGAAGCTGAGGTGTTTAACTTTCAAAAGCTGTTTATGTAAATTGGCTTACCTATGAGTACTCTCCTTCAGCTGTGTGTAATGAAGAAATAAATGTGCATATCTAGACATGTGCATATGCAGATATAATTGTAAGTGCACAGCTGGGGATGATGCTTGTGTTTGAGGGTACAAATACGGAGAGGGACAGTAGTGGGGAAAGAAGAACCTTTAAAGATAGTCTAGCGTTGCTCTCATTCTAGAGGTGAATGATCAACTTTCTGTACCATTCTTGACAAATGCTTGCCTAATTTATTCTTAAACATTTCCTGTAATTATTACTACTGTTGCAAAGATTGCCACATACCCTAAGTTTTTCAGGTTGTAATTTAAGCCCCATGATTCCGTGTAACTGTGTGCAGTGGATGTACACAAAAGTTCTTCCTTATAGCTACCTTTTAGAGTTTAAACATTGTTATTTCTCTTCAGTATTGCCCTTTCCAGGTTAAGCGGCTGTTTTTCAATTTATGCTTTGAAGTCAGACTCCTGTACATCGTTGAGCACCCTCTTGGACTTACTGTAGACCCTCACCAGTTATACTACACCCTTCTTGAAAAGCAGTACATCATCTGGAGGGTTCAGCAGCTAATCCGTGCAAATGTAGCGCTGCAGAAGTAATGCTTGGATGTACTACCTCAAGTGTGATGTGTGATGAGGAGTCACTGGGCCTTTTGGTTGGCAAGAAACGGTACATAAGAACTAGATGACAGAAATAGGACACAAAGCTGGCATCCTGGTCTTCAAGCTTACAGTGCAGCTCCGTGGGCTTTGGCTGACTAAAGAAGAGCATGAGGCACAGGAGAGAACTGCTGCTGGATCTTAGTGAAAGATGGTAATTCATTTGGAGAGAGGTTTTCAAAGCCAGGAATTCAAGTCAGGTGCCCAATTCCAGATTGCCTGTGAAATCACGGGGTACTTCCCTTGCTTGTCTAACTTTGTGTTGTATATTGTCTAGCAGCTTTTCTTTCAAAGTTAACAAAGCTACACTTGTGTGATAGGTGATGTAATGATCTCATAATAATAGGCAAAATCCAAGTCACAGAAAATGCCAGCATTTGAAAGAGAGCCCTGATAAATTGCTAGTGCATTATACCACTGCCACTTACCAGGCCTTCCATGTTACAGCTGTCTTAATCATTGATGCTGTTTCCTCAGACTTGGAGCTGTAATATCTGCTTCTTGTTTCAGGGTATATTATGAAGTTGCTGATGGCACTGCCTTAGCCCTTTGGCTAAGAAGAAGAGCAAATAATTTGTGGATTATCCCTATAAGCAGCAGCCAAAGAGCATTCTTTTCCAATCAATAGGGAAGAAAGCTGCTGCACCGGTTTGTCTGGGTTCCCTCATACGGAAGGTCTTTCTCACATTTATTGATCCTTTTACATTTTGCAATTTGTTCAGGGTCAGTTGATGACTGGAGCGAACTGTCATGTCTTTTAAAAGTGCTTGTAACTGTGAAAAGAGGTTTGCTGACTTCCTCATGTGATAAGTAGACATTGAAGAAATTGCATGTTGCTCATCTCTTAAGTCAGAGACAGGAATTGGATAGATATGGTGTTACTAAAAAATAAAATACAACTGGGCCCCTTGAGACAGAAATGTAGTGATGAAATCGTGTCATATTATCACAGAGACATAGTGACTGTTTTCTCAACTAACAAACAGATCCTAGGCAGAAATAATGTTTGTTCCAGGTAATTCTGATCAGTCTCCCGAGGCAGTGGATCTACTTTGCAAATGAGAAAAAGTGGACCTAAATATTGAAACAGGAAGGGCTATTTTTCTTCCCCAGTTCAAAATGGGCACGGCAGAGCCTCTATAGTTTTCAAATTGGTAGCAGCTCCTTCGCCTGCTTGTTGGCAGACAGAGCAGAACCTGTACTTTCTCCTGTATGGCTCTTGAAAGGAACTTGGTTGAACTCTTTGCTTGTTGGAAAAAAAAGTGGGATGTTGGATCAAGTGCAACTGTAGCAAATACTGACCTTCCTGAAACTATTTAGAGTTTTCATGTGTTGATACTCATTAGAAAAAAACAAAACTTGAAAAAAATCCTATACGGTTTAAGCTATAAGATTGTTTTCAGGGGAAAAAAAAAAAAAAAAAAAGGAAAACTAAATGGAAGATAGTTTTAGAGAAAGTAACTTTCATAGCACTTTGAGGTAACGTAGCTGTCTGTAAACAGGATGTTTAAGGAAAAGATACTTGGTCTCTTTATGATTCTTTCTGTGTCCTTCTAAATGAAAAGTCTGACTGTGTGAACCCTGGTTATCTGTGTTACGGAAAACTGATGTGCTTTGCAAGCTGAGATTCTTCTGCAACAGAGGAAAGTAGGAGAGACATGGTCTTGTGGTTTGGGTTACTATCATGTTATTTACACAGACTGTGTAACAGCCAAATCTTTTTGTGATTTAAAAACTTCATTTAACTGCATAAAGGATGAATGTGCTTCATGAATAGTTTATTGTGTTCATGCACGTTGCCGGTGATTTACTACTGAGAGAAGTCCTAGCAATTGTAAACAACGAGATAATTCATCAGAACATCACACATAAATATATCTCAAATAATTTTTATATCACAGCTAGTCTAATGCATTAACTTTTTATCTTAGGAGCTCTTCCATAATAATCTATTGCTCATATTATGGGATAGATAATGAAAGAATTTCTTGAAATAAACAAAACATTGGATGAGAATAGAGGAGAAACAGAGTGGGTTTTGAAGTGTTGATGCAATATTACAGATTGTGTTGCAGTTCACAGAGGAGAAGACTACTTTGGTTTTGATACCAAAATATTTCTCTTCCACATCTGTAAGCTACACTAATTATTTTATGCTTAGAAGCTTAAAAGATCCTGAGAAGTTAATTTCAAGCTCTTAGTAAAGTCTACATGGCGAACATGATATTATTCCCCTTGTGTGGTTTAGATTAACACGTATCTTTCTCAGTGACAACTATTAAACTGAAAGATTTATTTTCACATATCCTGGATATCAGAAATTATAAGACTATGTAAATTGTCAGAGGTTTCAGTTTGCAAGTCTACTGAAGCTTTTAAGTGCCTGATTAGTGTTTAAAAGCAGAAGAAACCCTACTGAATTCAGGTGGGACCGTATTTCTGTGAAGCAGCACATCTGGTTTTAGTACCCCCCCATGCACCTTTGTACCCTCACCTACCCTCCCCACTATGTCCGTGTCTCCCCCATGCACACCCCCATCTCCTGCTCCAGCCCATCCCCTTCACCCACATGAGTTTTTAACCCATGCGAGTTGTTTCCCCCTGTACGCCCTGCTCTCCTACCTCCTGCCCTGCCTCCCTCCTTTCCCTCCTCCATATTCCACACCACCACCCCCCATCATCCATCAGGCTCCAGACCCCTGGTGTGCTGCCTGCACCCTGTTCTCTGTCATTTTTTTTCCTTCTTTTCCTTACAAGTTGTTGTTGTTGTTGTTTCTTTTTAATGATGATTAAACTGTTTTCGTTTCAAGCCACGAGTTTTCTCACTTTTGCCCTCCCGATTGTCTCCCTGTCCCGCTGGGGGCAGGGGAGCGAGTGAGCGGTCGCGTGGGCCTTCGTTGCTGGCTGGCGTTAAACCACGACGCGAGGTGAGTTGCAAGCCCTGCCTGGCTAATGCTGGAGGCTCTCTTTGTTCCTCCTGACATCTTGCCAGGCCATCCTTTTCTTCATCGCCGCTTTATAGCGAGCACCTCTCGCTGTGTAAGTGGCAGTACTGGGGCCGTGCAGGTACTGCGTATTGCAGGCAGCAAAGGGCAATTGTGACGCTTGCTGGCAGGAGCGGCAAGGAGTGCGGAGCCACGCTCCTGTGGGGAGCAAAGATGGAACCTCGAGGGCTCTATGGTCCTCTGCTGAGGACATCTAATATCCCGGTAGGCCTCTTTGCTTTCCCTGCCTCAACGTCTAATTACTTTGCACACTGGAGGGCAGGATGGTTAAGTAACACCGTGCAGCGTCTCTTCGATAAGAGACAAGCCCCGCGCAAGAAGCCTTGCGTGCGTGCAGGATTAGGAGAGCAGAGTTCTGATAGCACGGAGGTGCCCACCCCAACTGAGCCCCAGGGTCGCCGGGGTATCGCTCGCTTGCAGCTGGGCCGCGGCGTTTCCTGCCGAACAGAGCTGCCCCTCTGGCACGAAGCAGCTTTGGGTCTCTTGTGGCCTGCCTTCAGGCTGCCACCTGAACCAGGCATTATTTTTTGTTGTAAATCTCTTGCCAGCAACTGTTGACTGGCTGCTGTCACTCCTGCAACCCTGATGCCACATGCAGACGGCTACAGCAGACCCTGGGGCTTGCCGAGGTGCACCACAGGGTCCATATGCAGCACGGCCTCGTAGTGTGCGAGCGAGCGAGGCTCCGTGCCTAGGAAGCCTTGTCTTGCAAGACCTACGAGACGTCTCGCGTGTTCTCCTAGGGGGAGGACGGCCATGCCACCGGAGTTACAGAAGAGGAGGGGAGCGGGAGAGGAGCAGAAAGAAGTGTCTGAACTGGCAAATTCTCCTGGCAGCGCCAAGAACACGAGCTGTGGTGAGCCCCAGGCCCTCGGGGCCCTGTCCCCTCTTCAGTGTTCTGGTACCTCCCTGCCCTTCCCTCCCCTGGTCCCCTCTCTTTCCCACACCCCTGCCTTTTTTTTTTTTTTTTTCTTTTTTTTTTTTTCCTCCTTTCCTCCCTTGTACCTCTGATACTGAAAAGCCAGTTGAAGAAACTCCCTAAGACTCGTTTTGGAGTTTTAGAAAGTGGGCATTCTTCATTGCAGCGCTGGATGCACGGCAGATAGTTCCACCTGGTGTGCATGCCACAGCTTTAGCACAAACAGGTTATATAGAATAACTAATTGCTTATTAATCAGATTAGTATACATATACATAAAAACGACGACAACCGATTATCATAGCACTGCCTACATCCGATCACGCGCAATGAAGGATCCATTTGAGACGAAGGGGTGCTTTTGCGACCACCGACCCATTTGAAGTTCTTGCTGGCTGTCCTCGAAGTCTTTATTCTTGTCCTTGTTCTTTGATCTTGAAGCTTAACGCAGTTTCAATCACATGTGGTCAATTTCAGCATTGTTCTCATTTAGTGTACAGGAACATCTAGTCATAAGAGCAAAGAACTGCAAAACTTATGAATAATTACTAGTTCATCACTTGACTACACTTTTGTAATTATGTCCCCAGATACCCTTTGTCTACTGTTTCAACCATAATGTTAATATATGATCATTTATCAAATCTCACTTAAACAGTTATCTAACAGCAAACCAGTTTTCCTCAGTCTACATTCTAAAGGATGTGTTGTATTGTGAGCTGGCCTGTTTAGCTCGAGTCCTAATTAGGGCACCTGCTAGCCTCTCCCTTTGCTGGAATTCCTCTATTCATTTGGTGTTATTTTCTTAATATGCTGAAATACATTTTGTGATTTTAATTTTTTAGATGTGTTGTCGTAAGGGTGTGGTGATGCTCAGCAGATGCCCCATCCTGTGGGAAGCACCCCCTCCATGGGGCAGGCAGTGTGGATTATCTGGTGTTGGGTCAAGAACCCAGAGTGGAACTGCTGTTGCAGATTATCCCAGATGCGGTTACCTACTGTGGATTACCTGGGTGGAGCCCCTGGTGAAGGTAAACCTCATGCATGACCCCCCCAGCCTGTGCATGTTCTTGCGCACATATCTTACCACCGTAAATTATCCATCTAACCCACCATCCCTGTGAGTTTTTTCCCATGCCGATTAGTGAGGGCATCACCCCCTTCCCCCCACCAGCTGTGTATCCCCAAAGTTCCATGTTGTCTTGGTGTCATTTGTGGCTGCAGCCCCCTCCCCCCCAAACCGTGGGGGTGTGGCTTCTGCTGAACCTTTCCTGCATGACTGCAGCGGCTGTCATTGCCCCCCTGGCCTGTCCTTGTGGGGCATGGCTGCTGCCTGGTCCCCCCCATGTATTTCCATGGTTTTTTTGGTGTCTTTTGTGCTTTGGGGCTCTTGTACCTCTGTTAAGGGAGTCAGCTGGAGACATGCTCAGGGGGACTCTGCATCATTGGCTATTCACAGTAAAGAATTTGTTTTGCAACCAGAGATATTTTGGAGATGGAATTCTTAAGGGATTGAATTCTGCTCTTTGATTCATTCCTATCCAGAAGGTAGTTCTGGTAGAAGTAAGGTGGTATGCACAGCCTTGCTAGAAATGAAGCATAACCCCAGAGTGTTTTGGCTTTTTTATAGGAAACTAAAGCACATCATTTTTGATAACAACAATGTCATTGCATTTAATGAGCTAGTTTCTTACCTAGTTTAGAAGGGCATCTATCGTTTTCTGTCTACACCCCAGACAAATTAAGTTGAATTCCCTACCTGGTCCCATTGCTGATGCAATAGGTGTAGCTGTAGCATAGGAGCAAGTAGTGTCATTTCCTGGGGAGTTACCTTCTCTGTTCAGGGTCTCATTTGCTGTAAATTTAAGGCAGGTGAGAACAGTGCTGCTGCTCCTCCAGCTGACTCTATAACTGCTGGTGGTTTGCCCTTCCCCTTTCCCAGGGGATTGTGCTAAGGGTGGTGGGTGGAGGCTCGGGGCTATTTGAGCCACAGGCTCTGCTGAGGGAGCTCATTGTGCTCCTGGGTTTCTCTGGTGTTGGTGCTCAGCTCTTCCTTGAGTGCTTTGCAGCTTTTGAGCTGGCTCAGCCCTTTGGGAAGAGGTGTCTGCCTGAGGTAAGAGCTTCAGGACCAGTCAAGGTTCAGCAGCATGTGTGGTAGAAAGTAACAATTGTATACAGCTGCTTTTTTTTTTTTTTTTTCCTTTTTTCAGGTCAGTAATTTTGCTTTGAGTGTTCAGGGGTAGAAAGATGGTTTAATAGTATGCATTGTTTGTTTTTTTTCTTAATTCTTCATGTGTTGTGTTTCCCTGGAATTCCCAACTTCATTGAAAAAGGAACCTTGTTTTCTTCACCAGTTCTGCTGTATGCTGTATACATTGCTGATATTTCTCTTAACGGGACTGACGGTGACGTTGTTTAGCAGGGGTTACAGTGAATGTCTTGTATGTATTTGTATATAGAGACTTAGTATTTCTGAAGAAAGTAGAAAGGCTGTGAGGCACAACCTTTCAGGGTTTGGGATGCCTCGTTGCCCTTCCTCATTGCCCACACAATGCCACGTTGTCCTTAGAATCTTTGCAGCTGGTGGCAGGCCCCTCATAGATTACAAGCCTTGGGACTTGACTTTATTTTGTGGGCATGTAGCAGAGCTCAGAGTCTCTGGGAAGCTGTAGGTTAGGAGGTTCCCCCAGGATTTGGGATGTGGCTCAGAAGAGCGGCTCCTGAGGAGTAGCCACTGAAGGGGGTTCAGGGTTGCAAATTGAGGGCAGGAGGTGTCAGGAAGCAGTGGGGTTCCTTTCCTGACAGTTGAGGAGAAGAAAAGGGGTTTCTTAAGTTTTGGGACTGCGGGGGAAAGGGAGGAGGGTTCACCAGCCCTTCTCAGAGGAGTTTTGCAGTTGGATTTGAATGTCATAGAATCGTAGAATGGTTTGGGTTGGAAAGCACCATAAAGATCCTCTAGTTCCAAGCCCCCCAGGGACACCTTCTGCGAGACCAGGTTGCTGAAAGCCCCATCTGACTTGGCCTTGAATGCTTCCAGGCAGGGAGCATCCGCAGGTTTTCTGGGCAACGCGTTCCAGTGCCTCACCACCCCTAGTGAGAAACGTCTTCCTAACGCCTAAACTAAATGTACCTTCATTAGGACTAAAGCCGTTACCGCCTTGTCCTATGGCTGTACACCCTTGTAAAAAGTCCCTCTGCAGGTTTCTTATAGGCACCCTTTACGTACCGTGAAGTCTGGTATAACATCTCCTGCAAAGCTGCATGCCGGTGAGCGGTCTGAGGTGAGGCGGTCGTCGGCCGGGTCGGTGTTGAATAGCGAAGTATTAGGGGGCTGCTTGGATAAGCATTTACCTTCTGTTCTGGAGGCGCTGTGCGGGCCACCTTTGGAATTGGATGAGCGTTTGAGCTGAGCTGTGGATTAGCGAGGAGGAGCATGGGGCCGATGGCTTCTCATGAGTGCCACGCTAACGTGGTTTCTCTCGGTACCTTAGGTACCATGAGTGACGACGGCTGCAGGGTCTGAGTCTGGAAGGAGCGGGGAAGCGAACACGGTGGCACTCGTGAGGAGGGGGGAGTTGGGGAAGTAGTTGGCGTTGGCCAGCGGGATGCCTACTCCCGTTTCTGTTTTGTTTGTGTTTTTTTCATTGCAGATGTTGAAGAGCAATGTGTCCCCTTGAGGAACATCCCAGTTAGCCCGTGTGGTTTTGTGGAGGATGGATTTGGACCCTCGGCCCTCTGAAAGCTAAGTTGAGGGACCAGGCTGGGAGGAAGGGACAAAGCTGGGACTTGCAGGGAGGAGTTTTAAAGTTAGCGCAGGAGAGAGGGCTGTCCCAAAGCAGTCACCTTTGCGCAGGCAAAGGGAGCGGGTTGCTTTTCAGCACGAGACCCGTGTGTGCCGGACCGGGCAGTTCCAGCCCGTGTCCGTGGTGGCGTGTAGTTTGTGTAGTCTGTCTTGTGTGCTTAGACCTTCCTCGGGTCTCGATGTCCTTGTCGCGCTTTGCACCGGAGGAGCGAGGCATGCGCTTCGGGTGCTGTCCCTAGGGTTTCGAATGCTCTTGCTCATCGGCCCGGTGCGAATTGGGTGCTTCTTTTCTTGTGCTCGGAGCTCTAAAGCATGGATCGGTCTCGGCGGGTTCCGGTCGGTGCTCTACGGCAGCATTGTTTCGGGCTGCATCGGCAGCTCTGCTCTCTAGCCATCCTTTTTCTCGGACTGGGACTTCTTCCCCGCATCCTGACATCCTTAGGTCTCGATGCCAGGCTTCTGGCGCATCTGTCGTCTGGGTTTTGACAGTGCTGTCTTGTAACGGGCCGTTCTGTTTGACTCCTCTTCTCTGGGTCTGCCGTGGAGCCTCCTGGCCTCGCGGTTGCGGCCCGTAGGTCATCTTGCTTGACGGTGCCTCCCGTCCGGGGGTCATTCTTCTTGCCGAGAGTTTTCTCTCTCTTTGAATCACCTCGTTGGTAGCGTTCCACATGGTGACGTTCTGCACACGGTGTGCTTGGCTTGGAGCTGCTCTGCCCGGGGATGTAGAGTCAGGGGTAGGTGGAACAGCGATAAGAGTCTACGGGTGAAACGTTGATGTGCCTAGACCGTTTAGGCGAGGGTTGTACAGTCATCTGGGCTCGAGTAGCCATCAGCGGGCTGCGCGGACAGCCGTGCCGATAGTGTTTCACGGAGACGATTGGAGCCGTGTGGCAGGGGCTGTTGAGGGGCAGTGAAGCGGATTTGACTCTCCAAGGTGTTAAGACTTGCACGTGATGGGCTCCAAGTTTGGCCCTGGGTTTTTTTTTTCTGGCTGGTGGGGTGTAGGGTTTAGGGTTACTCCATGCGGGGCCCGGACAATAGAACACCAGTATGATGATTAAAGTCGCCCCTTTATTGAGCTTAGCTGATCATTCTTATACAATTCTCTAAGTTGTTTAGAAGCTTTGATTGGCTGCTGCACGCAAGCATGTGGTGTCCACGCGCACAAGCGTAAGTGGTGATTGGTTACATCGATACTGTCCACGGGTATAAACCTAAGATACAGATAGTTATACTCGCTCTGTACACGCACATACACACAGGATATAATTGGCGATGTTAGAGCATGCAAAACTTGTCTTAGTCCAATCGGTCGAGATAAGCCCCTGAATTGAGGTCGGTTGTGCCAAGTTCCCTTTATCGTGGAATGTGCACCTGTGTTTTTCTAATTGGGATCTTTCTTCTGTCTTCTTCTTTGTTCTGTTCAGGGCCTTCAAAGGTGTCTGGAACGCTCTTGCGACCATGAGCTACTTTCAGGCCCAGTAACTAAGTTCCATATAATTGAACCCTACAGTGGGGGGGGGGATTGGTTTTTGTTGTTGTTTTTGTTTCTTTGTTTTGTTTTGTTTTTTTTTTTTAAATGACAGGCTGTAGCTGGACTCCAGATGGACTTTGTAGATGGAATCAAGACCTCTGGAGTTGTGAAGCTCTTGCTCTGCATCCAGGTGACTCGTTCAATATGTTTGTGGGGTGTTTTTTTTCATATGTGGAGGGACAGGATGCGTCCCACAGAGCGATGGGGAAAGGCAGCAGAGCGCTGTAAGGAGGTGGGTCCGTGAGTTGAGTTGGAAGGAAGATGCGTCCGGTGGCTCTATGAGACTGCTTTGCTTTGCTGTGTTTTGCAGTTTTCTTGCATTGTATTGGTCTGTATTTGCCTTTGCCCTGTGGTGTTTTGTTGTGTATTTGTATTGACTGTCATGTGAGACTGTCTCGCATTGCCTGGCCCTGCATTGTGTTTTGTATTGCAGTGCT
Source organism: Astur gentilis (assembly GCF_929443795.1). Classification (NCBI taxonomy): domain Eukaryota; kingdom Metazoa; phylum Chordata; class Aves; order Accipitriformes; family Accipitridae; genus Astur; species Astur gentilis. The sequence goes on from NC_064881.1 coordinate 55,250,308, forward strand.
CTGTACTTGTATGGATTGCCACCTGAGGCTGCCTTGCCTTCTGCGGTTCTGTATTGGTTTTGTATTGTTTTGGTCTGTACTTGTATTGACTGTCACGTGAGAGTCTCTTGCATTGGCCCTGTTCCGTTTTGACTGGTATGGCAGTGCTCTGAGTTGTTTTGCCTTGACCGAGGTAAGAGTACTGCCTTGTATGGCATTACATTTGCATGTGAATTACATGGCTCTACGTTCGTGTGTGTCTTGTATGGCATTGTAGAGGCAGCATAGAAGGTTTAATGTCTTTGGGCTCTTTGCATGCAAAGAGTTGAGGGGATCGCAATTGGACTGTGAACTAGCATTGAGTAAGGCAGGAACTGGGCAATGGTGTTCATCTTGTTTATGCGGATGCTTTGTGGCAGGTCTCTAGAACTGGTCAAGGCCTTGAGGTCTGAGTAGCAGCGTGACGGGTCTTGGAGCGATCGGTAACTTTGGGAGAGCTCTGTGTTTGTGATGCTCTGTTTTTTTTTCAAGTGCCGTGGAGGACACTGGCTGTAAGGATGTGTTGTTTTTGGAATAGGTGGGAAGCAGGGTAGGGGAGCGGTGGAGGACTTGACTTCTCTCTCAAGGATGAAGTGTCTGTTGACAAGCTTTGTGTGTTGTTTTTGCAGGTGATGACAGGGCACGAGAGGTGCTTGAAGGAACCTTGCATTTAGGTGACATGGCTGCTATGGAGGTTGGACTGTGACACGTGGCACTGTGAAAGCTCAGTATCGAGTTGAACATGCACGGATGGTGGAGATGATGGTGCGTATTGAAACGTTGGTGTAACGGAAGGGCAGTTTGTGGGGAGTCTGGTTGGAAGGAGGTTGGGCTGGGGCCCGGGTTTTTGCAGGTAGGGCGATTTTTGAGGCCCCCGCTGCTGCAGGCACAGGGTGACGGCCTCTCCAGGCCTGTGGGCGGTAGGATAGATGAGGTGAGAGTGAGGGCTGGCGTGCATGTCGTCTGAATGAGTGGTGTGTTGTGAATGTGTCTAACCTTGTTTAGGGTTATGTGGTTTAGACTTTTTGTTTTTTTTTTTTTCCCTTTCAGGTTGGATGTAGAGTTGAGATGGTTTTTCAGGGAATTACGGAAAAAACCCCAAAAACATAGAATAAAAAACCCCAGCTGGGATCTGGGTTGGTTTTTGGTGTGTCCTCCCGTGCCCCAATTTTTTTCTTTTCCCTGGTCCCAGCTGCTCCATGAGGCAATGTTGATCGCCAATGTTTGGACTGGGGTCTGCCTCGGGCCCGGGTTTTCAGAGGCAGGGCGATTTTTTTTTTTTTTTTTTCAAGGCTCCTGGGAACGCCGTTACCGTGGACCGCTCCCCTGGAACCTGGTAATTGCCAGTCAGCGCAGGGAAATATGTTGTTCAGTGGATGGTCTTTGGAAGACAGTTGAGGATTTTGTGGGCGAAGGGTGGGGGGAGTTGGACTAGATGGCCAGCATGGAGTAGGCCAGGGTTGTGAAGTGCGTGAGTGTAACTCTATTTGTCTGTGGTGGGTTTTTAAAAAAAAATATTTGGGTGCTGTTTGTAGTTTGTGATGTAATGATATGTTTCAATTTCTGGTTTTGTGTCGAGGTGTGGAAGTAGACAGTCTGTCAAGATGAGCGGAGCTCACTCGTTTGCTGCCCGGGAATGGGGATAGTGCAGGTAATGTCACCTCAGGGAGTAAAGCTTCTGGATGTGCAGCGACGGATGTAATGGGAGCGAGGAATGTGGAAAAGACCACTCCGTAAAGCACTGCAGGTACTAAATAGTGGCATTTCTTCTTCAGGTAATGCTAGATTTTTTGGAGTTTAAATGTATTTGTAAAAATAAGGATTAAAAGAGGACTAGAACTAATAGTGTCAAATATTTGACGAGTGAGACCGTAAAGTCTTTTCTATATATTGTAGAAAAAGAAGGTTGTAGAATTGGACTTTAAATACTGACATAGCTGAAAGTATGTGGAATGAGTAATGGACCAAATGAAGCACTAAGAACAAAACGAAAGACAGACAGGTAATTAGGTGTCCTTGTGGGAATCACAGGACTAATGGCAATCACAAAGGCAAGTGCAGAGCGAAGCATGTGCCCATAGGTAAACTTAGCTGTTGAAGTGAGTGAAAGTGTCTGTTGGAATTAGGCATCCAAGGGCGAGTTGTAGATACCTTGAGGTAAATGTAGCTGCTGCTGGGTTAATGGAAAGGGGGTGCATTCCTGGCTCCAGTGATTGCACAACTTTGAAATTGGAGCTGTAGCTCCATAAATGTGAAGTGGGCTCGGGCGCGGTGCGGCGCCGAAATGGGCTCGGGCGCGGTGCGGCGCCGAAATGGGCTCGGGCGCGGTGCGGCGCCGAAATGGGCTCGGGCGCGGTGCGGCGCCGAAATGGGCTCGGGCGCGGTGCGGCGCCGAAATGGGCTCGGGCGCGGTGCGGCGCCGAAATGGGCTCGGGCGCGGTGCGGCGCCGAAATGGGCTCGGGCGCGGTGCGGCGCCGAAATGGGCTCGGGCGCGGTGCGGCGCCGAAATGGGCTCGGGCGCGGTGCGGCGCCGAAATGGGCTCGGGCGCGGTGCGGCGCCGAAATGGGCTCGGGCGCGGTGCGGCGCCGAAATGGGCTCGGGCGCGGTGCGCCGCCGAAATGGGCTCGGGCGCGGTGCGCCGCCGAAATGGGCTCGGGCGCGGTGCGCCGCCGAAATGGGCTCGGGCGCGGTGCGCCGCCGAAATGGGCTCGGGCGCGGTGCGCCGCCGAAATGGGCTCGGGCGCGGTGCGCCGCCGAAATGGGCTCGGGCGCGGTGCGCCGCCGAAATGGGCTCGGGCGCGGTGCGGCGCCGAAATGGGCTCGGGCGCGGTGCGGCGCCGAAATGGGCTCGGGCGCGGTGCGGCGCCGAAATGGGCTCGGGCGCGGTGCGGCGCCGAAATGGGCTCGGGCGCGGTGCGGCGCCGAAATGGGCTCGGGCGCGGTGCGCCGCCGAAATGGGCTCGGGCGCGGTGCGCCGCCGAAATGGGCTCGGGCGCGGTGCGCCGCCGAAATGGGCTCGGGCGCGGTGTTACTTTTCTTAAAGGGGCTGAGGTACTGTGTAACTCTGAAGCGGGCTTGATAGTGGATTATATGTGTGTAATATGTGAGGGGTTTTTTATTCTGTATTTCACTGTCCCTGTTGTCCTTCCTGTTTTTCTGTTTCCCTGACCCTTTGTGGTGCTCCCTACTCTTTTTATTCATGTTTTCTCTTTCTCTCTCCAATCTCCTGTGCTTTTCATAGTCTCTCTCTATCTCTTGTCATGATTATCGTCTGTCGCGCTATCTTACTTCCTGTCCCATCGTATCACATTGTATCTATTCCTCCTGCTTTTTTCTCCATCTGTCCAGATCCCTCTCCCTTTTTTCTTCTATTGCTGTCCCTCTGCCCTGCTTCCTCTTGCCATCTTTTCTGTATTTCTATCTGTTCCCTTCCCTCTTCCATCCTTTCTAACTGTATTCCCCTCTCGAGCTAGCTGTCCCTTCTCTTTTCTCTCTTCCTCCATATCTCTCTGACAGCCTATCAATCACAGTTGTTTTTTCCTCCAGTGCTGTCCTGCTCTGGCCCTTGTTTCTCACTCTCGTTCTGTCATGCTCCCTGTGTCTTTTTTGAACTCCTCCATCTCTCTCCTGCAGCCTATCGCTATTTTTTTCCTCTGTCATCCCTTTGTCCTTCTTCCAGTCTTTGTGTCTCTCTCCCTTTGTTCTCCCTCCCTTCCTTTTTTTCCTTTCTTGCTACATTTCTGTTCTGCTCCCTAGAATAGAATCAAATTGTCAAATTTGGAAAGGACTTCTAAGATCATTAAGTCCAACTATCAACCCAACAGCACCATGCCTGCTAAATCATGTCCCGAAGTGCCACATCTACGTGTGTTTTGAACACCTCCAGGGTTGGTGACTCCATCGCTACCCTGGGCAGCCTGTTCCAGTGCCTGACAACCCTCTCAGTAAATAGGTTTTTTTCTGATATCCAATCTAAACCTTCTCTGATGCAACTTCAGGCCATTTTCTCTCGTCCTATTTCTAGTTACTTGATAGAAGAGACCGGTACCCACCTCGCTACCATCTCCTTTCAGGTAGTTGTAGAGAGAGATAAAGTCTCCCCTCAGCCTCCTTTTCTCCAGACTAAACCACCCCAGTTCCCTCAGCCGTTCCTCATCAGACTTACGCTCCAGGCCCCTCACCAACTCGGTTGCCCTTCTCCGGACACGTTCCAGCAACTCAACGTCTTTCCTGTAGCAAGGGGCCCAAAACTGAACGCAGTACTCGAGGTGTGGCCTCACTAGTGCCGAATACAGGGGAACAATTACTTCCCTGCTCCCGCCGGCTACGCTATTTCCGATACAGGCCAGGATGCCACTGGCCTTCCTGGCCACCTGGGCACACTGCTGGCTCACATTCAACCGGCTGTCAACCAGCACCCCCAGGTCTTTCCCTGCCGGGCAGCTTTCCAGCCACTCTTCCCCAAGCCCATAGCGCTGCACGGGGGCGCCGCAACTGAAGCGTAGGACCCGGCACTCAGCCTCGCTGAACTTCATACAGTTGGCCTCGGCTCATCGATCCAGACTGTCCAGATACCTGCGTAGAGCCTTCCTACCCTCAAGGAGATCGACCCTGCCTCCCAAGTTGGTGTCGTTTGCAAACTTGCTGAGGAGGCACTCGATCTCCTCGTCCAAATAATCGATAAAGACGTTAAGCAGAACCGGGCCCAACACCGAGCCCTGGGGAACACCACTAGTGACCCGCCGCCAACCGGATTTAACCCCATTCACCACAACCCTCTGGGCTCGTTCATCCTGCCAGTTTTTCACCCAGCAAAGAGTACACTTGTCTAAGACAGGACGTGACAGCTTCTCAAGGAGTATGCCATGAGAGATGGTATCAAAGGCCTTGCTGCAGTCAAGGTAGGTATCATCCACAGCCTTTCCCTCATCCACTAGGTGGGTCACCTGGTCATAGAAGGAGATCGGGTTGGTCAAGCAGAACCTGTCTTTCATAAACCCACGCTGACCAGGCCCAATCCCCTGCTTGTCCCAGACTTGCCACATGAGTGCTCTCAAGGCAAACCGTTCCATAATCTTCCCCGGTACCGAGGTCAGGCTGACAGGCCCGTAGTTCCCCGGATCCTCCCTCCGACCCTTCTCGTAAATGGGCATCACACCGGCAAGCCTCCAGTCCTCTGGGACCTCCCCCGTTGACCAGGATCGCCAATAGATGACGGAGAGCAGCTAGGGAAGCACCTCTGCCAGTTCCCTCTGCCCTCTTGGATGGATTCCATCTGGTCCCATAGATTTGTGAGCATCCAGATGGCGTAGTAGGTCACTAACTATTTCCTCCTGGGGATATATTCTGCTCTTCATCCTCAGCTTCCAGCTCAGGAGGCAGAGTACCCTGAGGATGACTGGTCTCCCTATTAAAGACTGAGGCAAAGAAGGCATTAAGTACCTCGGCCTTTTCCTCATCTCTGGTGGCAACGTTTCCTTCTGTATCCCTTAAAGGATAGATATGTTCCTTGGGATTCTTTTGACCGTTAATGTATTTGTAAAAACATTTTTTGTCATCTCTTATGACAGCAGACAGATTTCCTTCTAGCTGAGCTTTTGTCTTTCTAATTTCCTTTCTCTATGACCTATCGAGATCCCTGCACTCCTCCCAGGTTGCCCGCCCTTTCTTCCAGAGATGATAGATTCGCCTTTTGTTTCCTGACTCCTAGCAAAAGCTCCCCGTTCAGCCAGGCCGGTCGTTTTCCTCGGCGATTGGACTTGCGGCACGGGGGAATAGCCTGGTCCCGAGCTGTTAAGATTTCCTTCTTAAAGAATGTCCGTCCTTCCTGGATCCCTTTGCCCTTCAGGACCGTCTCCCAAGGGACTCTCTCAACCAGTGCCTCAGCGAGGCCAAAGTTTGCCCTCTGGAAGTCCAGAGCGCTGGTTTTGCTAACCCCCTTCCTTGCCTCACCAAGAATTGAGAATTCTGTCATTTCACGGTCGCTAAGCCCAAGACGGCCTGTGACCATCACACCTCCCACCAGTCCTTCCCTGTTCGTAAACAATAGATCTAGCAAGGCTCCTCCCCTGGTCGGCTCACCTACCGCCTGTGTCGGGAAGTTATCTACCACACGCTCTAGGAACCTCCTAGACTGTTTACTCTCTGCTGTGGCATATTTCCAGCAGGTGTCTGGACAGTTGAAGTCTCCCACGAGAACAAGGGCACACGATTCTAAGACTACTGCCAGCCGCTTGTAGAACGATTCATCCGTCACTTCGACCCGGTCGGGCGGTCTGTAACAGACTCCCAGCACAATATCTGCCTTATCGGCCTTCCCTCTCATCCTCACCCATAAGCGCTCCACCTTGTCATCGCACTCTGGTAGCTCTGTACGGTCCAAACCCTGCCTAACATAGAGAGCCACCCCACCACCTCTTCTACCTTGCCTATCCCTTCTGAAGAGCTCGTAGCCATCCGTCGCAGCACTCCGTTCACGGGAGTCGTCCCACTGTGTTTCTGTGATGGGGATTAAGTCATATGTATCCTGCAGCATGATGGCTTCCAGCTCCTCCCGTTTATCGCCCGTGCTGCGTGCGTTGGCATAGATGCATTCGAGCTGGCCTATCGAATCCACCCCTAACGTCGGCACACGCTGCCCCCAGGCTCATCTCTGGTGCACCTAGTCTTATCCCTTACCCCCTTCAACCCTAGTTTAAAGCCCTCTCTATGAGCCCCGCTATCTCACAAGCGAGGATTCTTTTACCCCTTTGAGATAGCTGAATACCATCTGTCGCTAGCAAGCCCGGTGCCGTGTAGACCTCTCCATGATCAAAAAACCCCAAACGCCACTGATGGCACCAGCCTCTGAGCCACGTAATCACCAGGTGTGGTTTCCTGTTCCTTTCAGTATATTTCCCTGCCACTAAGGGATTGAGGAAAACACTACCTGTGCTCCTTCCACTGATCACCCTAGTGCCCTGCCAGCTGCTTGTAGAATGGTTCATCCGTCTCTTCAGCCCGGTCAGGCGGTCTATTACAGACTCTCAGCACAATATCTGCCTTATCGGCCTTCCCTCTCCTCCTCATCCTGTGGGATGGGTCAGGACTGCATATTGGGCCCTCTGTCCCCCTCAGAAGGGAGTTGCCTATGACAATTACCCTCCTTTTTCTTTTTTTCAGAGGCTTTGGGAATGCGTGGGGCTGCCCGACTGAGCCTAGGCGCCTCCCTGGATAGGGCGTCACCTACACCCTGATCTTCATTGACCTGGTCCTCAAGTTCCAGAGCCACGCTCCTGTTGCGTAGGGGCAACTGGGAAGGTGAGGGAGACCGGGAGGGGACTCGCCTGCCTCCCCGAGCAGGGACCTGTATCCATTCCCCTGCATCTCTTAGGTCCCCTCCTGCCTGGTGGCGAGGGGGCAGGGGAACCTCCGCTTCTCGCGGAGCCTCCATCTGCTGCCTCTGCCCCAGGGATGGTAGGGTGTGGGTCCACCAATCTATCTCCCTCTCACACTCCCTGATACTCCTCAACCTTTCCACTTCCTCCTTCAGCTCTGCCACCAGGCTGAGCAGATCATCTACCTGGTCACATCTCACACAAGAGGTGTCCCCGCTGCCCTCCAGCATCAGTGATAGACTCGGGCACTCCCCTCAGCCAGATACCCGGACAGCTGCACGTTTACATGGGAGCTCAGCCCGCGTCACCACGTTTTTCCTAGCGATGGCTTTCACCTCAGTGGTAGTGATACCGGGGTCCCCTTCTGAGGACGATGCCCACCGCTTCAGTAGCCTGCTTGAGCTGGGAAGGGGGGGGGGGCTGCGCCCTGCCTGCACGAACTGCCACGCAAAGTGCCGCACCACTGTCGCGGTAGAGACGGACACGACAAGTAATGGATCACGCAAAATGGCTACTTTATTGTTCTAACACACCTTTTTATCCCCTTCTTCAGAGTATGTGTTAGTATATGATTGGCTTAGTTAGTAACTAACAATTCATGATTGGTGAGTTTGTCAGGACGGTTCTTCTTATCACTATCTTGTTTTTGTACTGGTCTTCTCGGATCTTTCCAGACTTCTCAAGGATATACTACAAGCTGCTCAAGGTCGCGCTGTTCTTGAACTGTCAGGAATTCCGTAGACTCATTGCATCCCCTGACACACCACGGCACGCCTTTCTGACGCACCACGCCCTGCTTGCCAAGCTCCCGGTCGCTGGCGCTCCTCAGGGCCATTTAAATCTCCCACGGTTGCCCCTGGCAATGCCCACGCCGCGTCAGCCTCTCTCGCGAGAGCTGCCTGCTCTGCACGGTTCCTCTGCTCTTCCCCAGGGCTCCTGGGCCTCGGGAACCTCCTGGTCCGCCTCAATCTAGCGCTTAGCCGCCAACTTACCATTGCGTCTGCTGGCCTCGCCAGTGACCAATGTGATTTTAATAACTACATTGTTATTGCATTTAACGAGCTAATTTCCTACCTAGTTTAGAGACACACGTGTCTTTTTCTGTCTGCGCCTCAGAAAAATTAAGATTAACTCCTTACCTGGTCACATTGCCGATGCAATAGTTGTAGCTGTAGTACAGGCGCAAGTAGTGTCATTTCCTGGGGGGGTTACTTTCTCTGTTCAGGGTCTCATTTGCTGTAAATTTAAGGCAGGTGAGAACACTCCTGCTGCTCCTCCAGCTGACTCTATAACTGCTGGTGGTTTGCCCTTCCCCTTTCCCAGGGGATTGTGCTAAGGGTGGTGGGCGGAGGCTCGGGGCTCTTTGAGCCACAGCCTCTGCTGAGGGAGCTCATTGTGCTCCTGGGTTTCTCTGGTGTTGGTGCTCAGCTCTTCCTTGAGTGCTTTGCAGCTTTTGAGCTGGCGCAGCCCTTTGGGGAAGAGGTGTCTGCCTGAGGTAAGATCTTCAGGACCAGTCAAGGTTCAGCAGCATGTGTGGTAGAAAGTAACACTTGTATGCAGCTGCTTCCCCCCGCCCCTTTCTTTTTCTTCAGGTCCGTAGTTTTGTTTTGAGCGTTCAGGGGTAGAAAGATGGTTTAATAGTAGGCATTGTTTGTTTGTTTTTAATTCTTCATGCAATGTGTTTTTTTGGAATTCCCAACTTCATCGAAAAAGGAACCTTGTTTTCTTCACGAGTTCTGCTGTATGCTCTGTACATTGGTGATACCTCTTAACGGGAGAAAGAGGGCAGAAGGGCCGTGAGGCACAGTGCCCTTCAGGGTTTGGGATGCCTTTCCTCATTGCCCACAGAATGCCACGTTGTCCCTAGAATCTTTGCAGCTTGTGGCAGGCCCCTCGTAGATTGCAAGCCTTGGGACTGGACTTTATTTTGTGGGCATGTAGCAGAGCTCGGAGTCTCTGGGGAGCTGTAGGTTAGGAGGTTCCCCCAGAGTGGAATTGCTGTTGCAGATGATCCCAGATGAGTTTACCTGCTGTGGATTACCTAGTTGGAGCCCCTGGTGAAGGTAAACCTTATGCATGACCCCCCCAGCCTGTGCATGTTCTTGCGCACATAGCTTACCACCGCAAATTATCCATCTAACCCACCTTCCCTGTGAGTTTTTTCCCATGCTGATTGGTGGGGGCGTCACCCCTTCCCCCCACTGGCTGTGTATCCCCGAAGTTCCATGTTTTCTTGGTGTCATTTGTGGCTGCCCCGACCCCCCCCTACCTGCAGGGGTGTGGCTTCTGCTGACCCTTTCCTGCATGACTGCAGGGGGTGTCGTTGCCCCCCTGCCCTGTCCTTGTAGGGCATGGCTGCTGCCTGGTGTCCCCCCCCCCCCCCCCCCCCCCCCCATGTATTTCCATGTGTTTTTTGTGGTGTCTTTTGTGCTCTTGTACCTCTGTTAAGGGAGTCAGCTGGAGACATGCTCAGGGGGACTCTGCATCATTGGCTATTCACAGTAAAGAATTTGTTTTGCAACCAGAGATATTTTGGAGATGGAATTCTTAAGGGATTGAATTCTGCTCTTTGATTCATTCCTATCCAGAAGGTAGTTCTGGTAGAAGTAAGGTGGTATGCACAGCCTTGCTAGAAATGAAGCGTAACCCCAGAGTGTTTTGGCTTTTTTATAGGAAACAGAAGCCCATCAATTTTGATAACAACAACGTCATTGCATTTAATGAGCTAGTTTCCTACCTAGTTTGGAAGGGCATCTATCATTTTCTGTCTACACCCCAGACAAATTAAGTTGAATTCCCTACCTGGTCCCATTGCTGATGCAATAGGTGTAGCTGTAGCACAGGAGCAAGTAGTGTCATTTCCTGGGGGGGGGGGGGGGGGGGGGGGGGGGCTGGGGTGTGTGTGTGTGGGGTGGTTACTTTCTCTGTTCAGGGTCTCATTTGCTGTAAATTTAAAGCAGGTGAGGACAGTGCTGCTGCTCCTCCAGCTGACTTTATAACTGCTGGTGGTTTGCCCTTTCCCAGGGGATTGTGCTAAGGGTGGTGGGCGGAGGCTCGGGCTAATTGAGCCACAGCCTCTGCTGAGGGAGCTCATTGTGCTCCTGGGTTTCTCTGGTGTTGGTGCTCAGCTCTTCCTTGAGTGCTTTGCAGCTTTTGAGCTGGCTCAGCCCTTTGGGAAGAGGTGTCTGCCTGAGGTAAGAGCTTCAGGACCAGTCAAGGTTCAGCAGCATGTGTGGTAGAAAGTAACACTTTGTCCTGGGTTCAGCTGGGATAGAGTTAATTTTTACAGGAACCTGGGATGTGGGGGGCATAGCTGGGGCAGCTGACCTGAACTAGCCAAGGAGCTATTCCATAGCATGTGACATCATGCTCAGTTTAGAAATGGGGAGCGGGCCGGGTGGAGCGCTCGACTTTCGGTGGGGGAAGTGGCGGAGCGTCGGGTTCCGGGTGGTGAGCAGTTGCACTGTGCATCACTCTTTTTGTTTAGTCTTTCGTTAGTACTGTCGTTGTTGTTGTTGTTGTTGTTGCAATTTTGTTTTGTGTTGTCCCAGTAAACTGCCTTTATCTCAACCCTCAAGGCTCCATTGTTTTTTTTTTCCCTTTTCTCCTCTCTGTCTCCTCCCTATCCCACCGGAGGGGGGCAGGAGGAGTGAGCGAGCGGCTGCGTGGTCCTTTTGTTACTGGCTGGGCTGAAACCACGACACACTTGTATGCAGCCTTTCCCCCCCCCCAACTTTCTTTTTTTCAGGTCAGTAATTTTGAGTGTTCTGTTTCTCGAAATGAGCATTCGGCGATGGAGTTAAGTATTCTTTATTGTAGCGCTGGAAGCACGGGGGATCGCTCCTCCAAACGTGCTTCCTGGCTGGGACTAATTTTATAGGTTAAATACATGTCTTACATATTCATAAAATTATTGAGAAATAATATACATATTCATTGATTTTTCCGAGAAGTCATTAGCATATGTAAATGTCCTTTACGCATGCGTGTTGAAGGTCTTCGGTGGTCTTCTGGAGTCCTCTGGTGGTCTTCCATAGTCTTCCTCACTTGTCCGCTGTTTGGACTTTGTTGTATGAGTTTGCGCAGTACGATCCCCTTCTGGGCCCCACAAACAACTTCTCTGCTTATCACCTAGCTTTTGGCTCAGTCATCACAAGAGACAACATATTTTCTTATCAAACAGAATACCTCCTCAAAGAGGGCATGTTATTTTGTCTTATATTACAGACATGGGAATCCTGTGCTTTATGTCCTTGGCTTGTCTACGTAAATCAACTTACGGAGGCAGTTGTTAACCTTCTAACAAATTGCTGAGTCATTTATTTAGCAACACACTGAGTCTAAACATACGTTCTATTTCTACATCTACTAGGCCTAGTGTCAGTCTCTGCATCAGTTCAGGGGGAGAAAGATGGTTTAATAGTATGCATTGGTTTTGGTTTTTTGAGGTTTTTTTGGTGGTTTTTTTTTTTTTTTTTTTTTATTCTTCATGCATTGTGTTTTCCTCAAATTCCCAACTTTATTGAAGAAGGAACGTTGTTTTTTTCACCAATTCTGCTAAGTTGTTGATATCTCTCTTAACGAGACCGATGGTGATATTGTTTAGCAGGGGTTAGGGTGAGCATCTTGTATGTATTTGTATATGGAGTTTTAGTATTTCTGAAGAAAGCAGAAGGGCCGTGAGGCACAGTGCCCTTCAGGGTTTGGGATGCCTTTCCTCATTGCCCACAGAATGCCACGTTGTCCCTAGAATCTTTGCAGCTGGTGGCAGGCCCCTCGTAGATTACAAGCCTTGGGACTTGACTTTATTTTGTGGGCATGGAGCAGAGCTCGGAGTCTCCGGGGAGCTGTAGGTTAGGAGGTGCCCCCAGAATTTGGGATGTGGCTCAGAAGAGCGGCTCCTGAGGAGTAGCCACTGAAGGGGGTTCAGGGTTGCAAATTGAGGGCAGGAGGTGTCAGGAAGCAGTGGGGTTCCTTTCCTGACAGTTGAGGAGAAGAAAAGGGGTTTCTTAAGTTTTGGGACTGCTGGAGAAAGGGAGGAGGGTTCACCGGCCCTTCTCAGAGGAGTTTTGCAGTTGGATTTGAATGTCATAGAGTCGTAGAATGGTTTGGGTTGGAAGGCACCATAAAGATCCTCTAGTTCCAAGTCCCCCAGGGACACCTTCTGCGAGACCAGGTTGCTGAAAGCCCCATTTGACTTGGCCTTGAATGCTTCCAGGGAGGGAGCATCCGCAGGTTCTCTGGGCAACGCGTTCCAGTGCCTCACCACCCCTAGTGAGAAACGTCTTCCTAACGCCTAAACTAAATGTACCCTCTTTAGGACTAAAGCCGTTACCGCCTTGTCCTATGGCTGTACACCCTTGTAAAAAGTCCCTCTGCAGGTTTCTTATAGGCACCCTTTACGTACCGTGAAGTCTGCTCTAAGGTCTCCCGAAAAGCTGCGTGCCGGTGAGCGGTCCGAGAAGGTGAGGCGGTCGTCGGCCGGGTCGGTGTTGAATAGCAAAGTATTATGGGGCTGCTCGGTTCAGCGTTTACCTTCTGTTGTGGAGGTGCTGTGTGGGCTGTCTTTGAATTGGATGAGCGTTTGAGGTGAGCTGTGGATTAGCGAGGAGGAGCGTGGGACCGATGGCTTCTCATGAGTGCCACGCTAACGTGGTTTCTCTCGGTACCTTAGGTACCACGAGTGATGACGGCTGCAGGGTCTGAGTCTGGAATGAGCGGGGAAGCGAACACAGTGGCACTCGTGAGGAGGGGGGAGTTGGGGAAGTAGTTGGCGTTGGCCAGCGGGATGCCTACTCCCGTTTCTGTTTTGTTTGTGTTTTTTTCATTGCAGATGTTGAAGAGCAATGTGTCCCCTTGAGGAACATCCCAGTTAGCCCGTGTGGTTTTGTGGAGGCTGGATTTGGACCCTCGGCCCTCTGAAAGTTAAGTTGAGGGACCAGGCTGGGAGGAAGGGACAAAGCTGGGGATTGCAGGGAGGAGTTTTAAAGTTAGCGCAGGAGAGAGGGCTGTCCCAAAGCAGTCGCCTTTGCGCAGGTGAAGGGAGCGCGGGTTGCTTTTCAGCACGAGACCCGTGTGTGCCGGACCGGGCAGTTCCAGCCCGTGTCCGTGGTGGCGTGTAGTTTGTGTAGTCTGTCTTGTGCGCTTAGACCTTCCTCGGGTCTCGATGTCCTTGTCGTGCTTTGCGCCGGAGGAGCGAGGCATGCGCTTCGGGTGCTGTCCCTAGGGTTTCGAATGCTCTTGCTCATCGGCCCGGTGCCAGTCGGGTGCTTCTTTTCTTGTACTCGGAGCTCTAAAGCATGGATCGGTCTCGGCGGGTTCCGGTCGGTGCTCTACGGCAGCATTGTTTCGGGCTGCATCGGCAGCTCTGCTCTCTAGCCGTCCGTTTTCTCGGACTGGGACTTCTTCCCCGCATCCTGACATCCTTAGGTCTCGATGCCAGGCTTCTGGCGCATCTGTCGTCTGGGTTTTGACAGTGCTGTCTTGTAACGGGCCGTTCTGTTTGACTCCTCTTCTCTGGGTCTGCCGTGGAGCCTCCTGGCCTCGCGGTTGCGGCCCGTAGGTCATCTTGCTTGACGGTGCCTCCCGTCCGGGGGTCATTCTTCTTGCCGAGAGTTTTCTCTCTCTTTGAATCACCTCGTTGGTAGCGTTCCACATGGTGACGTTCTGCACACGGTGTGCTTGGCTTGGAGCTGCTTTGCCCGGGGATGTAGAGTCAGGGGTAGGTGGAACAGCGATAAGAGTCTACGGGTGAAACGTTGATGAGCCTAGACCGTTTAGGCGAGGGTTGTACAGTCATCTGGGCTCGAGTAGCCATCAGCGGGCTGCGCGGACAGCCGTGCCGATAGTGTTTCACGGAGACGATTGGAGCCGTGTGGCAGGGGCTGTTGAGGGGCAGTGAAGCGGATTTGACTCTCCAAGGTGTTAAGACTTGCACGTGATGGGCTCCAAGTTTGGCCCTGGGTTTTTTTTTTCTGGCTGGTGGGGTGTAGGGTTTAGGGTTACTCCATGCGGGGCCCGGACAATAGAACACCAGTATGATGATTAAAGTCGCCCCTTTATTGAGCTTAGCTGATCATTCTTATACAATTCTCTAAGTTGTTTAGAAGCTTTGATTGGCTGCTGCACGCAAGCATGTGGTGTCCATGCGCACAAGCGTAAGTGGTGATTGGTTACATCGATACTGTCCACGGGTATAAACCTAAGATACAGATAGTTATACTCGCTCTGTACACGCACATACACACAGGATATAATTGGCGATGTTAGAGCATGCAAAACTTGTCTTAGTCCAATCGGTCGAGATAAGCCCCTGAATTGAGGTCGGTTGTGCCAAGTTCCCTTTATCGTGGAATGTGCACCTGTGTTTTTCTAATTGGGATCTTTCTTCTGTCTTCTTCTTTGTTCTGTTCAGGGCCTTCAAAGGTGTCTGGAACGCTCTTGCGACCATGAGCTACTTTCAGGCCCAGTAACTAAGTTCCATATAATTGAACCCTACAGTGGGGGGGGGGATTGGTTTTTGTTGTTGTTTTTGTTTCTTTGTTTTGTTTTGTTTTTTTTTTTTAAATGACAGGCTGTAGCTGGACTCCAGATGGACTTTGTAGATGGAATCAAGACCTCTGGAGTTGTGAAGCTCTTGCTCTGCATCCAGGTGACTCGTTCAATATGTTTGTGGGGTGTTTTTTTTCATATGTGGAGGGACAGGATGCGTCCCACAGAGCGATGGGGAAAGGCAGCAGAGCGCTGTAAGGAGGTGGGTCCGTGAGTTGAGTTGGAAGGAAGATGCGTCCGGTGGCTCTATGAGACTGCTTTGCTTTGCTGTGTTTTGCAGTTTTCTTGCATTGTATTGGTCTGTATTTGCCTTTGCCCTGTGGTGTTTTGTTGTGTATTTGTATTGACTGTCATGTGAGACTGTCTCGCATTGCCTGGCCCTGCATTGTGTTTTGTATTGCAGTGCTCTGTACTTGTATGGATTGCCACCTGAGGCTGCCTTGCCTTCTGCGGTTCTGTATTGGTTTTGTATTGTTTTGGTCTGTACTTGTATTGACTGTCACGTGAGAGTCTCTTGCATTGGCCCTGTTCCGTTTTGACTGGTATGGCAGTGCTCTGAGTTGTTTTGCCTTGACCGAGGTAAGAGTACTGCCTTGTATGGCATTACATTTGCATGTGAATTACATGGCTCTACGTTCGTGTGTGTCTTGTATGGCATTGTAGAGGCAGCATAGAAGGTTTAATGTCTTTGGGCTCTTTGCATGCAAAGAGTTGAGGGGATCGCAATTGGACTGTGAACTAGCATTGAGTAAGGCAGGAACTGGGCAATGGTGTTCATCTTGTTTATGCGGATGCTTTGTGGCAGGTCTCTAGAACTGGTCAAGGCCTTGAGGTCTGAGTAGCAGCGTGACGGGTCTTGGAGCGATCGGTAACTTTGGGAGAGCTCTGTGTTTGTGATGCTCTGTTTTTTTTTCAAGTGCCGTGGAGGACACTGGCTGTAAGGATGTGTTGTTTTTGGAATAGGTGGGAAGCAGGGTAGGGGAGCGGTGGAGGACTTGACTTCTCTCTCAAGGATGAAGTGTCTGTTGACAAGCTTTGTGTGTTGTTTTTGCAGGTGATGACAGGGCACGAGAGGTGCTTGAAGGAACCTTGCATTTAGGTGACATGGCTGCTATGGAGGTTGGACTGTGACACGTGGCACTGTGAAAGCTCAGTATCGAGTTGAACATGCACGGATGGTGGAGATGATGGTGCGTATTGAAACGTTGGTGTAACGGAAGGGCAGTTTGTGGGGAGTCTGGTTGGAAGGAGGTTGGGCTGGGGCCCGGGTTTTTGCAGGTAGGGCGATTTTTGAGGCCCCCGCTGCTGCAGGCACAGGGTGACGGCCTCTCCAGGCCTGTGGGCGGTAGGATAGATGAGGTGAGAGTGAGGGCTGGCGTGCATGTCGTCTGAATGAGTGGTGTGTTGTGAATGTGTCTAACCTTGTTTAGGGTTATGTGGTTTAGACTTTTTGGTTTTTTTTTTTTCCCTTTCAGGTTGGATGTAGAGTTGAGATGGTTTTTCAGGGAATTACGGAAAAAACCCCAAAAACATAGAATAAAAAACCCCAGCTGGGATCTGGGTTGGTTTTTGGTGTGTCCTCCCCTGCCCCAATTTTTTTCTTTTCCCTGGTCCCAGCTGCTCCATGAGGCAATGTTGATCGCCAATGTTTGGACTGGGGTCTGCCTCGGGCCCGGGTTTTCAGAGGCAGGGCGATTTTTTTTTTTTTTTTTTCAAGGCTCCTGGGAACGCCGTTACCGTGGACCGCTCCCCTGGAACCTGGTAATTGCCAGTCAGCGCAGGGAAATATGTTGTTCAGTGGATGGTCTTTGGAAGACAGTTGAGGATTTTGTGGGCGAAGGGTGGGGGGAGTTGGACTAGATGGCCAGCATGGAGTAGGCCAGGGTTGTGAAGTGCGTGAGTGTAACTCTATTTGTCTGTGGTGGGTTTTTAAAAAAAAATATTTGGGTGCTGTTTGTAGTTTGTGATGTAATGATATGTTTTGAATTTCTGGTTTTGTGTCGAGGTGTGGAAGTAGACAGTCTGTCAAGATGAGCGGAGCTCGCTCGTTTGCTGCCCGGGAATGGGGATAGTGCAGGTAATGTCACCTCAGGGAGTAAAGCTTCTGGATGTGCAGCGACGGATGTAATGGGAGCGAGGAATGTGGAAAAGACCACTCCGTAAAGCACTGCAGGTACTAAATAGTGGCATTTCTTCTTCAGGTAATGCTAGATTTTTTGGAGTTTAAATGTATTTGTAAAAATAAGGATTAAAAGAGGACTAGAACTAATAGTGTCAAATATTTGACGAGTGAGGCCGTAAAGTCTTTTCTATATATTGTAGAAAAAGAAGGTTGTAGAATTGGACTTTAAATACTGACGTAGCTGAAAGTATGTGGAATGAGTAATGGACCAAATGAAGCACTAAGAACAAAACGAAAGAAAGACAGGTAATTAGGTGTCCTTGTGGGAATCACAGTACTAATGGCAATCACAAAGGCAAGTGCAGAGCGAAGCATGTGCCCATAGGTAAACTTAGCTGTTGAAGTGAGTGAAAGTGTCTGTTGGAATTAGGCATCCAAGGGCGAGTTGTAGATACCTTGAGGTAAATGTAGCTGCTGCTGGGTTAATGGAAAGGGGGTGCATTCCTGGCTCCAGTGATTGCACAACTTTGAAATTGGAGCTGTAGCTCCATAAATGTGAAATGGGCTCGGGCGCGGTGCGGCGCCGAAATGGGCTCGGGCGCGGTGCGGCGCCGAAATGGGCTCGGGCGCGGTGCGGCGCCGAAATGGGCTCGGGCGCGGTGCGGCGCCGAAATGGGCTCGGGCGCGGTGCGGCGCCGAAATGGGCTCGGGCGCGGTGCGGCGCCGAAATGGGCTCGGGCGCGGTGCGGCGCCGAAATGGGCTCGGGCGCGGTGCGGCGCCGAAATGGGCTCGGGCGCGGTGCGCCGCCGAAATGGGCCCGGGCGCGGTGCGCCGCCGAAATGGGCCCGGGCGCGGTGCGCCGCCGAAATGGGCCCGGGCGCGGTGCGCCGCCGAAATGGGCCCGGGCGCGGTGCGCCGCCGAAATGGGCCCGGGCGCGGTGCGCCGCCGAAATGGGCCCGGGCGCGGTGCGCCGCCGAAATGGGCCCGGGCGCGGTGCGCCGCCGAAATGGGCCCGGGCGCGGTGCGCCGCCGAAATGGGCCCGGGCGCGGTGCGCCGCCGAAATGGGCCCGGGCGCGGTGCGCCGCCGAAATGGGCTCGGGCGCGGTGCGCCGCCGAAATGGGCTCGGGCGCGGTGCGCCGCCGAAATGGGCTCGGGCGCGGTGTTACTTTTCTTAAAGGGGCTGAGGTACTGTGTAACTCTGAAGCGGGCTTGATAGTGGATTATATGTGTGTAATATGTGAGGGGTTTTTTATTCTGTATTTCACTGTCCCTGTTGTCCTTCCTGTTTTTCTGTTTCCCTGACCCTTTGTGGTGCTCCCTACGCTTTTTATTCATGTTTTCTCTTTCTTTCTCCAATCTGCTGTGCTTTTCATAGTCTCTCTCTATCTCTTGTCATGATTATCGTCTGTCGCGCTATCTTACTTCCTGTCCCATCGTATCACATTGTATCTATTCCTCCTGCTTTTTTCTCCATCTGTCCAGATCCCTCTCCCTTTTTTCTTCTATTGCTGTCCCTCTGCCCTGCTTCCTCTTGCCATCTTTTCTGTATTTCTATCTGTTCCCTTCCCTCTTCCATCCTTTCTAACTGTATTCCCCTCTCGAGCTAGCTGTCCCTTCTCTTTTCTCTCTTCCTCCATATCTCTCTGACAGCCTATCAATCACAGTTGTTTTTTCCTCCAGTGCTGTCCTGCTCTGGCCCTTGTTTCTCACTCTCGTTCTGTCATGCTCCCTGTGTCTTTTTTGAACTCCTCCATCTCTCTCCTGCAGCCTATCGCTATTTTTTTCCTCTGTCATCCCTTTGTCCTTCTTCCAGTCTTTGTGTCTCTCTCCCTTTGTTCTCCCTCCCTTCCTTTTTTTCCTTTCTTGCTACATTTCTGTTCTGCTCCCTAGAATAGAATCAAATTGTCAAATTTGGAAAGGACTTCTAAGATCATTAAGTCCAACCGTCAACCCAACAGCACCATGCCTGCTAAATCGTGTCCCGAAGTGCCACATCTACGTGTGTTTTGAACACCTCCAGGGATGGTGACTCCATCGCTACCCTGGGCAGCCTGTTCCAATGCCTGACAACCCTCTCAGTAAATAGTTTTTTTTCTGATATCCAGTCTAAACCTTCTCTGGTGCAACTTCAGGCCATTTTCTCTCGTCCTATTTCTCGTTACTTGATAGAAGAGACCGGTACCCACCTCGCTACAATCTCCTTTCAGGTAGTTGTAGAGAGAGATAAAGTCTCCCCTCAGCCTCCTTTTCTCCAGACTAAACCACCCCAGTTCCCTCAGCCGTTCCTCATCAGACTTACGCTCCAGGCCCCTCACCAACTCGGTTGCCCTTCTCCGGACGCGTTCCAGCAACTCAACGTCTTTCCTGTAGCAAGGGGCCCAAAACTGAACGCAGTACTTGAGGTGTGGCCTCACTAGTGCCGAATACAGGGGAACAATTACTTCCCTGCTCCCGCCGGCTACGCTATTTCCGATACAGGCCAGGATGCCACTGGCCTTCCTGGCCACCTGGGCACACTGCTGGCTCACATTCAACCGGCTGTCAACCAGCACCCCCAGGTCTTTCCCTGCCGGGCAGCTTTCCAGCCACTCTTCCCCAAGCCCATAGCGCTGCACGGGGGCGCCGCAACTTAAGCGTAGGACCCGGCACTCAGCCTCGCTGAACTTCATACAGTTGGCCTCGGCTCATCGATCCAGACTGTCCAGATACCTGCGTAGAGCCTTCCTACCCTCAAGGAGATCGACCCTGCCTCCCAAGTTGGTGTCGTTTGCAAACTTGCTGAGGAGGCACTCGATCTCCTCGTCCAAATAATCGATAAAGGCGTTAAGCAGAACTGGGCCCAACACCGAGCCCTGGGGAACACCACTAGTGACCCGCCGCCAACCGGATTTAACCCCATTCACCACAACCCTCTGGGCTCGTTCATCCTGCCAGTTTTTCACCCAGCAAAGAGTACACTTGTCTAAGACAGGACGTGACAGCTTCTCAAGGAGTATGCCATGAGAGATGGTATCAAAGGCCTTGCTGCAGTCAAGGTAGGTATCATCCACAGCCTTTCCCTCATCCACTAGGTGGGTCACCTGGTCATAGAAGGAGATCGGGTTGGTCAAGCAGAACCTGTCTTTCATAAACCCACGCTGACCAGGCCCAATCCCCTGCTTGTCCCAGACTTGCCACATGAGTGCTCTCAAGGCAAACCGTTCCATAATCTTCCCCGGTACCGAGGTCAGGCTGACAGGCCCGTAGTTCCCCGGATCCTCCCTCCGACCCTTCTCGTAAATGGGCATCACACCGGCAAGCCTCCAGTCCTCTGGGACCTCCCCCGTTGACCAGGATCGCCAATAGATGACGGAGAGCAGCTAGGGAAGCACCTCTGCCAGTTCCCTCTGCCCTCTTGGATGGATTCCATCTGGTCCCATAGATTTGTGAGCATCCAGATGGCGTAGTAGGTCACTAACTATTTCCTCCTGGGGATATATTCTGCTCTTCATCCTCAGCTTCCAGCTCAGGAGGCAGAGTACCCTGAGGATGACTGGTCTCCCTATTAAAGACTGAGGCAAAGAAGGCATTAAGTACCTCGGCCTTTTCCTCATCTCTGGTGGCAACGTTTCCTTCTGTATCCCTTAAAGGATAGATATGTTCCTTGGGATTCTTTTGACCGTTAATGTATTTGTAAAAACATTTTTTGTCATCTCTTATGACAGCAGACAGATTTCCTTCTAGCTGAGCTTTTGTCTTTCTAATTTCCTTTCTCTATGACCTATCGAGATCCCTGCACTCCTCCCAGGTTGCCCGCCCTTTCTTCCAGAGATGATAGATTCGCCTTTTGTTTCCTGACTCCTAGCAAAAGCTCCCCGTTCAGCCAGGCCGGTCGTTTTCCTCGGCGATTGGACTTGCGGCACGGGGGAATAGCCTGGTCCCGAGCTGTTAAGATTTCCTTCTTAAAGAACGTCCGTCCTTCCTGGATCCCTTTGCCCTTCAGGACCGTCTCCCAAGGGACTCTCTCAACCAGTGCCTCAGCGAGGCCAAAGTTTGCCCTCTGGAAGTCCAGAGCGCTGGTTTTGCTAACCCCCTTCCTTGCCTCACCAAGAATTGAGAATTCTGTCATTTCACGGTCGCTAAGCCCAAGACGGCCTGTGACCATCACACCTCCCACCAGTCCTTCCCTGTTCGTAAACAATAGATCTAGCAAGGCTCCTCCCCTGGTCGGCTCACCTACCGCCTGTGTCGGGAAGTTATCTACCACACGCTCTAGGAACCTCCTAGACTGTTTACTCTCTGCTGTGGCATATTTCCAGCAGGTGTCTGGACAGTTGAAGTCTCCCACGAGAACAAGGGCACACGATTCTAAGACTACTGCCAGCCGCTTGTAGAACGATTCATCCGTCACTTCGACCCGGTCGGGCGGTCTGTAACAGACTCCCAGCACAATATCTGCCTTATCGGCCTTCCCTCTCATCCTCACCCATAAGCGCTCCACCTTGTCATCGCACTCTGGTAGCTCTGTACGGTCCAAACCCTGCCTAACATAGAGAGCCACCCCACCACCTCTTCTACCTTGCCTATCCCTTCTGAAGAGCTCGTAGCCATCCGTCGCAGCACTCCGTTCACGGGAGTCGTCCCACTGTGTTTCTGTGATGGGGATTAAGTCATATGTATCCTGCAGCATGATGGCTTCCAGCTCCTCCCGTTTATCGCCCGTGCTGCGTGCGTTGGCATAGATGCATTCGAGCTGGCCTATCGAATCCACCCCTAACGTCGGCACACGCTGCCCCCAGGCTCATCTCTGGTGCACCTAGTCTTATCCCTTACCCCCTTCAACCCTAGTTTAAAGCCCTCTCTATGAGCCCCGCTATCTCACAAGCGAGGATTCTTTTACCCCTTTGAGATAGCTGAATACCATCTGTCGCTAGCAAGCCCGGTGCCGTGTAGACCTCTCCATGATCAAAAAACCCCAAACGCCACTGATGGCACCAGCCTCTGAGCCACGTAATCACCAGGTGTGGTTTCCTGTTCCTTTCAGTATATTTCCCTGCCACTAAGGGATTGAGGAAAACACTACCTGTGCTCCTTCCACTGATCACCCTAGTGCCCTGCCAGCTGCTTGTAGAATGGTTCATCCGTCTCTTCAGCCCGGTCAGGCGGTCTATTACAGACTCTCAGCACAATATCTGCCTTATCGGCCTTCCCTCTCCTCCTCATCCTGTGGGATGGGTCAGGACTGCATATTGGGCCCTCTGTCCCCCTCAGAAGGGAGTTGCCTATGACAATTACCCTCCTTTTTCTTTTTTTCAGAGGCTTTGGGAATGCGTGGGGCTGCCCGACTGAGCCTAGGCGCCTCCCTGGATAGGGCGTCACCTACACCCTGATCTTCATTGACCTGGTCCTCAAGTTCCAGAGCCACGCTCCTGTTGCGTAGGGGCAACTGGGAAGGTGAGGGAGACCGGGAGGGGACTCGCCTGCCTCCCCGAGCAGGGACCTGTATCCATTCCCCTGCATCTCTTAGGTCCCCTCCTGCCTGGTGGCGAGGGGGCAGGGGAACCTCCGCTTCTCGCGGAGCCTCCATCTGCTGCCTCTGCCCCAGGGATGGTAGGGTGTGGGTCCACCAATCTATCTCCCTCTCACACTCCCTGATACTCCTCAACCTTTCCACTTCCTCCTTCAGCTCTGCCACCAGGCTGAGCAGATCATCTACCTGGTCACATCTCACACAAGAGGTGTCCCCGCTGCCCTCCAGCATCAGTGATAGACTCGGGCACTCCCCTCAGCCAGATACCCGGACAGCTGCACGTTTACATGGGAGCTCAGCCCGCGTCACCACGTTTTTCCTAGCGATGGCTTTCACCTCAGTGGTAGTGATACCGGGGTCCCCTTCTGAGGACGATGCCCACCGCTTCAGTAGCCTGCTTGAGCTGGGAAGGGGGGGGGGGCTGCGCCCTGCCTGCACGAACTGCCACGCAAAGTGCCGCACCACTGTCGCGGTAGAGACGGACACGACAAGTAATGGATCACGCAAAATGGCTACTTTATTGTTCTAACACACCTTTTTATCCCCTTCTTCAGAGTATGTGTTAGTATATGATTGGCTTAGTTAGTAACTAACAATTCATGATTGGTGAGTTTGTCAGGACGGTTCTTCTTATCACTATCTTGTTTTTGTACTGGTCTTCTCGGATCTTTCCAGACTTCTCAAGGATATACTACAAGCTGCTCAAGGTCGCGCTGTTCTTGAACTGTCAGGAATTCCGTAGACTCATTGCATCCCCTGACACACCACGGCACGCCTTTCTGACGCACCACGCCCTGCTTGCCAAGCTCCCGGTCGCTGGCGCTCCTCAGGGCCATTTAAATCTCCCACGGTTGCCCCTGGCAATGCCCACGCCGCGTCAGCCTCTCTCGCGAGAGCTGCCTGCTCTGCACGGTTCCTCTGCTCTTCCCCAGGGCTCCTGGGCCTCGGGAACCTCCTGGTCCGCCTCAATCTAGCGCTTAGCCGCCAACTTACCATTGCGTCTGCTGGCCTCGCCAGTGACCAATGTGATTTTAATAACTACATTGTTATTGCATTTAACGAGCTAATTTCCTACCTAGTTTAGAGACACACGTGTCTTTTTCTGTCTGCGCCTCAGAAAAATTAAGATTAACTCCTTACCTGGTCACATTGCCGATGCAATAGTTGTAGCTGTAGTACAGGCGCAAGTAGTGTCATTTCCTGGGGGGGTTACTTTCTCTGTTCAGGGTCTCATTTGCTGTAAATTTAAGGCAGGTGAGAACACTCCTGCTGCTCCTCCAGCTGACTCTATAACTGCTGGTGGTTTGCCCTTCCCCTTTCCCAGGGGATTGTGCTAAGGGTGGTGGGCGGAGGCTCGGGGCTCTTTGAGCCACAGCCTCTGCTGAGGGAGCTCATTGTGCTCCTGGGTTTCTCTGGTGTTGGTGCTCAGCTCTTCCTTGAGTGCTTTGCAGCTTTTGAGCTGGCGCAGCCCTTTGGGGAAGAGGTGTCTGCCTGAGGTAAGATCTTCAGGACCAGTCAAGGTTCAGCAGCATGTGTGGTAGAAAGTAACACTTGTATGCAGCTGCTTCCCCCCGCCCCTTTCTTTTTCTTCAGGTCCGTAGTTTTGTTTTGAGCGTTCAGGGGTAGAAAGATGGTTTAATAGTAGGCATTGTTTGTTTGTTTTTAATTCTTCATGCAATGTGTTTTTTTGGAATTCCCAACTTCATCGAAAAAGGAACCTTGTTTTCTTCACGAGTTCTGCTGTATGCTCTGTACATTGGTGATACCTCTTAACGGGAGAAAGAGGGCAGAAGGGCCGTGAGGCACAGTGCCCTTCAGGGTTTGGGATGCCTTTCCTCATTGCCCACAGAATGCCACGTTGTCCCTAGAATCTTTGCAGCTTGTGGCAGGCCCCTCGTAGATTGCAAGCCTTGGGACTGGACTTTATTTTGTGGGCATGTAGCAGAGCTCGGAGTCTCTGGGGAGCTGTAGGTTAGGAGGTTCCCCCAGAGTGGAATTGCTGTTGCAGATGATCCCAGATGAGTTTACCTGCTGTGGATTACCTAGTTGGAGCCCCTGGTGAAGGTAAACCTTATGCATGACCCCCCCAGCCTGTGCATGTTCTTGCGCACATAGCTTACCACCGCAAATTATCCATCTAACCCACCTTCCCTGTGAGTTTTTTCCCATGCTGATTGGTGGGGGCGTCACCCCTTCCCCCCACTGGCTGTGTATCCCCGAAGTTCCATGTTTTCTTGGTGTCATTTGTGGCTGCCCCGACCCCCCCCTACCTGCAGGGGTGTGGCTTCTGCTGACCCTTTCCTGCATGACTGCAGGGGGTGTCGTTGCCCCCCTGCCCTGTCCTTGTAGGGCATGGCTGCTGCCTGGTGTCCCCCCCCCCCCCCCCCCCCCCCATGTATTTCCATGTGTTTTTTGTGGTGTCTTTTGTGCTCTTGTACCTCTGTTAAGGGAGTCAGCTGGAGACATGCTCAGGGGGACTCTGCATCATTGGCTATTCACAGTAAAGAATTTGTTTTGCAACCAGAGATATTTTGGAGATGGAATTCTTAAGGGATTGAATTCTGCTCTTTGATTCATTCCTATCCAGAAGGTAGTTCTGGTAGAAGTAAGGTGGTATGCACAGCCTTGCTAGAAATGAAGCGTAACCCCAGAGTGTTTTGGCTTTTTTATAGGAAACAGAAGCCCATCAATTTTGATAACAACAACGTCATTGCATTTAATGAGCTAGTTTCCTACCTAGTTTGGAAGGGCATCTATCATTTTCTGTCTACACCCCAGACAAATTAAGTTGAATTCCCTACCTGGTCCCATTGCTGATGCAATAGGTGTAGCTGTAGCACAGGAGCAAGTAGTGTCATTTCCTGGGGGGGGGGGGGGGGGGGGGGGGGGGGGGTGTGTGTGTGTGTGGGGTGGTTACTTTCTCTGTTCAGGGTCTCATTTGCTGTAAATTTAAAGCAGGTGAGGACAGTGCTGCTGCTCCTCCAGCTGACTTTATAACTGCTGGTGGTTTGCCCTTTCCCAGGGGATTGTGCTAAGGGTGGTGGGCGGAGGCTCGGGCTAATTGAGCCACAGCCTCTGCTGAGGGAGCTCATTGTGCTCCTGGGTTTCTCTGGTGTTGGTGCTCAGCTCTTCCTTGAGTGCTTTGCAGCTTTTGAGCTGGCTCAGCCCTTTGGGAAGAGGTGTCTGCCTGAGGTAAGAGCTTCAGGACCAGTCAAGGTTCAGCAGCATGTGTGGTAGAAAGTAACACTTTGTCCTGGGTTCAGCTGGGATAGAGTTAATTTTTACAGGAACCTGGGATGTGGGGGGCATAGCTGGGGCAGCTGACCTGAACTAGCCAAGGAGCTATTCCATAGCATGTGACATCATGCTCAGTTTAGAAATGGGGAGCGGGCCGGGTGGAGCGCTCGACTTTCGGTGGGGGAAGTGGCGGAGCGTCGGGTTCCGGGTGGTGAGCAGTTGCACTGTGCATCACTCTTTTTGTTTAGTCTTTCGTTAGTACTGTCGTTGTTGTTGTTGTTGTTGTTGCAATTTTGTTTTGTGTTGTCCCAGTAAACTGCCTTTATCTCAACCCTCAAGGCTCCATTGTTTTTTTTTTCCCTTTTCTCCTCTCTGTCTCCTCCCTATCCCACCGGAGGGGGGCAGGAGGAGTGAGCGAGCGGCTGCGTGGTCCTTTTGTTACTGGCTGGGCTGAAACCACGACACACTTGTATGCAGCCTTTCCCCCCCCCCAACTTTCTTTTTTTCAGGTCAGTAATTTTGAGTGTTCTGTTTCTCGAAATGAGCATTCGGCGATGGAGTTAAGTATTCTTTATTGTAGCGCTGGAAGCACGGGGGATCGCTCCTCCAAACGTGCTTCCTGGCTGGGACTAATTTTATAGGTTAAATACATGTCTTACATATTCATAAAATTATTGAGAAATAATATACATATTCATTGATTTTTCCGAGAAGTCATTAGCATATGTAAATGTCCTTTACGCATGCGTGTTGAAGGTCTTCGGTGGTCTTCTGGAGTCCTCTGGTGGTCTTCCATAGTCTTCCTCACTTGTCCGCTGTTTGGACTTTGTTGTATGAGTTTGCGCAGTACGATCCCCTTCTGGGCCCCACAAACAACTTCTCTGCTTATCACCTAGCTTTTGGCTCAGTCATCACAAGAGACAACATATTTTCTTATCAAACAGAATACCTCCTCAAAGAGGGCATGTTATTTTGTCTTATATTACAGACATGGGAATCCTGTGCTTTATGTCCTTGGCTTGTCTACGTAAATCAACTTACGGAGGCAGTTGTTAACCTTCTAACAAATTGCTGAGTCATTTATTTAGCAACACACTGAGTCTAAACATACGTTCTATTTCTACATCTACTAGGCCTAGTGTCAGTCTCTGCATCAGTTCAGGGGGAGAAAGATGGTTTAATAGTATGCATTGGTTTTGGTTTTTTGAGGTTTTTTTGGTGGTTTTTTTTTTTTTTTTTTTTTATTCTTCATGCATTGTGTTTTCCTCAAATTCCCAACTTTATTGAAGAAGGAACGTTGTTTTTTTCACCAATTCTGCTAAGTTGTTGATATCTCTCTTAACGAGACCGATGGTGATATTGTTTAGCAGGGGTTAGGGTGAGCATCTTGTATGTATTTGTATATGGAGTTTTAGTATTTCTGAAGAAAGCAGAAGGGCCGTGAGGCACAGTGCCCTTCAGGGTTTGGGATGCCTTTCCTCATTGCCCACAGAATGCCACGTTGTCCCTAGAATCTTTGCAGCTGGTGGCAGGCCCCTCGTAGATTACAAGCCTTGGGACTTGACTTTATTTTGTGGGCATGGAGCAGAGCTCGGAGTCTCCGGGGAGCTGTAGGTTAGGAGGTGCCCCCAGAATTTGGGATGTGGCTCAGAAGAGCGGCTCCTGAGGAGTAGCCACTGAAGGGGGTTCAGGGTTGCAAATTGAGGGCAGGAGGTGTCAGGAAGCAGTGGGGTTCCTTTCCTGACAGTTGAGGAGAAGAAAAGGGGTTTCTTAAGTTTTGGGACTGCTGGAGAAAGGGAGGAGGGTTCACCGGCCCTTCTCAGAGGAGTTTTGCAGTTGGATTTGAATGTCATAGAGTCGTAGAATGGTTTGGGTTGGAAGGCACCATAAAGATCCTCTAGTTCCAAGTCCCCCAGGGACACCTTCTGCGAGACCAGGTTGCTGAAAGCCCCATTTGACTTGGCCTTGAATGCTTCCAGGGAGGGAGCATCCGCAGGTTCTCTGGGCAACGCGTTCCAGTGCCTCACCACCCCTAGTGAGAAACGTCTTCCTAACGCCTAAACTAAATGTACCCTCTTTAGGACTAAAGCCGTTACCGCCTTGTCCTATGGCTGTACACCCTTGTAAAAAGTCCCTCTGCAGGTTTCTTATAGGCACCCTTTACGTACCGTGAAGTCTGCTCTAAGGTCTCCCGAAAAGCTGCGTGCCGGTGAGCGGTCCGAGAAGGTGAGGCGGTCGTCGGCCGGGTCGGTGTTGAATAGCAAAGTATTATGGGGCTGCTCGGTTCAGCGTTTACCTTCTGTTGTGGAGGTGCTGTGTGGGCTGTCTTTGAATTGGATGAGCGTTTGAGGTGAGCTGTGGATTAGCGAGGAGGAGCGTGGGACCGATGGCTTCTCATGAGTGCCACGCTAACGTGGTTTCTCTCGGTACCTTAGGTACCACGAGTGATGACGGCTGCAGGGTCTGAGTCTGGAATGAGCGGGGAAGCGAACACAGTGGCACTCGTGAGGAGGGGGGAGTTGGGGAAGTAGTTGGCGTTGGCCAGCGGGATGCCTACTCCCGTTTCTGTTTTGTTTGTGTTTTTTTCATTGCAGATGTTGAAGAGCAATGTGTCCCCTTGAGGAACATCCCAGTTAGCCCGTGTGGTTTTGTGGAGGCTGGATTTGGACCCTCGGCCCTCTGAAAGTTAAGTTGAGGGACCAGGCTGGGAGGAAGGGACAAAGCTGGGGATTGCAGGGAGGAGTTTTAAAGTTAGCGCAGGAGAGAGGGCTGTCCCAAAGCAGTCGCCTTTGCGCAGGTGAAGGGAGCGCGGGTTGCTTTTCAGCACGAGACCCGTGTGTGCCGGACCGGGCAGTTCCAGCCCGTGTCCGTGGTGGCGTGTAGTTTGTGTAGTCTGTCTTGTGCGCTTAGACCTTCCTCGGGTCTCGATGTCCTTGTCGTGCTTTGCGCCGGAGGAGCGAGGCATGCGCTTCGGGTGCTGTCCCTAGGGTTTCGAATGCTCTTGCTCATCGGCCCGGTGCCAGTCGGGTGCTTCTTTTCTTGTACTCGGAGCTCTAAAGCATGGATCGGTCTCGGTGGGTTCCGGTCGGTGCTCTACGGCAGCATTGTTTCGGGCTGCATCGGCAGCTCTGCTCTCTAGCCGTCCGTTTTCTCGGACTGGGACTTCTTCCCCGCATCCTGACATCCTTAGGTCTCGATGCCAGGCTTCTGGCGCATCTGTCGTCTGGGTTTTGACAGTGCTGTCTTGTAACGGGCCGTTCCGTTTGACTCCTCTTCTCTGGGTCTGCCGTGGAGCCTCCTGGCCTCGCGGTTGCGGCCCGTAGGTCATCTTGCTTGACGGTGCCTCCCGTCCGGGGGTCATTCTTCTTGCCGAGAGTTTTCTCTCTCTTTGAATCACCTCGTTGGTAGCGTTCCACATGGTGACGTTCTGCACACGGTGTGCTTGGCTTGGAGCTGCTTTGCCCGGGGATGTAGAGTCAGGGGTAGGTGGAACAGCGATAAGAGTCTACGGGTGAAACGTTGATGTGCCTAGACCGTTTAGGCGAGGGTTGTACAGTCATCTGGGCTCGAGTAGCCATCAGCGGGCTGCGCGGACAGCCGTGCCGATAGTGTTTCACGGAGACGATTGGAGCCGTGTGGCAGGGGCTGTTGAGGGGCAGTGAAGCGGATTTGACTCTCCAAGGTGTTAAGACTTGCACGTGATGGGCTCCAAGTTTGGCCCTGGGTTTTTTTTTTCTGGCTGGTGGGGTGTAGGGTTTAGGGTTACTCCATGCGGGGCCCGGACGATAGAACACCAGTATGATGATTAAAGTCGCCCCTTTATTGAGCTTAGCTGATCATTCTTATACAATTCTCTAAGTTGTTTAGAAGCTTTGATTGGCTGCTGCACGCAAGCATGTGGTGTCCACGCGCACAAGCGTAAGTGGTGATTGGTTACATCGATACTGTCCACGGGTATAAACCTAAGATACAGATAGTTATACTCGCTCTGTACACGCACATACACACAGGATATAATTGGCGATGTTAGAGCATGCAAAACTTGTCTTAGTCCAATCGGTCGAGATAAGCCCCTGAATTGAGGTCGGTTGTGCCAAGTTCCCTTTATCGTGGAATGTGCACCTGTGTTTTTCTAATTGGGATCTTTCTTCTGTCTTCTTCTTTGTTCTGTTCAGGGCCTTCAAAGGTGTCTGGAACGCTCTTGCGACCATGAGCTACTTTCAGGCCCAGTAACTAAGTTCCATATAATTGAACCCTACAGTGGGGGGGGGGGGATTGGTTTTTGTTGTTGTTTTTGTTTCTTTGTTTTGTTTTGTTTTTTTTTTTTTAAATGACAGGCTGTAGCTGGACTCCAGATGGACTTTGTAGATGGAATCAAGACCTCTGGAGTTGTGAAGCTCTTGCTCTGCATCCAGGTGACTCGTTCAATATGTTTGTGGGGTGTTTTTTTTCATATGTGGAGGGACAGGATGCGTCCCACAGAGCGATGGGGAAAGGCAGCAGAGCGCTGTAAGGAGGTGGGTCCGTGAGTTGAGTTGGAAGGAAGATGCGTCCGGTGGCTCTATGAGACTGCTTTGCTTTGCTGTGTTTTGCAGTTTTCTTGCATTGTATTGGTCTGTATTTGCCTTTGCCCTGTGGTGTTTTGTTGTGTATTTGTATTGACTGTCATGTGAGACTGTCTCGCATTGCCTGGCCCTGCATTGTGTTTTGTATTGCAGTGCTCTGTACTTGTATGGATTGCCACCTGAGGCTGCCTTGCCTTCTGCGGTTCAGTATTGGTTTTGTATTGTTTTGGTCTGTACTTGTATTGACTGTCACGTGAGAGTCTCTTGCATTGGCCCTGTTCCGTTTTGACTGGTATGGCAGTGCTCTGAGTTGTTTTGCCTTGACGAGGTAAGAGTACTGCCTTGTATGGCATTACATTTGCATGTGAATTACATGGCTCTACGTTCGTGTGTGTCTTGTATGGCATTGTAGAGGCAGCATAGAAGGTTTAATGTCTTTGGGCTCTTTGCATGCAAAGAGTTGAGGGGATCGCAATTGGACTGTGAACTAGCATTGAGTAAGGCAGGAACTGGGCAATGGTGTTCATCTTGTTTATGCGGATGCTTTGTGGCAGGTCTCTAGAACTGGTCAAGGCCTTGAGGTCTGAGTAGCAGCGTGACGGGTCTTGGAGCGATCGGTAACTTTGGGAGAGCTCTGTGTTTGTGATGCTCTGTTTTTTTTTCAAGTGCCGTGGAGGACACTGGCTGTAAGGATGTGTTGTTTTTGGAATAGGTGGGAAGCAGGGTAGGGGAGCGGTGGAGGACTTGACTTCTCTCTCAAGGATGAAGTGTCTGTTGACAAGCTTTGTGTGTTGTTTTTGCAGGTGATGACAGGGCACGAGAGGTGCTTGAAGGAACCTTGCATTTAGGTGACATGGCTGCTATGGAGGTTGGACTGTGACACGTGGCACTGTGAAAGCTCAGTATCGAGTTGAACATGCACGGATGGTGGAGATGATGGTGCGTATTGAAACGTTGGTGTAACGGAAGGGCAGTTTGTGGGGAGTCTGGTTGGAAGGAGGTTGGGCTGGGGCCCGGGTTTTTGCAGGTAGGGCGATTTTTGAGGCCCCCGCTGCTGCAGGCACAGGGTGACGGCCTCTCCAGGCCTGTGGGCGGTAGGATAGATGAGGTGAGAGTGAGGGCTGGCGTGCATGTCGTCTGAATGAGTGGTGTGTTGTGAATGTGTCTAACCTTGTTTAGGGTTATGTGGTTTAGACTTTTTGGGTTTTTTTTTTTCCCTTTCAGGTTGGATGTAGAGTTGAGATGGTTTTTCAGGGAATTACGGAAAAAACCCCAAAAACATAGAATAAAAAACCCCAGCTGGGATCTGGGTTGGTTTTTGGTGTGTCCTCCCCTGCCCCAATTTTTTTCTTTTCCCTGGTCCCAGCTGCTCCATGAGGCAATGTTGATCGCCAATGTTTGGACTGGGGTCTGCCTCGGGCCCGGGTTTTCAGAGGCAGGGCGATTTTTTTTTTTTTTTTCAAGGCTCCTGGGAACGCCGTTACCGTGGACCGCTCCCCTGGAACCTGGTAATTGCCAGTCAGCGCAGGGAAATATGTTGTTCAGTGGATGGTCTTTGGAAGACAGTTGAGGATTTTGTGGGCGAAGGGTGGGGGGAGTTGGACTAGATGGCCAGCATGGAGTAGGCCAGGGTTGTGAAGTGCGTGAGTGTAACTCTATTTGTCTGTGGTGGGTTTTTAAAAAAAAATATTTGGGTGCTGTTTGTAGTTTGTGATGTAATGATATGTTTTGAATTTCTGGTTTTGTGTCGAGGTGTGGAAGTAGACAGTCTGTCAAGATGAGCGGAGCTCGCTCGTTTGCTGCCCGGGAATGGGGATAGTGCAGGTAATGTCACCTCAGGGAGTAAAGCTTCTGGATGTGCAGCGACGGATGTAATGGGAGCGAGGAATGTGGAAAAGACCACTCCGTAAAGCACTGCAGGTACTAAATAGTGGCATTTCTTCTTCAGGTAATGCTAGATTTTTTGGAGTTTAAATGTATTTGTAAAAATACGGATTAAAAGAGGACTAGAACTAATAGTGTCAAATATTTGACGAGTGAGGCCGTAAAGTCTTTTCTATATATTGTAGAAAAAGAAGGTTGTAGAATTGGACTTTAAATACTGACGTAGCTGAAAGTATGTGGAATGAGTAATGGACCAAATGAAGCACTAAGAACAAAACGAAAGAAAGACAGGTAATTAGGTGTCCTTGTGGGAATCACAGTACTAATGGCAATCACAAAGGCAAGTGCAGAGCGAAGCATGTGCCCATAGGTAAACTTAGCTGTTGAAGTGAGTGAAAGTGTCTGTTGGAATTAGGCATCCAAGGGCGAGTTGTAGATACCTTGAGGTAAATGTAGCTGCTGCTGGGTTAATGGAAAGGGGGTGCATTCCTGGCTCCAGTGATTGCACAACTTTGAAATTGGAGCTGTAGCTCCATAAATGTGAAATGGGCTCGGGCGCGGTGCGGCGCCGAAATGGGCTCGGGCGCGGTGCGGCGCCGAAATGGGCTCGGGCGCGGTGCGGCGCCGAAATGGGCTCGGGCGCGGTGCGGCGCCGAAATGGGCTCGGGCGCGGTGCGGCGCCGAAATGGGCTCGGGCGCGGTGCGGCGCCGAAATGGGCTCGGGCGCGGTGCGGCGCCGAAATGGGCTCGGGCGCGGTGCGGCGCCGAAATGGGCTCGGGCGCGGTGCGGCGCCGAAATGGGCTCGGGCGCGGTGCGGCGCCGAAATGGGCTCGGGCGCGGTGCGGCGCCGAAATGGGCCCGGGCGCGGTGCGGCGCCGAAATGGGCCCGGGCGCGGTGCGCCGCCGAAATGGGCCCGGGCGCGGTGCGCCGCCGAAATGGGCCCGGGCGCGGTGCGCCGCCGAAATGGGCCCGGGCGCGGTGCGCCGCCGAAATGGGCCCGGGCGCGGTGCGCCGCCGAAATGGGCCCGGGCGCGGTGCGCCGCCGAAATGGGCCCGGGCGCGGTGCGCCGCCGAAATGGGCCCGGGCGCGGTGCGCCGCCGAAATGGGCCCGGGCGCGGTGCGCCGCCGAAATGGGCTCGGGCGCGGTGCGCCGCCGAAATGGGCTCGGGCGCGGTGCGCCGCCGAAATGGGCTCGGGCGCGGTGTTACTTTTCTTAAAGGGGCTGAGGTACTGTGTAACTCTGAAGCGGGCTTGATAGTGGATTATATGTGTGTAATATGTGAGGGGTTTTTTATTCTGTATTTCACTGTCCCTGTTGTCCTTCCTGTTTTTCTGTTTCCCTGACCCTTTGTGGTGCTCCCTACGCTTTTTATTCATGTTTTCTCTTTCTTTCTCCAATCTGCTGTGCTTTTCATAGTCTCTCTCTATCTCTTGTCATGATTATCGTCTGTCGCGCTATCTTACTTCCTGTCCCATCGTATCACATTGTATCTATTCCTCCTGCTTTTTTCTCCATCTGTCCAGATCCCTCTCCCTTTTTTCTTCTATTGCTGTCCCTCTGCCCTGCTTCCTCTTGCCATCTTTTCTGTATTTCTATCTGTTCCCTTCCCTCTTCCATCCTTTCTAACTGTATTCCCCTCTCGAGCTAGCTGTCCCTTCTCTTTTCTCTCTTCCTCCATATCTCTCTGACAGCCTATCAATCACAGTTGTTTTTTCCTCCAGTGCTGTCCTGCTCTGGCCCTTGTTTCTCACTCTCGTTCTGTCATGCTCCCTGTGTCTTTTTTGAACTCCTCCATCTCTCTCCTGCAGCCTATCGCTATTTTTTTCCTCTGTCATCCCTTTGTCCTTCTTCCAGTCTTTGTGTCTCTCTCCCTTTGTTCTCCCTCCCTTCCTTTTTTTCCTTTCTTGCTACATTTCTGTTCTGCTCCCTAGAATAGAATCAAATTGTCAAATTTGGAAAGGACTTCTAAGATCATTAAGTCCAACCGTCAACCCAACAGCACCATGCCTGCTAAATCGTGTCCCGAAGTGCCACATCTACATGTGTTTTGAACACCTCCAGGGATGGTGACTCCATCGCTACCCTGGGCAGCCTGTTCCAATGCCTGACAACCCTCTCAGTAAATAGTTTTTTTTCTGATATCCAGTCTAAACCTTCTCTGGTGCAACTTCAGGCCATTTTCTCTCGTCCTATTTCTCGTTACTTGATAGAAGAGACCGGTACCCACCTCGCTACAATCTCCTTTCAGGTAGTTGTAGAGAGAGATAAAGTCTCCCCTCAGCCTCCTTTTCTCCAGACTAAACCACCCCAGTTCCCTCAGCCGTTCCTCATCAGACTTACGCTCCAGGCCCCTCACCAACTCGGTTGCCCTTCTCCGGACGCGTTCCAGCAACTCAACGTCTTTCCTGTAGCAAGGGGCCCAAAACTGAACGCAGTACTTGAGGTGTGGCCTCACTAGTGCCGAATACAGGGGAACAATTACTTCCCTGCTCCCGCCGGCTACGCTATTTCCGATACAGGCCAGGATGCCACTGGCCTTCCTGGCCACCTGGGCACACTGCTGGCTCACATTCAACCGGCTGTCAACCAGCACCCCCAGGTCTTTCCCTGCCGGGCAGCTTTCCAGCCACTCTTCCCCAAGCCCATAGCGCTGCACGGGGGCGCCGCAACTTAAGCGTAGGACCCGGCACTCAGCCTCGCTGAACTTCATACAGTTGGCCTCGGCTCATCGATCCAGACTGTCCAGATACCTGCGTAGAGCCTTCCTACCCTCAAGGAGATCGACCCTGCCTCCCAAGTTGGTGTCGTTTGCAAACTTGCTGAGGAGGCACTCGATCTCCTCGTCCAAATAATCGATAAAGGCGTTAAGCAGAACTGGGCCCAACACCGAGCCCTGGGGAACACCACTAGTGACCCGCCGCCAACCGGATTTAACCCCATTCACCACAACCCTCTGGGCTCGTTCATCCTGCCAGTTTTTCACCCAGCAAAGAGTACACTTGTCTAAGACAGGACGTGACAGCTTCTCAAGGAGTATGCCATGAGAGATGGTATCAAAGGCCTTGCTGCAGTCAAGGTAGGTATCATCCACAGCCTTTCCCTCATCCACTAGGTGGGTCACCTGGTCATAGAAGGAGATCGGGTTGGTCAAGCAGAACCTGTCTTTCATAAACCCACGCTGACCAGGCCCAATCCCCTGCTTGTCCCAGACTTGCCACATGAGTGCTCTCAAGGCAAACCGTTCCATAATCTTCCCCGGTACCGAGGTCAGGCTGACAGGCCCGTAGTTCCCCGGATCCTCCCTCCGACCCTTCTCGTAAATGGGCATCACACCGGCAAGCCTCCAGTCCTCTGGGACCTCCCCCGTTGACCAGGATCGCCAATAGATGACGGAGAGCAGCTAGGGAAGCACCTCTGCCAGTTCCCTCTGCCCTCTTGGATGGATTCCATCTGGTCCCATAGATTTGTGAGCATCCAGATGGCGTAGTAGGTCACTAACTATTTCCTCCTGGGGATATATTCTGCTCTTCATCCTCAGCTTCCAGCTCAGGAGGCAGAGTACCCTGAGGACGACTGGTCTCCCTATTAAAGACTGAGGCAAAGAAGGCATTAAGTACCTCGGCCTTTTCCTCATCTCTGGTGGCAACGTTTCCTTCTGTATCCCTTAAAGGATAGATATGTTCCTTGGGATTCTTTTGACCGTTAATGTATTTGTAAAAACATTTTTTGTCATCTCTTATGACAGCAGACAGATTTCCTTCTAGCTGAGCTTTTGTCTTTCTAATTTCCTTTCTCTATGACCTATCGAGATCCCTGCACTCCTCCCAGGTTGCCCGCCCTTTCTTCCAGAGATGATAGATTCGCCTTTTGTTTCCTGACTCCTAGCAAAAGCTCCCCGTTCAGCCAGGCCGGTCGTTTTCCTCGGCGATTGGACTTGCGGCACGGGGGAATAGCCTGGTCCCGAGCTGTTAAGATTTCCTTCTTAAAGAACGTCCGTCCTTCCTGGATCCCTTTGCCCTTCAGGACCGTCTCCCAAG